>NC_034612.1:30679429-30752725 GCF_900095145.1 Mus pahari
TGGTGGCTCACAACCATCCTTAACAAGAGCTGACTCCCTCTTCTGGAGTGTCTGAAGACAGCTACAGTGTACTTACATATAATAAATAAATAAATCTAAAAAAAAAAAAAAAAAGGCAGGGGTAGCCCTGGCTGTCCTGGAACTTGTTCTGTAGACCAGGCTTGCCTCCAACTCAGAGATCCTCCTCAGTGCTGGTATTAAAGGCACGTGCATACTCTCCCTGAGATTCTGCAATGAGAGAGAGAGAGAGAGAGAGAGGCGCTAAAGGGCTCAGTGCAGCCCGCGACACGCCCTCTGGGCTGGCAAACTCTTCTAAGCCCTGCTACTGCTCAGTTTCCATGCCCTCTCCTCTCTGATGCTCAGCGTGGCTTTGGGGATCAGTGAGCCTAAGCCAGGCAGCTTGACTGCATCCTGGGGCGTCTCTGTTTCCTCTGGGGACTCTAGGTATCCCACATTCTACTGTACTCCCACATAGGACCATCGTGGACGAGAGGCATCCTTTCACCCATCCATGCAAGGCCTTCCAGGGTCAGGATGGGTCCAGGGCGCATTTGACCCATCCCCTGCCCCGCTATCCTAGTCCCTGGTCCCTGTGGGGAACAGTCTTTAGTCAGACATGTGGTGGGTATCCAATCAGCCTTCTCCACTCTGTCCCTGAATGTTCCAACGTGGGCGGGGCCAACAGGTTTAGGGACTTTCTCAAAGGATGGAGAGGCATCCTCAGGAGGGGCTCTGGGGACCGACCAGAGGCGGTGTGTGTGCAGGGAGAGCACTTTTTTTTTGGACCAGTGTGATCCTTGGACAAGGTAGGGAGGGCAGGGAGCTAGGGAAGCACCAGATGTGGGAGGGGCCATGCTGAGGAATGTGGGTAGCCCCTCCCCCTCCACGGGAAAGACAGGGGCAGATGGCAGGCTGGCGAGGGGGGCGGAGGACGGAAGGGGAGGTGGCTAGCCCAGCCAGAGTCTCTGACAGTGGCGCCCAAAGCTCATCCTCGGGACCTGGGATTGGGGGCAGAGCCTGCTCATGTTTCCAGCGTGCCCCTCCCTCCTGCCAGCTGTGTGCAGCTGGGGCCTCACTCTGCTCGGAGGAAACCCAACACTAATGTGCGTGTGTGCGTGCGTACATACGTGTGTGTGTGTGTGTGTGTGTGTGTGTGTGTGTGTGTTGGCGCTCAGGAACCTGAGGTCTTCTAAGTTTTTGACTCCTAGCAGTGACCTGCTCTGACTGACAGACACTCTGGTGGCTGCTGGTAAAAGAGGTGAGAAGGGAGAGTGGAAGCCTGAGGTATAAAGCAGGTTACATCACCCCGAAAAACTAAAAGGCACAGTTCTCACCATAGGTCTAAAGTCTTTAGTCCCCCAACGGTTTCACAAGCTGGCACACAGCTCTCTCTCTCTCTCTCTCTCTCTCTCTCTGTGTGTGTGTGTGTGTGTGTGTGTGTGTGTGTGTGTGTGTCCATGTGTACCCAAGGAAAGATAGGATTCCAGGGCTGGGGACCTCGAAGCTGGCTTGGAGAACCCCAGGTGCCTGTCCTGGGGCAGTTTTTGTCTCTGTCAGAGGCATACATTTGCAAGAAAAACATTTGTGGCTGAACATGGCTGCAATCCCAGCACTGGGAGGTGGAAACAGGAGGATCGGAATAGAGTCCAAGGCCCCATGGAAATACAGGGAATAAATGAGATACTGTCTAAAAAAAAGAAAGAAAGAAAGAAAAGAAAGGAAGAAAAAATAGAAAAAAAGGAAAAAAGGGACTATCTCAGTAGGTAATGGACGGAGAGAACATTTATATGTGTGTGCTAAGCACACATTATGCACAATAAAATATTTTTAAGTTGCACGAGTCTACTACCGTTGCCCTTGAGCCTCAGTTTCCCCACAAGGACACAGCTTCTGGCAGAGGGCCATGACCACAGCTTCCTGCTGGATAAACTGTCAGGGCTTCTTTTTCTCCCATGGGAGCCTCTCCCTTCCCCCAACTCTCAAAGGCAAGCATCCACCTAGAGGTCCGGACCCAGAGGCTACTACTGAGCCAACCTGGTTCTCCACACCTCAGATGCTCTGCTCTCTCCATGTGGAGACTGAGACCGACCCTGACACTGCTGCAGCTCTCCAGGCCCTGCCTGGTGGCTTCCTGGAGCCAGGAGGGAGGGACACTGCCCGGAGATGCAGCCAGATGGCTGTAATCCTGCATCAACAGGGGCTTAGACACCTGCTAGGCTCCTTCCCTGTCACTCTGGCCTGCCCAAGCATTCCAGGGCATCTTAGTTTGCAAGGGGCTTTCCCCAGCGCCATAGTGGAGCCTCGGGGCTCTGTCCCTCCCCAACTGGTGTGAGCATCTGGCAACATGGTCTTGGATTGGTCCTCTTGCAAGTCCTGTGTGAGTGCTCTCCCTAGACACTCCTAGGGCCTGAGATGGCAGTTTGGAGAGACCTGCCTGAGTAGAACAGGAGATCTGAAAGAAATCAGAAATGCTACCAAACGCCTGAACAACATTCGGGGGCAGGGGGCTTGGGAAAGGTTTCTGTGAGGCAGGGGGCCCAGGGCTGGGCTGGGGGAGGGCTCCAAATGGGGGCTGGGCAGAAAGAACAGGTGCGAGGAGAGGGGGGGGGCGGGAGCCATCTGGGTGGGAGAGGAGAGCACTAAACGACAAGGCCAGCCTCCTGTGTCGACAGAGGCTGGAGCCAGAGGCACAGTGGGACCTGGGGCTAGGGACAGAACTTAGAAGGAAGGGACACCCTCAAAGTTCTTAGGGTAAGATTGGCTTTGGGGTGCCAGCGCGATTGTCCATCTCGTTACAGTGTCTCCACTTACAGGCCTCTCACCTCCAGAACCCACCCACTGCCCTCCCCAGGGCCCTCACTAATCCCATGTTTTGTGGGTCCCCTAAAGCCTGGGCTGCCCGCGCTGTCCATGAACAGAGTAGCCCCCAGGGGAGCAGTGTGGGAATGTGGGCCAGGCGAGAAGGTAAGACTCGCTCTTCCCTCTGTCCCTGCACCTGCCCCATCACCCCCCACACCCTCAGCTCCAAAGTCCATATTTCCATGTGAATGGCCGCCCTCGGCCTGCTAAGCTGGTTAACAAGCCCCCAGCCCCACAGAGGCAGACGGAGGGTGTTAACACAGGCCTATTGTCCCAGCTCGGGCTCCAGGTTGCCATGGCACCTGCCAGGCCTCTGGGCTCGGACTAATCATTTCTCCGGGCCTTTCACTGCCCCGGTCCCACCCCCCAGGCTGGTCTCTGTGACTTGGCTGTGCCCAACAAGGCTAGTTTCTCTGCTGAGGTCAGGAGAGGCCATAAGTCCAACCCCCAGGGCCCCTGGCCCCAGCTCTTTGTCCCTGGCATTGTCCCTGTGTCACTAGTCCTCCAGTTCTCTGGGAACTTCAGTGGCTTGGCGGGAATTGGACTCAGCCAGGTGGTCAGTTTTTCCCATTGTGGAGAAGAGCCCTCAGTCCTATTCTCTCTGGCCTGCCCTCTGCTCTTCAGGTATGCCAGACAAGTACCACCCCCACTGAGCTAAACTCCCAGCCAGTCCCTTTCTGAGTTTTTGTTGTTTGTTTGTTTGCTTGTTTTTGTGACAGGGTGTCATTATGCAACTCAGGCTCTCCTCAGATCTACGATGTCCCTGCTGGGATTGCAGGTCAGATCCACCCTTTAGAGACCTCCAGAGTCACTTGCCAACAGGCCCTCTAGAATACCAACTACTCTGTTGGGCCAGGAGGTCCAAGGCCAAGGGTGCAATGGGTCCTTAGAGGTAGTGGTCCCTGCTGTGTAGGATGGGATCCATGGTCAGAGGCACCAAGGGGAGGCTGAGGCCCCTGTCTAGACTGGCCTGACCCCTCCAGGAATACTCAACTTCCTGTCTCCCTCAGAACCGTGAGTCCGAGTGTGAAGAGAAGATGGCGGTCCAGAGTCTAGGATTCCGGAGCAGTATGCCACTGAAATGCAGCTTCTCAAATGGTTTCCACTCTGACTCCTTTCTCAAATTACAAAGCCGAGACGTCTTTATGTGATCTCAGAGAGCTACATACATAAAAACAAGTCCACAAACCAAATGCTCACAATAAATCAGAAAGACATTTACTTTAAAACAATTCTTTGGTATACATAGGACCCCGCGGTTTATTAAGGAACGGGGGAGGAAGAGGTGACCGTACAAGCACGAGGACATGAGTTCAGATCCCCTGAACCCATTTGAAAAACGGCCATGGTGGAGCGTGCTTATAACCCCAGCTTTGGTGTTTGGGGTGTGCACGAGTGACAGGGGGACCCCTGAAGCTCATTGGTCAGTCATCCTGGCTAAATCAATGAGCCCCAAGTTCAACTGGAGATCTCCTCTCAGAAAAATCAAGATGGAAGCCAGTCGGGGGCAGCACACACCTTTGCCCCCAGCACTCGGTAGACAGAAGCAGGAGGATCTCTGTGCCAGCCGAGGCCGCATAACAAGAAACAAACAAAAGAATGAGGAGAGCGGCTGAAGGAGATATTCTACACTAGTGGTGGTGTGGATTGGCCTACGGAGAGTGGCACTATTGCAGGAATGGCCTTATTATAGGAAGTGTGTCACTGTGGAGGCGGGGCTTTGAAAAAAAAAAAAAAANAATATATATATATATATATATATATATATATATATATATATATATATTCAGTCCTGCCCAGTGTGTGATCTAGACCCTCCTCCTGGCTGCCTTCTGATCAAGATGTAGAACTCTCAGCTCCTCTAGCACCATGTCTGTCTGTACTTTGCCATGCTCCCGCCATGATGATGGACTGAGCCTCTGAAACTGTAAGCCAGCCCCTACTGAATGCTTTCCTTTATAAGAGTTGCCTTGGTCATAGCACTAAAACCCAAACTAAAACATTACCCTTCTTAGGCTTCCACATGCATGAACATACATGTGCATGTACCACAACTCCCATACATACACAAGACCATACACACAATACCATATACTGCACACATACACACACACAACAATAAAGCAAATTTGTACACTAGTGAGACATATATACTTGTTAAATTTATATAAAATCTTAACCAAATATTTATTTTTCAGAGTTTATCAATATTGGTTTTTGTTTTGTTTTTTTGGTCAGTGCTGAGAATGTTATTTTATATAAATATATCATACAAGATGGTAGAAGCATGTTTAGGGTCACTTCAGAAATTGCTGGAAATTCTGCCCTAAATCATAAGCCAAGGTTCATTAATAGTTTTTCATGAATCTCCAGTCGGCTGCTTCAATAGGAATTTTAAAACTAAACATTTCAACACAATACCAAGATATGCTAACTTGTTCCTTCTATACCAAGGAACGGCCATATGGAAACATTTTTTAAACCATTATACTTCAGCCGGGTGTGGTGGCACACACCTTTAATCCCAGCACTTGGGAGGCAGAGGCAGGTGGATTTCTGAGTTCAAGGCCAGCCTGGTCTACAAAGTGACAATTATACTTCAAAAAAATCAGATAATTTTATAGGTACATTCAGATAATGCAGTCCATAATTTACTGTTGCATATAGCTTTTGCTACCCCACTTTAAGCTCCTGTCGGACCTCACTAACCAGCCCCACCCATGTTTCCTCAGATACACGGATGAAACACACATACACACACACACACACACACACACACACACACACAAACACACACCCCTGGCTGGTCCCATGCTTCAGCCATTCAGTTCTGAGCTCCAGGAGGGACTGATGAGCGAGTGACAGCTAATGAGGGTCCAGGCTCCATGTGCAGCCTCTGTAATTGATTGAGGGTGACATAAAGTGGGGGGGGACATGTGCTCATGGTTGTCTACCGCTGGGCGCACAAAGGTCCTTGCACCCACAGATTACCTGGCTGTCCTGGAACTCACTTTGTAGACCAGGCTGGCCTCGAACTCAAAATCCACCTGCCTCTGCCTCCCGAGTGCTGGGATTAAAGGTGTGGCCACCACTGCCTGGTTACATAGGGAGTTCTGGGTCAGCTAAACCTACTTGTGATCCTGTGTTTTAAAATAAATAACAACAAGAAGAAGTGGGTCAGGGATGGTGGGTCATGCCTGGAATTGAAGTACACAGGAGGTGGGGACAGGAGGATCAGAAGTCAAAGTCATCTTTGGCTTAATAGTTCACTCCCAGCCTGAGCTACAGGAGTCCCTGTCAGAAAGAAAGAAAGAAGCTGGGGAGAGAGGAGAGAGGTGGGGGGAGACAGAGATGGGGCACCCCCTGCAATGCCTGCATTCCTGAGGCTGGAGCCAGCCTGAGTTACAAAGCTGTGTCAAAAGCAAAAGCAAAAAGCTTAATTTTACAATCCATTCTGGGTACGTAAAGAGTTAAAACAAAACCACAAGCCCTTCTTGCTCTGCACCACGCCTCCCGAACACTTTTGGAGTGGTTTCATCTGGCTGGCTTTGTTTGGGGCTTGGTGTTTTGTTTGATTCTTCAGGGCTCAGAAGGGACTCTGCTTACCAAACCCAAGTGCGTCTTATAGGAAGGACCCTGGGGTGGCTCAGAGGGCGGAGGCTGGAGCCAGGGCAGCACAGACTTTCTTTCTGAAACACAGTAGCTCAGCCTCTGCTTCTGCACTGGCCACCAGGCTAAGCCTTTGCATTTGGGATTCAGCGTCCCAGGAGAGCCCGAGCTGTCCATCTGTGTCAGCCAGTCTTTTCTCTTTCCCACCTCCTCTCTATCTTGTCTATCCTCCTTTTTCTCCTTTCTCCATCTCTCTTCCCCTCCTTCCCCTTTCTCCCTTTCTCTTTTTCTAAAATATTTGACCTTCTCATGCTATTTCTTCATATTAATTCCTATGTGTACAAAGTGCAGAGTATAATGCTTTGAAAGTCTTGATTTTATGGATCTTAACAAACATTTCGATCATTGCACAAAATGTTTTGTCCAAAGGATTGAAAAAGACCCATGTCAACCCACTCTCTCACCTCCGGTCTCCACTGGCCCCTTTTCAGTGAGAGGACCTAGTTTCTCTAACCCCTATAATTTCTATTTAAATAAAACTTTTCTTGTTGGGCATGGTGGCGCACGCCTTTAATCTCAGCACTTGGGAGGCAGAGGCAGGCGGATTTCTGAGTTCGAGGCCAGCCTGGTCTACAGAGTGAGTTCCAGGACAGCCAGGGCTACACAGAGAAACAGAGTGCTGGGATTAAAGACATGGGCCACCATCGCTCAGCATTGTCAGCATATTTAAAACTTAGCACAATTTGGGGGAAGTCCCCAGGGAACAATCACCCCACTTCCGGGTGCACGATAAGGCTTGAGGTGATTACATAGAAACCCCTTTCAATGTGCACGTGACCACGCGTGGGATCCACAGCTAAAAGGTCTAGAATCTAGTGTGGTCTCCGACTGACAGCATAGAGGTCAATAGGCCATAAGGTCCACGTGACACCTCCCCTCAGGATGACTGAGGATCTAAGGAGGGGGGAGTCTGGAATAATCATTCCGGAGGGTTTGGATGCGGTCTGCCTCCACAGATAGTAAAAGGTCACCATATTCTTAATAGAACCCATTCCCAGTGGTAGAAAACAGGTAACTCCTCCACTGAGAAGAGGCCCCTATGTGTTTAATATTCCTGGTTTCCTAGTGATCTTGGGCATAAAGACTGTCTTAGGTAGGATTTAATTGTTATGAAGAGACACAACAACCACGGCAACTCTTTTTTTTTTTTTTTTTTTTTTTTGGTTTTTCGAGACAGGGTTTCTCTGTNTAGCCCTGGCTGTCCTGGAACTCACTTTGTAGACCAGGCAGGCCTCGAACTCAGAAATCCACCTGCCTCTGCCTCCCGAGTGCTGGGATTAAAGGCGTGCGCCACCACGCCCGGCAATGTGTAGCCCAGGCTGGCCTCGAACTCGTGATCCTCCTGCCTCTGCCTCCTTCAGCAAATCCTACCGGCGTGCCCCACCACTACCGGCAACCACGGCAACTCTTATAAAGGCAAACATTGAATTGGGGCTGGCTCATAGCTTCAGAGGTTCAGTCCATGATCATCATGGCAGGAAGCCTGGCAGCATCCAGGCAGACATGGTGCTGGAGAAGGAGCTGAGAGCTCTACATCTTGATCTGCAGGCAGCCAGGAGACTGACTCTTCCCCATTGGGCAGAAGTTGAGCTCTAGGGGCCCTCAAAGACAACCTACACAGTGGCCTTCTTCTTCCAACAAGGCCACACCACTTCCCATGGGCTACTCATATTCAAAACACTCCAAGGACATTTTGTGCCCCTGTGATACACAGCTGCAGTCACTGCCCGAGATGTCATTGTGAGTCAGGTGTGGTGGTCCAGCCCTTTAATCCCAGAAGCTGGGAGGCTGAAGCTCCTGGGGCTCTGTGAGTTCGAGGTCGACATACAGAGCACCAGGACATTGTAGAGAGCCATCATGGTGATTTTGAGAGGCGAATCTCAGAGGAAAGGGGCAGAGCACCTTGGAGAGATAGTCAGAGCCCAACTGATGACCCCAGGACCTTTGCATGGCCTTTTGGCCAGAGAGATTCAGTTCACACCTCCTGTGCCTTGGTGAGGGGACACTGGACATAGGTTAGGTAGCTCAATTGGTAAAGGCTTGGCATGAGAAGACCTGAATTCCATTCCCAGAGCCTGTGCAGAATGGCTGAGCGTCACAGCATGTGTTTATGTTCCTGTTATTGGACTTGGGGTCACAGCCTGAGCCCCCATCAAACCAGGTTTAGCTACCCATCCTCTACAAGCCAATTAAAACAACTCAATGGACAGTAAAAAGCAGGAAAAGGAGAGGTTTATTCAATGTGGCTGCATTGAGAGAATGGACAGAGAGACCATGGGACTCCCCCTCGCCCCGCCCAAAGTCCATGTGAGCCCTGAAATGAGACAGGGGTTTCGCTAGAGGACCAGAGCTATGCAGAGTTCAGCAGGCCTGGTCAAGGTGTGGTCCCGTCCAGCCTCTCCTGTCAGGTGATCCACCGAGGTCCTAGGCTCTTCCCAGGAGAAGTGTCTTGTCCCCCCACTGGCCCAGGCTTGCGGCTTCTCTTCTCCCAGTGTGAAACTCCCTGGAGAATCCTGTTTTCTTAGGGTCTGTCATTTCAATAACCTGACAGTCCAAGAGAAAGGGACAAGTGTCTCTTTAGAATATCTTCATCCAGGGCTGGAGCTCAGTGGCCAAGTGTACCTTCTGCTCTTTCAGAGGGCCAAAGTTCCTTCTTAGCACTAACCCCAGCTCCAGCTCCGGTACAGAGAATCCGAGGGCCTCTTTGGGCCTCAACTGTATTCACGTGCGCCACATAATCATAAAAATAAAAATTTCAAATCATAATATCATTATCTTTTATAGACCAGTTATAATCCCAACAATGAGGAGGTGGGGACAGGAAGCTCCCTAGGGCTCGTTGGCCGGCTAGGGAAGCCTATTTAGTCAGCTCTTGTCTAATGAGCGCGTCTCAAAGGTGAACAGCATTCCTGTGGGGACACCTCAGGCTGGCCTCTGGCCTCCACGTGTGTACACATACATCCACATACCTTTTCTCTCTCTCTCTCTCTCTCTCTCTCTCTCTCTCTCTCTCTCTCTCTCTCATATGCCTGGGCATATGTGTACATGTGCACATTTTAAAAAGGAAGAAGAAAAAAAGACGAAAAAGAAGAGGGTTCAGGTTGGGCTGAGAAGTAGTGATCAGATTCACAGGATTCTTCAGGGACCCAGAAGCAGCCCCTCCCCTCCCCTCCCCCCTCCCCTCCCCTCCATGTGCTAACATGGGAAGGGGCTATGGGCTGCCCTCCTTGAGAAGGAGCTGGGAAGGCAGACAGAGGAGCTTCTCCCAGCAGCGCGTGGGCAAGGGTGAGATTCCAACACTCTTGGATGAATAGAAACCAAACGAGATTCAACCTGGAAGTCACTGTGTTGGGGCCTATAATCCTGTCTATTCTGCATTTCCTCTGTCCCCAGCCAGCTATGGAGGTAAGGTTCCTTGACAAATGGGAGCCATTACAATCCAGAGAGGACAATAGGTTCGGTCAAGGCTACACAGGGAGATCCATCCCCCTGGTGTCTGCAAAATGCATGGTCAGATGGATGGATGAATGGATGGATGGATGGATGGATGGATGGATGGATGGATGGATGGATGGAAAAGTAGGTGTTAGTGAATGAACACGAGTCAGTGAATGGTGAATGAATGAATGAATGTCCAAAGAGGGAGGGCTATGGCTTTCTTGGGTGTCCTCTCATAGGTGGCAGAGGACAGACAGCCTTTGCCCTTGGGTCCCCTCCCATGTGGTGGAGTCAGGCAGCTTCCCATGAGGCAGAGGCCTCTCTGGGCCCACAGATCTGCTGCGTGTGTGGGCGTCTGGGCACAGAATGGAGCCAGTTTGCGAGTCAGAGCAGGCCCACACTTTGGGAGCCTACACAGCTTCCCGCCTGTTGCATCTGGAAGTCCCCACCCTCCGTTACGCCTCCTGCTTCTGCCCATGGCCCACGGCCCCTGGAGCAAAGATGGTATAGCCTTGATGGGGAATCTGCTTTCTCTGAGCTTTGGCTTCTCAGCTCAAATCATTGCTACGGATAAAAGCAGACATGTGGGGCCTGGCTGGGTTGGACCCGGGCGTCTCACACAGAAAACGGGCTTGACTAGGGGTTCTCTAGAGAAGAAGGCAGTCCAGGGGACGCAGTTACGTTGAACAAGGCTGGCCTCAAGCTCTTGCCCACAGGTTCTGGAGGTCAGCAGTGACTGTCACGTGCCAGGTGTGGCTGACTCCTGCACCCAGTGGTGTGTGGGCCTCAGTCTCACTGAGCCCTCCTGACATTTCCGTTTACAGTTGAAGATGCTGAGGCATGGCCCTGTTCACCTAAAGTCAGCCAGCACAGAGCCATCAAAGCTAAGTATTGGGTTTTTGTTTTTGTTTTTTTTTTTTTAAGCAGGGACTCTCATGCTGGCCTCTAGCTTGCTATATAGGCAAGGGCGCATCCCTTGAACTCCTGATCCCCCTGCCTCTACCTCCCAAGTGCCAGACTTACAGGTGTGAGGTTTACATAACCTAACTTACATCTGGTTTATGAGGTCCCGGGGATGAGCCCCAGTGCTTTGTGGGTGCTAGGCAAGCCCTCGATCGCCAGAGCGACATCCCCAGACTGATATACCGGTGATAATATGAGTCCAAGAAGCATATGACTAAGAGGTGGCCTCCCTGGTGGCCTCGCTAGAGCACTGGGATCCAGGATCAAACCCAATCAGGCATGGATTCCGCAGGAACAGCTTGAGGAGTGTGGGGTTCATCCCCCTAACAATGAGGGTCTTTTCTTTACTACACAAAATAGGGTCATAACCCTGGTTGCACAAGGCGAAGAGAGTGACAGAGGACAGGGAGAGCTCACTCTGGCAGGCATGGTGGCCGTGGGGGTGGGGTGGGCACAGGGGTCGTGGGAAGGGCCTCGGGGGATATTTCTGTGGATACACCTGGGCGACCTCTCCTCTCAAGGGACTGAGAGATGGCATCAGGTCTGGCTGGGCTTATGTGCCGCCAGACGGCCACCCCACCTGTCCACTGTCCCTGAAGGCGGGGCCAGAGCCGCCTGTGGCCCCTGGGGAGTGACCTTCCCTGGCTCCTGGACAAGAGGCAGAGGAACCGGCTGTGTGAGACACCTGAGCTTGCTGACCAGGCCTCCCAGGGGGCGACAGCCTGGGGGCTGGGAGGCCAAGCAAAGGCTGGTTCCCACCACTTCCCCAGACAAAGCCACCAAGGAAGAATCAGGTCAGCAGGTGGTGGGGTGAACTGAGGCTCGGGCCTATCCAAAGCCACGTCTGCTGGGTGAGGGTCTTGAGACCTCTTTGCCAAGGAACACTGAATTGGGCTGCGTCTCAGTTACTAGTGTGCCCCTCTAGTGTGCACGGAGCTCTGCGCTCCATCCCCGACACCACGTAAACAAGGCAGGGGAGGACACACCTGGAATGGATGGGCTGGGAGATTAACCAGGTTATGCCCAACATCGATGAATCTGCAGCTGGAGGTGCCTTCCAGCCACTGGGACACTCCCAGTGCCCCCTGCCCGACCCCCATGCCTGGACTTGGGTCTGGGTGTGAATGAAGGCCACGCACAGAGTCCTCAGCAGCTTTGAGAGTGAAGGGGCATGCGTGTGTTAGTCTCTTAAATCAGGCTGGCCTCTGGTGACCTCAGAATGACCAGGGGCGCAGGGACATTTTGGTCTGTCTGCCATCTGGGTGGGACTGCAGGTCAGCGGGAAGGGCTTCTAAGTTGGTACTCCAACCTGTACCATGATTGGTGCTGTCTTCACCAGTGTCTCGTGGGAGAAGCTGTCACCCCTGAGGCAGGAGAGCTAGTTTAGCACTGAGGAAAGAAGCGGCTTCTCAGGACCTGTCTTGTTGCCTTTGTCTTGTTTTTTGTTTTGTTTTGAGACGGGGTTCTTCTGTGTGGCCCTGGCTGTCCTGTTGATCAGGCTAACCTCACCTGCCTCTTCCTCTCGAGGCTGAGACGAAAGGTGTGCGCCACCACCGTCCTGCTGAGGTCCTGTCTTTTATGGTTGGATGGCTAACAGCACCCCAAAGGTAACTGAAGTTCTTGCCCCTAGAAGGGGGATCGCTGACTGAAGGCGCTAACCACCAAGCTTAACTACCAGATTCTAATCTCCAGGACTAACATGGACTCCAGGACCCACATGGTAGAAGAAAAAACCAACTTTTGCCAGTTGTCCCATGAGAGCACACTATCACCCACATATACACAATAATCAATGCAAAGAAAACACCTTTTTATAACAGAAAGAGACCTTCATTGAGGTCCCCATGAGAGCCTGGCAAAGCCTCCATGAGGAACTTGGGAGCGGAGGGAAGGACTTGCTCTCTCCATCAGGGGATTTCAACCTTCCTAACGCTGAGACTCTTTAATACAGCACCTCAGGCTGTGGTGAGCCCCCAACTATAAAACCGCTTTTGTTGTTACTTTGTAATTGTAAATTTGGTACTGTTATGAATCACCATATAAATATCCTGGATGCAGAATATCTGATATGTGACCCCCCCAAAGGGGTCATGACCCACAGGGTTGAGAACCACTGCTGCTCTAGATCAACTTCAGGGCAGTTTACACTTGAGATCTTCTTATCCAACATGATGTTTCCGCAGCCCTCAGGCTATACTTGGTGTCTCAGGACAGATGGTGACCCCTCAGAAAGTTGGAGGGAGCTGTCACCTTGACCTTGGGAACTGGGAGGGAATCTATCAGTTCTTGGTCAAGCCATTCAGCTGGAACACACCTTTTACAGCAGCTCCAAGCTTATCTTCTAGTGCCGGGGAGGGGTGTGAACCAGGGGGGGCTACCGGGTACCACACGGGAAAACTGCCACCTTCTGCAGATGAGACGGGCCACTCCACGGGGTTAAGCCGAAGCTCGGGTCTTAGCTCGTTATTAGTCCAGGCGAGCTATGGGTCCCTGCAGGATAGACTGGGCTAATGAGGACCCTTGCTCTATTCTGGAATCTCTAGCTAGGCTGGGGAAAGGATCTGTCTCCAGGCTTCCCAGACAGCTTGAGTATGTGCATACCCAAGGGGACAGGTACACTCCTGCACACAGCAAAGTCACATGAGCAGCCTTGCAGCTCAACCTGTCCAATGGGCTCACATACACACGCATGAGCACAGGGGAAGAAGCTCCAGTCAACGGACACCCGCTCAGCCTTCCACACTGAATGTGTGCTAGCCAATAGAGTTCACTAGACTCCAGGTTCCTGTAACTATCTCAGCATGCCCATGAGTAGCTAACATCAGTACTCCCATAACTATCCCAATTCAGAGCTCGGACAATGTAGCTCAGCCATGGAGGCCCTGCCTAGAATCCCCCAGTGAGGGGCTGGGGGCGTGGCTCAGTGGTAGAGCCCCTGCCTAGAATCCCCCAGTGAGGGGTTGGGGGCATGGCTCAGAGGCAGAGTACAAAGCCCTAGGTTCCATACTCAACACTTAAACTTAACTTGTCCCAGTTTTGTATGTGCGTGTGTGTGTGTGTGTGTGTGTGTGTGTGTGTGTGTCCGCGCGCGCGCGCACATGCATGTGTGCGAGTGAGACCAAGAGAAGCCAAGTGGGCTCTCCATGAGGCAACAAGCTGGTCTACCTTCAGCTGGGGTGGGAAAGATAGCCTTGCTATTTAAGCAGGCATGGATGGGTGGGCGAGTGGGGATATTGACAAAGAGAGCAAGAAAGGCTGAAGAATGTCAGGATCAGGGAAGCGGGACTGAGCCCTGTGAGGGCTTCTCTCCACCACTGTGTAGATTGCACACTGGCCAAGGTCACACACGACATGTCCAGCCACACCGTGTAAAACCACCAAGAGGCCACTCCTTCTCTGAAAAGCAGTGGCCCTGGGTAATAGACAGACAGACCCGTGGCAGTCCTGGGGTCCACGTCTTCCTCTGTGCTCACCCTGGCTGTAGGTGTTGCGTAGCTCCTGACCGGCCAGACAACCCAGAGGATGCTGGGACCCAGTTTGAAGTCTAGGTTCCAGGGGTGGGCGGGCCAGGCTCTGGCTGGCTGGGAGGCCTTGGTTCCCAGGCCATCACAATGGCCACACAACAGGGGTCCCGGGGGAGGGAACCTAATCTTGGGCTATTGAAGACCTGAAAGCCATGGTCCCTGCCCCAGCAGGCAGACGCGCCTGCCTGCCCCACCTGGGACACCTGATCCTCCATTGGACCTGCCTCAAAGAGAGACACTGTCCCCCCAGGGTCTCCTACCCCCAGGCACAGACAAGGAGGGAAACTGGGTCATAAGGATAAAGTAACAGCAAGGGTTATATTGGATGAGACAGGAGGGAGGGGTGGCCCAGAGTGACAAAGCATTGAGGCTGGGCAGTCTGGAAGAAGACCTTTGGGTCGAGGAGGTGACATAGTCCCAAGATGGCTAACGTGAGCCCTGAGTCTAGACTTACACCACAGATCATGCTGTAGAGTACTGGGGAGTCAGTCATACCTATGCCCAGTTGCTTTCAAACATGGTCCCCAGATGCACAGCAATTCCTGTGTGTATCCTTGGACAGGTCCTTCTTTTCCAGCCTCACTCTTCCCGTCTGTGAAATGAGACTTTAGCCCCAAAGCACTTGGGTACCTTGAGCATCTGCAGGGAAGGATTCTATTCAGGAAACCACTACCAGGTACCAGACGATGTTCAGGGCTGGAGAGGGGACGGGGTAGAGGAGTGTGTACGGAAGAGTAGGGCAAACCCAGAAGTCCTGCAGGAGACAGACACTGAGCAGGGAGGTGGAGCCCTCCTGGTAGAGGTGAAGTGTGGAGTGGAAAGATTCCAGAAGACACACAGGGTGGCCAAGTCCGGGGTTTTAGGCAGCAAATGTAATTGGAAAGTCACAATGGCTTCCCAAAGAGGGAGACAGACCAGAGCCCATCTCTAGGACCCTGGAGTCAGCCTTCCTCACTCACCAAAGCCCACTGCACTCCAGCTCAGAATAAGAAATGAGAGACGCTGGCCATGGGTCTGACACGGAAGCCTGGTCTAGAGAGAAGCATGAGTTAACAGTGGAGTAGCCTCAGAGACTCCTGGGCACCAAGGCATCTGCCAGGGACAGGTGAGGGGCATTAGACACCAACCGAGCCAGACCTATCTGCCACATGAAGTAACTGTCTACAGTGACCCCTGAGGTGGCCTCCTTTCCCCCACAGCATTAGAAAACATCACCTTGCCTCTCCGCCTGCTTCCTCTGGTGTGTATGTGCAGTGCCAGCTGCTAAGCCAACATACCAGCTCAGGCCATCTTCTCTCCAAGTGTACCAGACAGAAGACAGGGCAACTCTCTGGGATCCAAGCCTCTGCTAGGCAGATTGTGTGTGTGTATGTGTGTGTGTGTGTGTGTGTGTAAACAGAGCCACACCCAGGTATGTTTGAGACGTCCCCCCCCCATGCTGCTATGACCCTGGTTAGCTCACTTCCCTCTCTAAGCCTCTGTGGTTTCCTTATTTATAAAATGAGGCTGGGGGAGGGAGGGTCTCTACCTTCCTGCTCCTCACACGGGAGACCCCTCCCAGCCCCATCAGTGGAGCTTGAAAAGCCTGAGAAGTACTTAATCCTGAGGTGGGATGTGGGGGGCACTACCAGAACCTGGGCACACCAGTGTTAGGTGGCAGGGGCCCTGAGGAGGTCCCTGCACGAGGCAGGAGAGGGCCCACGAGCTGAACCTGGCAAGCCTGAGGCCCAGTTCCGTCTGTAGCTGTGGCTTGTGTCAATACACGCCTTCCTGTTTTGGAGATTAAACCTTTAACTGCGCAAACAGCTGCACCAGGCGCCTCCCACCACCGGGTCCTTAGCATGCTCCACCTGGAAGCCCTGGGGGTGCCAAGGATAGGTGGGGGATGGCTCTGTCACTTTTGTCCTCTTCAAGCTCTTGTTTAGACCCTCAAGCTGCCTGGCTCCTGTCCCAGCGTCCCTAATCCATCAAGGCCACTACCTGCGGAAGCCCCCAGTGCGATCCTTCCGCTCTTGGCGGCCACATGTCCTGACTGCAGCTACATCCTCTGCCCTCCAATGACCTCCTGCGAGAAGGCCAGAGAAAGCAACTCCTGGGGCTACACTGTCGGGCACATGCCCAGCTCACGAGGGACCAGGCATGGCAGGAAAGCCACCCTGGAGAGCCCCTCCGGGGCGGCCCACTGCTTCTCAGCAGCTGCACTGTGGGTGAGACTCTGTGGGATCCCACGTCCTGTATGACCTGGGCGGTTTATCAGCACCCTGGCTTCTGCTCAATGCTCAGCATATGCCTATTTCTCCTGAGCTGTGTGTGCTGATGGTTGCCGTGCTGGGGAGGGTCTGTGAGGAGGGGACTGGGAGCTGGGGGACTATAGGCAGGGGCTCTACCACTGAGCCACACCCCAGCCCCTCACTGGGGGATTCTAGGCAGGGGCTCTACCACAGTGCTAGAACCCCAACACATTTCTGCTCAATTGTGGTAACCAAAATTGTGTGTTGGTGTTCATTGTCAGATGTCTAAGACCCAAATCACCTTGAATGAAACCCACCGGGCAATAGGCCAGGCCCTGGGGACAGCAAGGAATAAAGTGGCCCTGGCTACAGAGATGGAGGAGCTTCAGAAGTTCACCTCCCTCCCATGTTAGCCTCGGCTGGTCTCTGTCACCCTGCAGCCTCCTGTTCCCTCTTTTGGTGAATCCGGGAGCCACCTGGCAATGCCTACTCCAACAGCGCCCACACCCCCTGCAAGACTAAACTCTTCCTTTGATCAATTCCTCTAAGGAAGCAAGGAAAGACAACAAAAGCTGGTCCGCACAGTCTCCCAGGCCCCTACAGCGTTCTCCATCTTAACACTCCAAGGACACACAGCCCTAGAGGCTCAGGTGAGCACACTGACTGACAAGGACTCACAAGTCTTCATTTTCTTCATCTGCTGTGCCCCCTGGGCTCGCAAGCCTGCGGTGGCTCCCTACTCTCTCCTCTCAGGTGGCATCATCACCCTGAACTTTAGGCTCCAGCTCATCCTGGTTTTCTCTCCCATTGTGTCCTACCCTCACCCATGCCTAAGCATACAACCCCTCCAGACAGGACAGGACCCCTCCGCCTGCCCCAAGTGTCTAGTCCCTATGCTGAGTCAACAAGATGACTCGGTGGGTTAAAGTGCTTGCTGCCAAGCTTAAAGACCTGAGTTTGATCGCTGGGATCACCATGGTGGGAGGAAAGGCCGACTCCTGCCAGTTGTCCCCTGATCCCCACATATATACTGCTCATGGCATGCACACACATGTACACAAGTAAAGAGATCTTAAAAAACAACAAATTTTCTTTTCAATTCACCACACTAAGCCAAGAACAGTGAGTTCATACCCATGATGAGGCTAACCCATCACTCGGGAAATCTGAGCCTACATTTTAGGCTAGCCTAGGGTACATCTGGAGACCTGATAGCTGAGTTAAGTTAATAGGAGTGAAGGAGTTGGCATGGTTAAAGTGACTGCTGTGAAAACATAAGAGCTTTAACCCAGATCCCTAACCAGGTCCGGCAGCACACGACTCACCTGTAATCCTGAGGCTGGGGAGAGCGTACAGGTGGGTCCCTGGAGCTCATGGATCAGCCACTGCAGCCCAACCTGTAAGCTCTAGGTTTAGTGAGAGACACTGCCTCAAAAAGTAAGGGGCTGAGGGATGGAGAAAGATATAGATGACTGTCCTCTACACATGAACTCACAGATGAGCGCGCACACACACACACACACACACACACACACACATGCTTGTGTTAGGGACTGTGATGCACGAATGGGTGAAGCAGAAGGGAGCATGGGTGAGGCGGACAGGAAAGTGAGAAGTGAGCAGAGACTCTCTGATGCTGCGGTGATGGCTTGTCTCTTTGGAGTGTGCTTGTCGTTCTGGTACGGAGCCCTCCAGCCCTTTGCACACCAGCCTGGGTGATCTCAGATGCCATTTCTATTTCATCCTTAGGAAGGTGAAGAAAGTTGCCCTCAGGGTGAAGACCTGACATCCCAGTTACTCGAGGGATGGAGGCAGGAGGATTGCCAGTTTGGGAAACAGTGAGATTCTGTCTCGAAATAAAACAGTCGTAAGAGAGCTGGAGGTGTGGCTCAGTGGTAGATCTCCTGCCTAGAATCCCCTAGTGAGGGGCTGGGGTGTGGCTCAGTGGTAGAGTATCTACTTAGCATATTGAGGGCTTAAATTCAACTCCTATTATTTAGTACTACTAAATAATATACAAATAAAATAAAGGAGGAGAAGCGTCAGATTGCTTTCCTGAGGAAGAGCTTACAGGGAAAGACTCCATCACTCAGTAAGCAGAGTCCCATTTGAGACTCTGACTACCCAGGCCAGAGCCTCCTCCCACTGTCTCTGGGATCCCATTCCACTGCCTTGGCATGGGGTCACGACCAGGAGGCTCCAGAACCACTGGGCCCACCCCTGCCTGCCTGCGGCAACTGCACAAGCTAGCCATTCTTGAAGAAACAAAGGCTGGCTGGGTTGTGGTGGCTCTGGCGTCTCCCTGGAGGGTGTCTGGCCTCTGCAGGATGTCGGGGAGTGGATCTGGGTGGTGGTTGAACTCTGTCACTGGGTATCACAAATCACATTAAGCCAGCCCTTCGCCCCTCCACGCAGCCCAGCTGCCCTCTATGGTCATAGGACACTCAGTCGGCCTCTTAGCCAGGGATGCTTTCGCTCCCAGGCAATTGAGTTCTCCCCATGCTGTGCAGACCCTTGAAATCCTGTGCAATAGCTGTGGCACTACTCCCTGCATAGAATACCTGAAACCTAGTATTGGTCCCCAACTTCCTCCTTGAGATCTGTGTCCTGGGCCAGCTCAGAGGTCAGGTAGGTGACCTTGACACACCTTCTTATTCCCAAAATGCATGGTTTGGAGGACAGGGGGCAGCAGAATGAGTCCTTTCCCCTTCGCATGTGTGCATGTGTTCATATGCTCATGTTTGCACGTGCACGTGTGTGCATGTGTGCATGTGCACGTGCACATGTACCCTGACACCTGACACCTATCTATTTCCATTACTCCTACAGTAGATGCCAGGCTCTGCTTTAGGCATGGGCCCAGCCTTGATGGTTTCTGCTCTCATAGTACTGACATGTGGCACCTTCCCAGATATCCATACATCTTTCCTGGTATCTAGCCATCTACTGTTTTTTTGTTTGTTTGGTTGGTTTTGGTTTTTCGAGACAGGGTTTCTCTGTGTAGCCTTGGCTGTCCTGGAACTCACTCTGTAGACCAGGCTGGCCTCAGAAATCTGCCTGCCTCTGCCTCCCAAGTGCTGGGATTAAAGGCGTGCACCACCACTGCCCGGCTTTCACCTACTGTTTACACATCCTCTTACCATTAATCTATCTATGCATCCATCCATGCATCTATTCATGTATGAAACCATCCATTTGACATCCCATATGCCCCTCCATCCTCTCACCCATCTCCCAGCACTGTTTATACATCCTCTTACTCATCCATCCATCCATGCATCTATCCATTTATCCATCCATGCATGCATCCATGCATCCATCCTCCATCCATCCAACACCCCATCTATCCCTCCACCCACCCACACCATCTCCACACCCTCCCATCCAGCAGACTGTCCATCCATGCATTTGCCCACCACCCACTTTACCCACTATCCACCTCCCACACATTCCATTCGGCCCCCATTCCATCCATTCCCCCATCACCTAATTGCTCATTCATCTATTAACACATCCACCCACCTTCCCACCCGTGTAGCCACCCCATTCACGAACCTCCAGTCTGTCTGTCCATCCTCTACCTCCTGTGCAGCATGCTCCTTGAGCCCTGTTTTGTAGCAGACCTGGATGAGGAGTGAAATGTTACCCGCCCTCAGGGAGAGTGGGGGATGAGCAGGCTGTTCTCGGTTACCAAGCAAGTACTAAGAGGAGGGGTTACAGGGGCTGGGAAAGGGCTTAGCAGGATACCCCAAGCCAGAGTGCCCCCTGAAGTTTTGCCCAGCCACTTGGTCAAAGGAACCAGACTCTAACCCACACTGGGGTCCAGGATCTGGACTGACAACTGGGTCCAGCGAACTGTGCCTGCAAAGCACCAGGCCTGAAGGCGCCAGCCACGTCCCTATTACAGAGTAGAGTGAAGCCCTCAGCCTACAGGGAGCCAGGAACTGACCCAGGACCACACAGAATGTGGGTAGTGGTGAGGGGTACTGGGAGGAGCGGGCAGATGGGTGGATCTTCACGGGACGGCTGTCTCTTGCAGCTGGAGTCTGTCGAATCTGTTCTCGGGTAGTGCCCACCCCAGTTGATGGGAATCAGCTGCTGTGTTAATTCTACCCTTGTATTCCTCCATGCCTTTGCCTCTGCCCTTCCCCTCTCCCCGCTGGAGCTGGCTGTGCTGAGCTCCTAGCCAACCCCTTCCCTTCCCCCTTCTGCCTGGAGTGACAGAACCTTCTGCACTGAGCCTCACGGGGCCATCTTATTGAGCTCCATCTCTGCTGTATGTGTACCAGATTAAAAAAAAAAAGTCCCAGCCCTACCTCATTGTACTGCCTTGTGGTGGCTTCAGGGACACATTTATCTTTGTGCATGTGTGTGTGTATGTGTCCATGTATGTATGTATGGCACACAGGTACACGTGTGTGCCAGTAGAGACCAGAGGTCTCAACCTCAGACATTGCTTTTGTTTTGTTTTGAGACAGGGCCTCTCCCTGGCCTGAATCAGTTCAACAGGTAAGCGAGGGTAGATGCCAGTGAGCTCCGGGGAGCTGCTTGTCTCTAACTCCGCAGTGCTAGGATTATAAGCAGACACCGTCATGCCTGGCCTTTTATGTGGCGGCTGGACATTGCACAGTAAACACTTTGCCAACTGAGCTATGCCTGCAACCCCCTACTTTTGGTGTTTTTGAAACGGGATTTCATGGAGCTGAGGCTGGCCATGGATTTCTGATTCTCCTGCCTCTGGCTTTTAAGTGTTGGGATTACAGGGGTGCACCACCACCGTGCCCAGCCTCCCTGGCCTCGCTGCCCTGCTGAGGGAGGCTGGTTCCCAGATGCCAGCTCCAAGCCGTGGTGGGTGTGGACTGCTTTGGATGGCCTCCTCCTGAGTTAATGGTTCACGTATTTGGTCTCCATAGATCTTCCCAGGACCCTGCATGGGAGGGCAGGCTACTGTCCGGGCCTCAAGACACCAGGAGGAGGGTGGTCGGCAGATGGCCAGTTCCAACAATTCCCAGGAGACTGGAAGGCCAGGCAAGGGAAGACCCTGTGTCCTCAGGACTTTGTGAGTTTGACTTTAGCTGGAGAGCCTTGGCTCATTTTACAGGGGTACTGTAGTCACTGGGCGTAGCCCGATTCCTCAGCCCACCAGTTTCAACAGTCACTTGGGCATCTACCACCCAGGGACTGGCACAGTGATTCAGAATGCAAACGCTACACCTTGAGTCTGAGGGCCAGGATAGCGCTCTGACCTGCTCTGCCACAAAATGCCAGGGGACCCAACTATGTCCCTGATGTCAGTAAATAAGGAAAAATTAATTTTGGTGACTTGAAATGAAAGCTGTGACTCAAGTCACATTAGGTGACATCAAACATATAGGGTTCAAATCCTGCTTAATGAGTGTGGGGGAAAGATTGTATATGGGTTCCGATTATAGAGAGGGAAATGACATGGGAAATAAAGGGACCAAGGGGACAGGTACCCAGTAGAGTTAGAAAGACAACCGTGAATGTGTCAGTACACCTCCTGGCATGACAGGTAAATAAAGTTTCTCTGGAATCTGTAATATGGTAGTCGCATCCTGGATGGTCTCTTGTTCTCTATCTCTCTTCCCTCTTCTTTGTCTGTTTGTTTGTTTTTTAATTTTATCTTATGTATCTAAGCACACACCTTGTAGGTTCAGACACACCGGATCCCATTACAGATGGTTGTGAGCCACCACGTGGTTGCTGGGATTTGAACTCAGTACCTCTGGAAGAGCAGTCAGTGCTCTTAACCACTGAGCCATCTCTCCAGTCCAAAAGTAGGAGCTGCCAAAACCCGGGATTGAATCAAGAACCTTTAGATCTTCAGTCTAATGCTCTTTCAACTGAGTTATTTTGGCGGTTTTTTTTTTTTTAAGACAGGGTTTTTCTATGTAGCCCCAGCTGACCTGGAAGCTTCTGTATAGACCAGGCTGGCCTTGAACTCACAGAGATCTGTCTGCCTCTGCCTCCCAAGTGGGAGGCCTGATGACATCATCCATGGCCTACTAGCCTTCTCTCCAGCTTCAAGGTCAGTAAAATCCCAGGACTGTAAGGAGAAGGAATGAAACTGAGGCCCAAGAACTCACAGCCTCAGAGAGGGAGGAAGGGAGGGAGGGGGAGAGGGGGGGTTGGCTTAGCAGTAGAGCCCCTGCCTAGAATCCCCCAGTGAGGGGCTGGGGTGTAGCTCAGTGGTAGAGCCCCTGCCTAGCATCCCCCAGTGAGGGGCTGGGGTTGGCTCAGTGGCAGAGCCCCTGCCTAGAATCCCCCAGTGAGGGGCTGGGGTGTGGCTCGGTGGTACAGCCCCTGCTTAGAATCCCCCAGTGAGGGGCTGGGGCGTGGCTCAGTGGTAGAGCTCCTGCCTAGAATCCCCCAGTGAGGGACTGGGGAGTGGCTCAGAGGTAGAGCCCCTGCCTAGAATCCCCCAGTGAGGGGCTAGGGGTGTGACTTAGCAGTAGAGCCCCTGCCTAGAATCCCCCAGTGGGGGGCTGGGGTGTGGCTCAGTGGTAGAGCCCCTGCCTAGAATCCCCCAGTGAGGGGCTGGGGTGTGGCTCAGTGGTAGAGCCCCTGCCTAGAATCCCCCAGTGAGGGGCTAGGGTCGTGGCTCAGTTTAGAGTGTTCACTGAGCTCCTGCCTAGACCTGGGCCCTAGTATTTCCCCTCCCGGAACTTTTTCTGAGGACCCTAGGGGCTTCCCAAATGAATATCCTGGTCTTCCCTCTCTAGCTCCTCATTTTCTGTCCTGGAATGAGCGCCCTACCCTCCCATGCCCAGTGGGTTCCTGCAGGAAGTCCATGGGTCCAGGGGAAAGGAGTACCCCATGAGCTCAGTGCAGGAAGCAATAGGGAGAGGCGAGCTGGTCATGTCTCCCTCTGGTTTTCAGACCTCAAGGAGGAACCACGAAATTCCAATCTCCTGACAGCGAAGAAATTGAATCACTCTTGCCAGAGGCCCCCACAGGAATGCTGTAAGGCTTTGACCTGCCATTCCCTGTTCAGCCACCACAGCCAGAGCTGGTTCCTCACTCCAGACAGGGTCTCCCCAGCATGGCTCCTCTTTGGCAGGCACAGACATTGCACCAGCCCTTCTCAGGGCATCAGGCGGCTTTCTTTACAATGGGGAACATGAGGACTTGGTGGTAGTGGCTTGACTTAGTCCCAGGCTTGGGATGGAGGTGCGCCAAGACTGACATCCTGCTAGGACTTGGTCAGGTGGGTATGGAAGGAAGGCATAGGTTGTCCATTTCTTCTCCCGCCCTCAGAGACTTGATAAGTGCCCAAAGGGAGGTATCTTCCCTTTGGTTTAAGTGGAAGCCATGCAGAAAGTTAGGGTGATTAGGGGACTTGAGCTGTTGGGAAATGAAGACATTGTGTGTGCGGGGGTGGGATGGGGTAGGACCACCACAAGACATGTGAATACCAAGAGAGTCTTGAATTCATAGGTGACAGCAGAGAGCCATGTTATAGTCTATTCTGAGAGAGAGAGACAGAGACAGACAGAGAGACAGAGAGACAGAGAGAGAAAGTAGAATGGAGGCTGCCAAGTGGTCCAGGAGAGGGGACTCAAGAAGGCGCCTCAGACCTAAAACACTCAGAAGGCACATAGATAGCTGTTGGTGGGAACGGATCAGCCTGAGGCCGAGGTTGGAACTGGGGTGGGTTTGTTTGGAGAGCAGTCCAGCAGATAGCAAGGTAGGACTTTTTCCTTGTCCTCGAGGGACCGGGCTCTGGCAGGAGGGGGAGGGGTTTACAGCGGGAGGTGACGCCATGGGAGCATTGTCACTCGGGCACAGCCAGCACCATCTGCTTAGGCATCTGCCTACCAGAGGTGGTGCCTCCTAATTACCTGGGGGGAGGGGTCAGGAAGAAGCCTGGGAACCACCACATCCCATTCCCTCCCACCACAGAGGGGTTGTGTTGTCCCACAGGGCCCTCAGAGCAAATGGACCAGAGATCCACTCCTGGGGTGGGGTGGGGTGGGAGGCTGCGGGAGGAGCCTGGCTACACATCAATTCAACGTCATTTTATTTTATATTTGTGATAGGGTCTCATGTAGCTCAGGCTGGACTCAAACTCACTATTTGCCAAGGACTATCTCAATCGCTGACTCTACCTAGCGCTGGTCTTACTGGCACGGGGCCGCCATACCAGTTTTTATTTGGTGCTGATGATGGAACCGAGGCGTCATACATGCTAGGCAAACACTTTACCAACTTTGCCAGATGAGCTACATTTCAGGCGCCCTTTTACACGGCAGCAGGGGCTGACCCGATATTCACTCTGTAACTCAGGTTGCCTTTAAATGTTCAGCAATCTTCCAGCCTGCTACATGGGCTATCATGTCTGTCTTCATTTTTGAAAAGAATTTTGTCGAAAGCAGGTGTGTGTATGTCTATGTGTGCGTGCGCGTGCATGCATGTGTATGTGTGTTGCTCAGGTCAAGTTGCACGTGTGGAGGTCAGAGGACAACATATTGTTGGTTCTTTCTGACCATGTGAGTCCTGGGAATTCAACTCAAATATGCCTAGGTGGCAGTTGCGTTTGCCCACTGAACCATCTGGCCAGCCTCTAAAGTAAGTCTTTACCTGATCCAACCTGATGCCTTCTTTTAACTTCCCAAGAGAGGGACGGACATTAAGAAGAGTGTAATAGAAAAATAATTAGAAATGACACTCCAGTCTAAAATATAAACGCTAGGGAATCGGCGACAGAAGGAACAGCAGTTTATCCGCGGTGGCAGGGTGGGCTCAGACTTCCTTTGAAGGGGGACGCGGAAACTGAAGCCAACCAGACCCAGGGGCAGCCAGGCGGAGAGCCGCCCCCAGCTGCGCTCCCGGAAGATGCGGCAGGCTCGGGCTCGGACCCTGCTCCCACTCCAGGGGACCCTTGGCCATTTCCGGACCCGCAGCCTCTCACCCTACCATCAGGCGCGCATTCCTGCCGCCCCCGCTCGTGCTAGGCGCAGGCAAGGCCCCCGCCCGTGGGAAGGGGGCCGTGTGCCGGGGAGGCGGGGCTGGGATGGCGCACAGCTGGGTCACATCTGGTAGGAGTGCGGAGGAACCAAATGGAACAGAAGGTAGCCTTTCATCCCTCGAGGGAAGAGGCTGCCTGAGTGTTTCCTCGCTACGGGGTGCCTGAGGTTTTTTGGGGACCAACCCTCCCCATTTAGGAACATGATGCCAAGACAGGCCTGCCTGGGGGAGGAGGGAAGGATGGACCGACGGAGGGACATAGAATTTGGTCACTGATAACCTTTTGACTGAACCTCAGGTCCACATCTAAGACAAAACTATCAGTAAGGGCAGCCCAAAATTAATCGCTCAGGACACACTGCTGGCTACCACTTTGGCTCAGTCAGCACCGTTCCCCAGGGAAGGAAACCCGCTCGGGGACAGGAAATGCACAGCGAGAAGCCAAGGATGTCGCCCGCGGAGGAGCACTGGCCCTATCACCCAGGTCCCAGCTCCCGGGGCGCGTCCCTCCACGTGCAGCCGTGGCGGGCGTTGGTCAAGCTGGGTGTCGCCCAGAGCTGCTCCGGAGGGTGACTCGGAGCAGGCGGGACAGGCTCGTGCACAAAGGGGGCGGGTGCCCTGGGTGCCCTGGTTCCCAGCCCCTTGTCCGTATCCCACGTGGGAAGGAGAGGTCTCCCTAGAGGTTACGCCCCAAGGCTAGCAGCCAATTAGCGCGTGGGGGCGTGGCTGGCAGGGGAGGTTTAAGAGTTCCTGAAGCGATAGGCGCGCAGCTGGACCGGGAGCCTCGGGCAGCCGGACCGGTTGGCAGTGGGGTAGATATTACGTGCGGCCGCCGGCCACCATGCTCCAGCGGTGCGGCCGGCGCCTGCTGTTGGCGCTGGTGGGCGCACTGCTGGCTTGTCTCCTGGTGCTCACGGCCGACCCGCCGCCGACTCCGGTGCCCGCTGAGCGCGGACGGCGCGCGCTGCGTAGCCTGGCGGGCTCCTCTGGGGCGGCTCCGGCTTCAGGGTCCAGGGCGGCCGTGGATCCCGGAGTCCTCGCCCGCGAGGTGCATAGCCTCTCCGAGTACTTCAGTTTACTCACCCGCGCGCGCAGAGACGCGGATCCACCGCCCGGGGTCGCTTCTCGCCAGGGCGACGGCCATCCGCGTCCCCCCGCCGAGGTACTGTACCCTCGCGACGTCTTCATCGCTGTCAAGACCACCAGAAAGTTTCACCGCGCGCGGCTCGACCTGCTGTTCGAGACCTGGATCTCGCGCCACAAGGAGATGGTGAGACCCCGCGCGGCCTGGGCAGGAGGATGAAGTGGGGGATCGCCCTCTGGTTAACTGGTGACTGACGATAGCGGTTCCCGCTGCATTAATAGCTTTGGGTCTATCTGGGAAACGATGACACTGATCAATCCCATTACAGCCCCGCGTGGCTGCTGGGGTTCATTTTGCCTTATTACCCTGGAAGTTTCCTTCCGTGCTGCCCAGGGTCACCCCAACCACATGCACTGTGCCTGGATGAGTAGCCTCCAGCTTAGGGTTGGCCCTGTAACGCTTCTCCTAAACACTGGAGTGAATGGCCATATTTGTTCCTAAACTTTTAAAAGCAAATTGGCTCAGCTCCATCCTGGGTCCCCTCCACCCTGAACGGACCCCTTGAAAGTGAGGGAGGAAAAGGCGTAGCACACCCCCGGACCAGGCATAGTGAAAGAAATGGGTGCTAGTTCTCTAGGCTTGCTCAGAACCCTGTCTTCAGTAGATCAGCTCCCCCTCAGTTAGACCAACTTCATACACATAATAAAAAGACACACCCCACTTTGAAAACCTCCCTGGAGGCTACAACAGGACCGTTGGGGCGGGAGAGTGGAGCGCACTCTGTGTGTGTGTGTGTGTGTGTGTGTGTGTGTGTGTGTGTGTGTGTGTGTATTTGGTGTGAAGACGAAGGCTCACTTTCCTTCCTGATCCAGCCCCCAGTGAGCCGGGGCCATCCATCCAGCTTGGCTAGACTCTCACTTTGGGACAGTGGAGGTTAAGAGGATAGGCTCCTATCTAGTCTTGGTCAGAGAGGGGCCCTGAGAACCCCACCTTAGCCTCCTGAGAATGAGGCGTCCCTTTCCCAGGGGCTCAGCAGGCCTTCGGGAGGGGGCAGCGGGGGGGCCATGGGTTTTGTTTGGCTGTGGTGCCGTTAGGATTCCCAGCGCTAGGCTGCTCTCACGCCGGCCCCTTGGGCAAGGCAACAAAGCCCCTTTCTCCAGCCGAGAAAGGCGTCGGCCTCTTGTGTACAGCTATGCGCTCCATGGGAACCGTTGGCTGGCGTGCTGGCCACTCAGGTTGCCTGGTGATGAGGGGGCCTCTGTGGTCCCCCCCCCCCAGCCCTGAATGACAGCCCTCGTGGGGCACGATCCCTGAGCCAGGGCATTCCCCCACCCCTTCGTTCAGCCTTCCTGCTGTGTGATACTGGATAGCATCTATCCCACTCTGGGTCACTATCGGTTCCGAGAAACTCTCATTCGGGGATTTGGGAGCTTTGTTTGGCACAGAGGACTCAAACACAAGACTCGGTTGATCTGTATGGTCTGGTGAGAAGCCTAGGGTCTCTCTGATCCTCTCTCGCTCTCAGAAAAGGGAAATAGTCTTTCTGATGAGGTATTATAAAGCGGACTGTATAACATTGGAGGCTCTTGGTGATCCCAGCAGTCATTCCGAGTAAGGGGCCCCCCTACCCAGAAAGGGCTGCATTTACCGCCCATGCTCACCTCCCGTGCACATGACAGGCAAAGCCCCCCTCTTGTGTGCTATGATCAGGGGCCCTCGGAACCTGTAGCAAAGGGCCTGCTCTCCTGTCTGTCCAGGGCGGCTGCAGTCTGATGGAAGGTGAGAGAGGCTGCATTAACCTGGGTTGGGATGAATGGAAGGAAGGCTTCCTGGAGGAGGAGGCTCCATCTACATCAGAGTCCTAAGGTCCAGGAAGGGCAATCTTGGCACCCGGCATGTCTGTGGGGTAGTACAAAAAAAAAAAAAAAAAAAAAAAAAAAAAAAACCCCCCGGGGGGCCCGGGGGGGGGGGGGGGGCAGGCAGAGCGCCTGGCCTCTGGCCCGCTGCTCCTCCCCCACCACTAAGGAGCACGCCAGGCTGCAGGCTGCCACCGCCACCGCCACAATGGCTGGGGCAGAACTTGGCATCCTGTGTTTCTTTGAATCTCGGTTCCAGGAACAATGCTGCTTCCTGTGTGTCTCCCCCACCCCCTTGCTTGCCCTCACCAGCCCCGCTGCCCCCCTCTGCCCTGTTCGTCCTCCTTAGGGGAAGTTGGTGGGATGGGGACTAACTGGGAGATCAGGGTCTTCCATTACTTCTTCCTGAGTGTGGCCACAGGCCAGTGCCCTCTCCGGTCTCTTAACTATATGCCAAGGAGAAGAGAAGATGGTTCTCACCTCCCAGGGACACTTGGGAGAGGAGAGTCCATCCCCAGCACTTGGCTCTGCACAGGCGAGCTGTGTTGTGCCCATTTTACTGGACTGAGTGATACCCACAGGTACCCCTGGCCCCCTCCTCTCCTGATTGCCTTGTGTTGGAGATACACCAGGCAGAATACCTGCACACCCCACACTCAGCCTCTCAAAGACTGTTCGCTGGGCCTCCCTGCCCCCCCCTCCCCCACAAAGGTGACTTTAATCTCCGTAGCCTTGGGCTGGGTTTTTAGGACACCATGGAAGCGCGGGAGAACAGGCCTCTCTCTTGATCTCATTAAGAAAGCATTTTCCTTTTAATCCAGCAGCAGCGTCTGCACAAGCCGGCCCTCTGTACCTCCCACGGCATTCCTGGGCTGAGATGCTGGGGTGCCGGGGGGGGGGGTGCTGGATGCAAGCGAGTCTGTGCGTGTGGGCTGCCCCGGGTGTCTGCAGAGACCTGGAAGGAGGGGGGGGTGCATACTTGCAGATAATATAGATCCCACATTTGCTCTCCTAACCTGGGCTTCAGTGGAGTGAGCATTTGTGTATGGGGTCAGCCTGGGTAAAGGGATGGGGCTGCTGGAGGCATGGTGTGCCACCCTTGTAGACCTGGCATGCCTTGGGTGGCTGGCTGGGTACGTGCTGACCTCCGGGGTTGCATGCTTACACCCAGGTTTCCTTGGGACCCTTTTGCGCACAAAAGCAGAGCGAAGGCTGGCGGTTGTAGGGGAGCCCGCTGCCTCTACTGTGAGCAGCCTCCACCCGCCCTAAGGTTGCACTCTGCAATGCCAGGGTGCGGCAGTCGGCACGCGCTGGGCGGGCCGGCGGAGGAAGGAACATTCCTTCCCGTGTGCCGACGGGCCCAGGCGGGCGCCGGCAGCTCCTGGCCCCGCCCCGGCGCCCCCCTCCTCTTCCGCAGTGCAATCCTGGCAGGGGGTGGCCCAGCGCCCGGCCAGGTGGAGTCTTGGCTGTGGCCCTGGGCAAAGCCTTCTGTAAGCGGGGAACAGTTTTCCTCTCCGAAGCCGCACCCGGCTGCTCAGATGCCCCAGTGAGCCTGGGGACATGAATCCTTTTCTGCTACTGCCATGTTGACCACCATGACCTCCCAGAACCTGACTGGGTGCTATGGCGGGGGAAACCTGCTCTATGGTGCACAGGAAGAAGTCCAGGCCAGAGTCACGCGCGACCAATGGCCTTACCCATACACCCGCGCACAGGACCTCTCGCCCAGCCGGCCCAGTTAACCAGGCCAGCTGTATGGAAATGACAGCCCGGCTACTCCTGCTTAACTCGGCAGAGTTAAGGCTGGCCCAGCCCAGGACAAAGCTGGCGGACAATGGCTGGTGATTCATCCTCCCTTCGGGTCCCTTTGTCTGCCAGGGCTTGGCAGCGGCCCAGCAGAGGCCTTTGTCCCCGACCCGAGTGAGTGAGGCTCAGCTTCCCAAAGCCGACCTCCTCCTCCTGTCCCCCGCCCCCTCCCACAGCTTGGAAAGCCTGCAGGCTGGGCGGGCTGGCAGGCTGTGTCAATAAGGGTGTGTGCCCCGCCAGGTGTACGGGTTGGCGGGAGGGTTGGTTGAAGCCCGTTTACCTGGCTGGTGGGTGGGGCATCCCACCTGGCTCGTGCCTCCCAGCTGCCTGTGGTGACCTTGGGCCCACCTGTCTGAAGTCGGAGAGTGAGCCCACCTCCCCCAGCCAGCCAGCCCGCCAGCCCGCCCGCCCAGCTGCCACTCCCCCTGGGCACTTGAGCACACATTCTGTGTGCAGTGGAGAATTCAGGCAGTTCAGTGCAGGGTGGGGGAGGAGTCTAGATTGGGTGCCTTGGCTGTGGTCCTTGTAGGGGACTTGGGAACTGAAGGCTCAAGATCCTGTCTCTTCTTCCAGACGTTCATCTTCACGGACGGGGAGGACGAAGCTCTGGCCAAGCTCACAGGTTGGTCCCAGGCTTGGGGGTGGGGGTGGGGTGGCGGGAGGAGCTGGTCCCAAGCAACTCCTTCCCCTGCGGCTGTGAGGTCACCGGCTGCTGCCGAGGGGCTAAGAGGCCAGTTCACTCGGCTTGTTTGCTTCATGCCCCGCCCCACCACTCCCCGGGGGGCCCCCATTCTTATGCAGAGACCCTTTCATTCCTCTGGGGACCCTTTGAGTCCCGCTTAACCGCAACAGGTGGCGCGCGTACTGGGGGGAAAAAGCTGGCTGAATGAATGGGCAGGGGTGGCTACCCTGGGGAGGGGGCTAGACTGAGCTGGGCTGGGGCTAAGGTCTGAGGCAATGAGAAATGCCTGCCGCTGGTGCGGACCAGGCCCCCTCACAGCCCTCCCCGTCCACAGGCAATGTGGTGCTCACCAACTGCTCCTCGGCCCACAGCCGCCAGGCTCTGTCCTGCAAGATGGCTGTGGAGTATGACCGGTTCATTGAGTCTGGGAAGAAGTGAGTTCTTACCTTTCCCTCCGTACCCCATCCGTGCCCCTTCCCTGGCAGCCCGGCAGCCCTCGACCCCTGCCTGCATCCCTCCCGCCTTGTGTTCAGGTGGTTCTGCCACGTGGACGATGACAACTACGTCAACCTCCGGGCACTGCTGAGGCTCCTGGCCAGCTACCCCCACACCCAAGACGTGTACATCGGCAAGCCCAGCCTGGACAGGCCCATCCAGGCCACGGAACGGATCAGCGAGCACAAAGTGGTGAGTGTCTCCCAGGGTCGCACACACCCTGAGGAATTAGGGAGGGGCTGAGCCACCTTTGCAACCAGGAGTCTCCTGACGGCCGTTTCACTTCACCCAGAGACCCGTCCACTTTTGGTTTGCCACCGGAGGAGCTGGCTTCTGCATCAGCCGAGGGCTGGCCCTAAAGATGGGCCCATGGGCCAGGTGAGTGTCCCCTGCATATCTGCCAGTACCCCGGATAGCAGAGTGCGCCCAGTGCTCGTGGTTCTGGGTGCCCTGCGGCAGCAGCGTCTAGCTTGGGCTGGTTCTCTCCCTGCCTTAGGCAGCCGTGTTCGGCCACTCTCTCTACCTCTGATGAAGCCTTCGGCATGGAAGGACTGTGGCTCGTGGCGGGGGGGCGGGGCGCAGTGGACTCCCTCTTTTTGAGGCCGGTTTGGCAAGGTCTTGCCTGCTCAGGGCCCAGCTGCTGCCTTCATCCTCTGCTTTACTCTCGCAGTGGGGGACATTTCATGAGCACGGCAGAGCGCATCCGGCTCCCCGACGACTGCACCATCGGCTACATTGTAGAGGCTCTGCTGGGTGTGCCCCTCATCCGGAGCGGCCTCTTCCACTCCCACCTGGAGAACCTGCAGCAGGTGCCCACCACCGAGCTTCATGAGCAGGTGCGCGTGTGGCTCCCAGGCCTGGGTGACCAAGCAGAGAACTCAACAGTTGAGGGACAGAGGGAAAGGGTGCCTCCAAGGAAGGGAGAATTCTTTTCTACTTATTTATTTATGTATTTATTGACTTATTTTGGTTTTCTGAGACGGATTCTCTGTATAGCCCTGGTTGTCCAGAACTCACTCTGTAGACCAGGCTGGCCTTGAACTCAGGGATCAACCTGTCTGCCTCCAAGAGCTGGATTAAAGGCGTGCGCCACCACTATCAGGCTTATTTATTATTTATTTATTTTTGGTTTATTGGAATGGGGCTTCACTAAGTAGCCCAGGCTAGCCTTGATCCTCTTGCTGTAGCCTCCCATATGCTAGAAGTCAGTTGTGTGTCACCACACCTAATTCAGAATCATTTAGGGGTAGGGTGTATGTATGTTTTCATTTATTTATTTTTTATCTACTTACTTAGAGACGGGTCTCTTATAGCCCAGGCTAGCCCTGAAGTTGATATGTAGTTGATTGAGAGTGACCTTGAATTCCTGATTCTCCTGACTCCACCTTCCTGGGCTAGGGTTGCAGGAGTATTCTACCACACCCAGTTCATGCAGTTAGTTGAGCTAGCCCAGGGTCACTGTTTTAAATAGGGATATCAGAGACGCCCCATCCTCAGGTGTCACAGTCCGCTGGTCCACATGAGGTACCCCAGTTTCACTCTCCAGCTCCTCCAAAAAAAGAAAGTCAAATAGATTCTTCTAAGTTGCTGATCCTGCCCTTTGAGGGGACACTCCCGCTCTGTCTCGCTTATGGTCGTAGGCTCCACCATGGGCCTCTGATTCAAGGGACAGCAGCAGGAATAGCCAGGCAGGACTGCCACCTCTCCAGCATCATCCCGTTGCTCCCAATGCAGGTGACCCTGAGCTATGGCATGTTTGAGAACAAGCGGAACGCAGTGCACATCAAGGGACCGTTCTCTGTGGAGGCTGACCCGTCCAGGTAAGAACATGCAGAGGGTCACCCACCAAGTACCCCCGGGGTGGGGGGCAGGAACCCCCATGGTTGGGACTGCCAGAGGGCGCATGGCACCCCTACCCCACGCAAACCAGTCTTTACTCTGTCCCCACAGGTTCCGCTCTATCCACTGCCACCTGTACCCAGACACACCCTGGTGTCCCCGCTCTGCCATCTTCTAGCAGTCGTGGTTGAGACCCTGTCCCTGGGCGCCCCTGGTATCCAAAGGGCCCAGGAACCTTTGTTGTATGCCCTGACCTTGGTGTCCGAGGCTCTTCGGGGCTATGTGTATGTGTGTGTATGTCTATATTTGTGTGTTGCGTGCCCACCCGTGTTGCAGACTGCTGGGCAGTCGTGTTCTTCAGGGAGTGGCAGGTCTGTCCCTAACTACACTCTGAGAGCCACTCCGAGGGCAACTGTGTGGGATCTGTGTTTGGATCTCTGCAGTGGGGGTGGGTGAGGCCTCGGGGGTCCCCTCGGGGTTCCCCTCGGGGGTCCGCGGGTGCCCACTTGTCTCTTAGGTTGGGGTGGTGGCACCTACCTGGAACCTTCCCTTTCAGCTGAGCTGCGCCCAGTCCTAGGGAAGCTGATTTGGGTAGTAACGGCCTGGGCCCCTCGTGAACTCTGGCCCGGGCACTGCCTGTGGCCATTCTGGTGAACAGTGCTCCACCCCCCTGCCCTCCAGGGTGGCGGTGAAGTCTTCAGCCCCACCCTCTGATGTCCTATCTTTGTCTCCCACACCAGTGGGGTTCAGAGCTATGAATTTTATCTCCTCTCCAAAGTAGAGAGAAAGTCGCCCATAGTGGGTGTGCCTGTACATATTGTGACAGTATTTTTTTACTGTGCTGTTTCTTGAAAGGGGAGGGGTGGGTGTGAAAGGAGTGGGGGGGCGGTGGTTTTCTGGGGTGGGCTGGAGAGGGTCTTATTTTATCTTTTCTGTGGATCAGAAAAAAGTGGAAGCCAGACAGGCTTGGTCTTTGGAAAGCTGGACAATGAGTGCCTTAGTACTGTATTTATGCCTTCCAGTATCTGGAATCCTGCTCCCCCTCAATCCTCCCCAGCACCCCAAGGCTCACCTCACCCCCACCACCCCCAACTCCTCACTCCCCCCAACTCCTCACTCCCTTACCCCATGGGCTGTATTCTGTGTTCTTTTTGCAAAGACCTTAACTAGGCAAGCTAACGATGATAAGGGAAAAGCTCTCAGGGAATTGATGTGTTGTTGCTATGGTGACGTCCTTCCTCTGAATAAAGGTGCTCTTTGCAGCAACCCAAGGGGCCCTAGTCTTGCTTGGGAGTTGGGGCTAAGCCACCTGTCCATCAAGGTAACTCTGGGGGACTTTCAGATGAGGGCAGGGGAGACCCGGTCATGACATAGAGAAGAAGGCAATTGGTAGGAATTCAACAACAAGTTTACTACTTGGGAGGGAAACTTAAGTGTTAAAATAGATGAAGTATGGCCGGCTTGGTGTAGATTTGCCTCTGATGGGTTGAGTCCGTGTTGGGAGGTGGGGGTGACGGTAGCTGCTTGATTAGGTCATGCCCTGTGTCAACATCACTATGTCCAGATCTTCCTGGAGGAGGTGCAGTGGCTACTGGGGGCTGGCCAGAGACCCATTTTCCAGACAGGAAAACTGAGGCTCAAAGCAGCCTAAATGAGGATGACCTAAGTCGGGCAGCCAGGCTGCTGAGGTGGATGACCCCTCTAGATCTTGGTTCCCTGTCAACTCTGCTGACACCGCCTGGCCTCTCCTTGTCTGTCATGAGACGCATCTGTCATGTGTCCTTTGAGGATAGGCAGTCCCCAGGCCGCTCGCTCATGGGTGGAGCTGGCGAGGACTCAGATCTTTCTGAAGCTCTTCAGGGACCTTCCTCACATGCAGCCACAGAGGCTGGCTGATCGGGGGGAATCCCACCACACCCCTTTCCCTTGGTCTCCTTGTTTCCTCTCCTACAGAGAAGCAGGCTAGCGCTGCCCACCTGCTGCCCTCTGTAGGTGGCTGCCCGCTCTAACCTGACCCTGGGGCTAGGTCCTCATTACCTGCCACCCCTGTGCCCTTTGCCTCCTTCCCTGCACCATTTGATTAGAGACCTGCCCCTCTGCACTCCACCAGACATTGCTCACAACTGTGGGTTCAGCACCCCCAAATGGGCTGGGCGTGGCCCTTGTTGGTAACTGCTCCTGCCTTGTGGGTGACTGGCCGGATCCTGACCCCGCCTTGGCTGTGTAGTTCGGCTTTTTAAGGCCTGGGGCAGCTGCCTGGGATTTTCAGAGTAGAGGATCCTCAGTGGTGGCCATGGTCCTTGGCAAACAGAGCCTGGTGGCAGTGGCTCGGGGCCCTACTTCTGGATGAGGAAGCTGACATTTGTAAGGGTGGAAAGGTCATGGTGGAACAGTCTGCACACAGCCCGTGGGCCTCCTTCCTGCCTGGATGACTCAGAGGCCTGCTACCCTCTGCTCTGGTCGTCAAAAGCCCCTTGCAGCTGGCACCATCCTCCCCACAGAGCTGGCAGCCACAGAGGTGTGGTACAGCGGCACCGACCTCGCCGGCATGGAGTTGGGGGCCCCAGCCAGGGTGGGCTTCCCCTTGTGATTGGAGCCAGAGGGTGGCCCTGAGCCTGGGGGGACAGAACCCCAGCACGGAGCAGGAGGGGGACCCAGTAAAGTGGCAAAGGTCTCTAACCTAGTATTCGTGAGGCTTCTGCGGCGGCAGGATCATGAGGGTCGTGAGATCAGAGCCAGCATGGGTTACCAAGCTAGGTCAAAAAAATCTAAGAAACGGAAGCCAAGTGGGGAGGTCCTAGGAAGGGTCTAGCCAGCGGCTTCAGCGACTCCCAGGTAGAGCGGGCAGGAGTTTCTCCTGAGAAGGGAAGCGAGCTGACTGACTGACTGACTGACTGACTGGTTTTTTTTTTTTTTTTTTTTCAAGACGGAATTTCTCTGTGTAGTCCTGCCTGGCTGTCCTGGTTGGTCAGATTCACCTGCTTCTGCCTCCTAAGTGCGTGCGCCACCATGACTAGCTGCCTGGCCACCTCGGTGAGGGTCTTAGCAAGGAGCCCTCCTCTCTGGTCAGTTAAGTCAGGTGTTCTGTCCTGGGGCTTCCAAAAGTTTATAAAATGCCAGGTACACTGATGTCTCATGCCTGTAAATCTCAGCAGTGGGGAGGCAGAGGCAGGAGGATCGCCAAGCGTTCAAGGCCAGTCTAGGCCACCTACTGAATGATGCTCTCCCTCCCCAACTCTCAATAGCAGTGACCTTGCACATAGAAGTTCTGGGGGGTCAGGGAGGGTGCAGAAGCAGAACGGTCCCCAGCTTCCTCTCCCGAGCTGAGCTGGCTCTGGGAGAGGCTGGCAGGGTAGGGTTGAAGCTTTCAACTTCCCTCTCTGAACTTCCCCCCCTTGGGTCAGCAGGGCTGGCTTCCTGGAAGAGGTGCCTCACTGCTGGAGCCGGAAGGCCCAAACCACAGCGTGTGAGCAAAAGTCAGCGTGTGTTTGTGGGTGCTCCAGCTTGGCACAGCCCAGACAAAGGCACCCCAGGGTGGGGTTTGGAGTGACCTGGTGAGGAGAAGGCTGGGAAGGGCAATGAGTAATGAGCCTTCTGTCTCTCCCTGAGGCTGGACCTCTGATGGCAGAAGTCAGAGCCCTCTGGGTGGCTTCAGCCTGCTGTCTGTGTTCTGGGCCTCAGGAGGTCTCAGGAGGAAGCAGAAGGCCCCGGGCAGACAGCAGTTTATCAGACCCATTGGCCTAGCCTGTGGCACATTCCCTTAGGGCCACCTGACCCCAGCCTTGACGTCTCCCCTACCAAAACAACAAAAAATTATATCTTTTCCTTTTGATGCTTGGCATGTAATGTTTTTAATGTTTTTGTTGTTGTTTTTGTTTTTAAGTTGGGGCTGGAGAGATGGTTCCATGGTTAAGAGCACTTGTTGCTCTTGCAGAGCAAGGACCCAGGTTCGATTCCCAGCACCCACATGGCTACCCATAACTGTCTCCAATCCTAGGGGATGTAACACCATCTTCTGGCCTCTACAGACACCAAGCATGAATGGTGTACATACAGGCAAACACCTATACATGTAATTTTTTTAAAAAAAGATATATAAATACACTGTAGCTTTCAGCCACACCATAAGAGGGCATCAGATCCCCTTACAGATGGTTGTGAGCCACCATGTGGTTGCTGGGATTTGAACTTAGGACCTCTGGAAGAGCAGTCAGTGTTCTTAACCAGTAAGCCATCTCTCCAACCTTGGGAAATGGTTTTTGTGTGTCATGGTGCACATGTGCAAGTTAGGTCATTAGACTTAACACATACCTTAGCCATCTGCGTCATCTCAGTGGTCTTTTGGCAAATTTTTTTATTGTATTTTATTGTATTTTCACTGTACACAGTAATTAGTTTCATTAAGATAGCCCCATTTGTCACATGCTCTGACCTATTCATCCCCTCTACCTCTGTCCCCTCTAGGATAGTCATCTTTCTGAGGTAGTCCATGTGTACTTTTATCACACACACACACACACACACACACACACACACACACATACGAGAACTGACAATATGGCTCTGTCAGTAGAGTGCTTACCAAGCATGAACCAAGTCCTGGGTTCAAACGAGCATCCCATGGACATCTTTGGATACATAGAATTCAAGGCCAGCCTGGACTTCATCTTGAAAAATAAGTAAGACTGGAGAGACAGCTTCAGTGGTTAAGAGCACTAGCTGTTACTGAGGATCTGGGGTTCGAATCCCATCATCTGCATGATGGCTTAGAACTGGCCCGATGCCCTCTTCTGACCTCTGCCGGTATTGCATGCATGTGATGCAAAGACATGCATGCAGGTAAAACATACACATAAAATAAGAGATGGGGGAAATGTATAAAACCAGTCTTGCTTTCTGTCCAACTGCATATGTAAATCCATGGAAGGGACCCTAGGACCAAGAGGCACCCCATATTGAACCCTGGAGGTTGCTTAGATTGAGTTTAGAGGTCCTGTCCAGGCAGCCACCTCCACCACAACCCACCATGGTCCTTGGCTGCCGCCTGGTGGCCACAGTTGATGACTTCCCACCCTGGGACTCCCAGTGTGAGTCCCAGCTTTCCAGAGACCCTCCCCCAGATCTAGGGCTAAACCAGGAAGAAAGAATTGCAGGCCTTTGCTTTGGCGTAAGTTCCATGTAATACTACATATATTTCTTCTGATTTATTTGATCTTTCTCCCTTGGTAGTGCCGAGAATAGAACCGTGGGTCTCGCATATGCTAGGTGAATGCTCAAAGTCCTGAATACATCCCTGGCCTTCTAATGTCTGATTTATGCAATATGGGAGTCAAGTAGGTGGCTCATGTGCTGTCTTGGGCCGATCAGTGTGGCTCAAGCAGCAGGTGCCAGCACAAGCATTCTCAGCAGGACCACTGTCCACTCCTCTCCTCAACATTACCTCAAGGCATCATGGATGCAGACTGGCAAGTACTCACCTGAGGGGGGACCAGTGCCTCCTGCCAGATCCTCACCTCCCATGAACCTTGTTCCAGCTTTCACATACAGCTCCCTCACTGGGGCCTCAAGGTAGGACCACTGAGCCACACCCCAGCCCCTCACTAGAGGATTCTAGGCTAGTGCTCTACCACTGAGCCACACCCCAGTCCCTCACTTGGGGATTCTAGGCAGGGGCTCTACCACTGAGCCACACCCCAGCCCCTCACTGGGGGATTCTAGGCAGGGGCTCTACCACTGAGCCACACCCCAGTCCCTCACTTGGGGATTCTAGGCAGGGGCTCTACCACTGAGCCACATCCCAGCCCCTCACTGGAGGATTCTAGGCAGGAGCTCCACCAGTGAGCCACACCCCAGCCCCTCACTGGGGGATTCTAGGCAGGAGCTCTACCACTGAGCCGCGCACCCAGCCCCTCACTGGGGGATTCTAGGCAGGAGCTCTACCACTGAGCCGCGCACCCAGCCCCTCCCTGGAGCCATGCTTTAGTACAGAGCTTTCTGATTGGTCCCCAGCTTCTATACTTCCTTCATCCCTTCCTGACTCAGCAGCTAGAGCAATTCAGTTGTGTGTAGATAGCGTCACTCCTTCCCAGCCAATTGCTCCCACAGACTTCATTCAGCAACCCTGTGTCCCTAGCCTGAGCTACCCTGTGTATAGTGTTCATGACGAGAGAGAGAGAGAGAGAGAGAGAGAGAGAGAGAGAGAGAGAGAGAGAGAGAGAGAGAGAACCTGTTTTTTAAAATCGTTTATTTTAAAACATGAAACCCAAGCTGAATAGAGACCACAGAAATTACATGGACAAGAACTTTAGTTATTTGCCAACAAAAATAAAGTTCCCCAAAGAAATAAAAATCAACCCCCAAACCCAGTTTAAAAAACGAAAGCACACAACAGTAACACACAGCCATGGCCCTACAGAGGCTGGAGGGGAACTTGGGGCTGGCTCGATTCAGATGACATTGTCCACTGGGGGCAGATGCAGGCAGAGGGACCGGTACTGGGAGGCAAATCTCACAAAATCACATACAGGAGGAAGGGCGCGGCACACTACCGCTGTGATTAAAAACAAAGAGACCCTGGTCACCTGTGGCCCAGGAGCTAGCCACCTTCTGGGCCGGGCAGAGCTGGGACCGGGTAGGGTAGGCTTTGGAGCTGGGGTCAGGAATTGCATAGTGATATGGGGGAGGGGGGACGGGGCGGGGCGGGCACGGGGAGAAGGGCTCGAAGGATGCCCCAGGCCAGGATCTTCTGCTACTTACTTAAACCAGAGCGTTTGTTGGGGATGGGGGCCTCCAGTCCTATCAGTTTTCTCAGCCAGATCCCTCCTCCTGGCTAGGCGAGGATCAGGCTCTGGTCTGGTGGCTCAGCCCTCCTTGTTACCCACCAGAGCTGTAGGATCCCCTTGAGTAATAGGGACTGGGGACCAATCACAGGCAGCTGGCACTGGACTGCTCACTCCCCTGGGGATGTGGGGGTGGACCACTGGGATTGAGTAGGTAAGTGGCACCCCAAAAATCAGGAAAATGAAATGAAGCCAACCGCAGTGGTAGGAGCCGTCTCCTCCGCAGGGGTCAGGGCGAGAACCCCCTTTTGATTTCCCCTTGCTTCCTTTCTTCAGCCTTGGTGAGTGAAACGTCACAGATGGGGGCACGCACGCACACGAAGGTCAGGACTCCCGAGACAGCACAAGTTCACAGCCACGTCCGGGCAGTGCCCGCCTCTCATGCTATATACATTCACCTTGTGGCCCGCTCATGGCCAGGGGGCAGCATTTGTGCTTCTGAGGGGCCCCAGGGCACACTCAGGCACCCAGGCAGGGGTACCCTGAAGCTCCCTCCGGACCTTAGGTCAGGAACATACCCATAGCGGGCAGGCTGGCTGCAGCTGGGCCGCTCTGGCCCTGGAGGTTCCTGGTGCCAGGCCAGTTGGAGCCAAGGGCAGGGTCCCCTGCACTGACGTCATGCTTAGAGCTACAGATGCCCAGACTGGGACCCTAGGCCCTCTGGGTCCTCTGCCCACTCCTTCTGGTCCCAGACACCAGTACAGCGAAAAGAAAGGGTTTTTTGGGAAGGAAAGCAGTGTGGAGCCTCTCCCCTCTGGGGGAGCTGAAGCCCAGGGGGTTCTGGGATCCGTAGCTGCCAGGTTGCTCCCGGAGGGCCACAGGCCTGCAAACCAACTACCACAGGGTCCCAGCCTTGCCCCTCCCACCACATGCTGCTCCACTGGCCCGTAGCTGCCCGTCTCACAGACCAGAGCTCACCCTGGCTGGCTGGGCCAGGGTGGAGGCTCCAGGTCCTGATTTGGAAGCTAATTCAGCCTCTTGCCCGGAAGCACAGCAAACATCACACACTAAAGCCAAAAGCACCTTAGGCAAGCGGTGTTCTGGGTGTGGGGGGCTGAGGCCACAGACTTCAGCCCCCGGTCCCCAGGACATGCTCCTCCTGGGGCAGCACCTGCCTGGGGAGGGGTCTCTAGGCCCTTTGAGTAGCCTGTGGGTCTGGCCCCTCCCTGGCAGCACCCCACAAAGAAATGACCACTCTAGCCCTGGCTCCAGGCTAGACTTAGGGTCACGCTTGCTGGCTCAGGGTCAGCCAGGAGTGCCCATGGCAGGTGAGAGTGAGGTTAGTGGTGGTTAGTCCCAGCGGGGGGAGGGGGCTTCTGAGGCTGGGGGCACATTCACAGCCGTCACAGGTCCAGCCCCCAAGGCTGGGCTCCAGAGGGCACTGCCGCTTGTCCTGGGTGAGAATGAAACCGAGAGGAGAGTGGGCAGTGTCCTGCGTCGCCTATGTCCCAGACTGCCCTGGAGATGACAAGTGTGGTCAGTGCAAAAACAAAGGGGACGAAGAAGCTGCCACTCTTCGGGAATGAATGGGAAAGAGGGTTTGGCACCAAGAAGGTGGCCAGCACTGAGAGGCCAGGGAGTGACCCGGGCTCTGCATGGCACCTGCTGTCTGGGGAGGGTTGGCTGGGCGCTGAGGGAAGAGTCGTGTGGGGAGGAGGTGTAGGAAGAGCCCCACCCTAAAGGCAGCTCAGAACCGACAGGAAGAGCCAAGTAAGCTGGGTGGCTAAGGGAAGGCAGGCGCCGGACGTTGCAAAGACCAGAGAGCATGAAGGGACCGTTTGGTGATGAGCAGGTGGACACCAGGCGCAGGGTCCCCTGCCTGTGAACGGAGACGGGATTCTCAAGAGTGTTGGCGGCTAGGGCAGTACCAGGAAAGGCTTGCTGCAGCTGGAGGGAGGGGGATGCCCAGAGTGCAGGGGGCAGCGTGAAGGGTCACCTGTAGAAGGAACGCAGGCAGAGTGGAAGCACCCGGCACAGAGCGGGGCTCAGGGAGCCCAAGAAGACAGAGGGCAGGGGAGACGGAGGCAGCCAGGGTCAGGTTGCTGGTGGCAGCGTCTGTCCAGGTGAGCACCCCAGAAGCCTCACTTCCCAGGCTGCCCCGAGTTCATGCTGGGCACCTCCATGCCTCCTGAAGGGTGGGTATAGCGGGGGGGGGGGCCTTCAGGTGTGCCTAGGGCTGGCCCGGTGTGGCTTGCGGAGGGTCCAGCAGGGCGGAAGCAGCAGTGCTGGCATAGGAAGGGTGGGGCATTGGCACGTGGGGGCAGATGGCTGGCCGGTGCGCGGTCTAGTGCCCGCTGCCGCTGGAGTCGGGGCGAGGCTGGCTCGTGGCGAGGTATTTGGCTCTCATGCTGGAGGTGTACTGGAGGAGAAAGGGAGGAGGGACCAGGGTCAGGTGGGTTCCTAGGCGGGGGCTGAGCAGCCAGCAGCCTCTCTGATGTGGTCCTTGGTAGGGTGAGCCACAGCCGACCCTTGGGAGAGCATGGTTGGCAGAATCCTAAGGTAAGAGGCCACTGGCCCAGGGCTGGACCAAGGACTGAGTACAGGTTAGGAAAGTGATGATACCTAGAGTACAAAGGTCAGCCTCTGTAGCCCAGGCTGGACCACAGAGGCAAGCTCTCTTCCCTGTGAAGGACATCCAGTCCCCTTCTGTCGCTAAGCCACTTTCAGAGTCCCAGTCAGATGTTTGCCACCTCCAGTAATTCTACTCAAAGTAATTCCACTGAATGCATCACATACGCTGAGAACAGGAAGGCCGCACAAATCCCATCTCTATACCTTTGCCCTTGCCCTGACCTCGGCACAGCTCTGAGGCAGGCCCACAGGAAGCTGGGCCACAGACCACAGCGGCTGAGTCCACTGGAGCCTCCTCCCCTGCCATTCGACTCCATCACCCCCAGGAAATGGGGGACCTTCAGGTTAGAGTGACTCTGCCCCACCCCTTGGATGGAAAAACTAAAAGATGTGACACGGGACAGAGGTTGACTGCCTGATTCTGCAGGTGGCCTACACATCTTGGCCACCTTAACAATACCACAGGCACGAAGGTTTGGGCAGTGTGTCCATGTGAGTGCATATGCACACGTGTGTGTGTGTGTGTGTGTGTGTGTGTGTTTGTGTCTGTCTGTCTGTCTGTCTTTGCAGAGGAACACGCCTCCAATCATGTACCAAGGCCAGGCAGTGTGCAAGAGTTTGGATGCCTGAGGCAGGGACAAAGGTCACCGGTACTCAGAAGACCAGGCAGGTGGCCCCCCAGCCACCCCACCCCAGGGAGCAGAGGCTGGCTCCACAGCTCCCAGATGAGAGAGGCAATGCTCCCTCCAGGGTCCTGAGTGCTTCCCTGAGCCATTCTAGATTAAGGTTGCGAGCAGTCTGTGAGGCGGCCATGGTGCAGAGGTGGGAGGAGCAGGGGCCCAGAGCCATGTCATTCCGTGGACATGCAGAGGTGACAAGGAACAGGGGGTTGGAATGGGACAACTGGTGGGATGGGACAGGAGGTGGAAGCCCAGAGAGGCCTGGAGGAGCCCAAGCAGGCATGGGGACAGGGGGCAGATGTTCACACCCACATGAGCACGCCTGTGTGTACCCTGTGCATGGGTCAACATGCAGGACCACATACCCAGGGACCCAGCTCTGCATCCAAAGTCAGATGCCCACAGTGGCCTGGATGGAAGTGACAAGATGGGCTGGGGCCACCTGCAGCTGATGACAGAGTCAGGCCTGGAACGGGGTACCCTGTGACATCAGTGGACTCAGGACCACCTCAGAGGCCTCCAGACCCCCAAAGAGTGGGTGGAGGACGGTGGTGAGCAGAGGGTGCAAGGCATGGAGGTACAGGCGGACAGCCGTGCGGGATAGGGGCTGGGCGGGTCAGTACCTGTCACTCTGACTGTACAGCTACCACAGTGTTCGGGCGCTGTCCATGGGTTTAAATTGCCAGCCTGCATGGCTGCCAGAGTCCAAGGCAGCCAGGTAGCGCTAGGAGGGCCCGGGGTGGGAGGGATGCGGGAGAGAGAGAGAGAGAGAGAGAGAGAGAGAGAGAGAGAGAGAGAGAGAGAGAGAGAGAGAGAGGTGTCCTCAACGCCAGGCGTGGCCGGCCCCAAGTGGACCATGAGACCAGAGGGCCAGGGGTGAGGGCAATCGAATGTGACACAGGGTCTGACAGTCCCTGGTCCAGGTCTTGGGCAACCCAGCCCCGCCCTGTGCTAGGGGACATTGGGCAATGTGACTGACACACGGTGGGTGTTCCTAAAGCAAGGTGGTCTTTAGCTTCTGAGGTCCCGTCCTCACAGCCCAGCCCTCAGGGAAGCCTCAGGGCCCCACCTTTCCAACAGCGCCTTCTCTTTTGGCACCAAATCCACCCTGATCCTTCTGTCTACATCTCACTCCGGAGGCTTGGAAAGGACATCAGGCCTGGGCTACAACAGCCTTGGGGGGCTGAGGCATGGGTGGATTGGTGAGAGAAAGGAAGGTAGGCGTGTGTGTGTGTGTGTGTGTGTGTGTGTGAGGGAGGGTGAGAAGGAAGGAAGGAGGGAGGGAAAGAGGAAATGCAGGAGGAAGGAGAAAAATGGAAGGAAGGAAAAGGGAGAACAGACAGGAGGAAGGGTGAGAGGAGGAGGGAGAGGGAGAAGAAAGGAGGAGTGTGAGAGGAGGAGGGAGGAGGAGGGTGAGAAGAGCAGGAGGGAGGAGTGTGAGAGGAGGAGGGAGGAGGAGGGTGAGAGGAGGGAAGAAGAAGAGGGAAGAGGGAGAAGAAAGGAGGAGGAAGACGGAGAAGGAGGGTGAGAGGAGAAGGGAGGAAGAAGAGGGAGGAGGAGGGTGAGAAAAAGAGGAGGAAGAGGAGGGAGGAAGAATGTGAGAGGATGAGGGAAGAAGAGGAGTGGAAAGAGGAGAAGGGAGGAGGAGGGAGGGGGAAGATGGAGGGAGAAAGGGAGGAGGCAAGGCTGGCTTTAATGGTGAAGCTGCCAAGTCCAGGGGAAAGGTGGGAAGAGTGCTGGCTGCCTGTTCATCTCAAGACAGGACTGCTGACCTGCTGGGTAGCAGGACCCAGAGGGTCCACACTGGCCCCGGCCTCCTCAGGGCTGCCAAAGCTGGCAGGACCCACAGCTTTCTCAAGAGCCCAGGCAGCCTGTGAGAGCCAGAGCAGGGTGCCGGGGTGGCAGGTAGGCAGAGCCCTCAAGCCCAAGTCTCCCCATCCACCCTCCTGCCCTGAGACTTACTGAGGGCGGCGGGGACTCGCGCCCAATGAGGGGGGTGTTCTCACAGCGGGGATTCTGGAAATTGGCATTCTGGCTCCTGAGTGGAAGCGGAGAGAGAGACGTGAACAGTCAGGGCTGCGTGGTCCTTACTCGGGGGAAGGGCCCGTCTTTTTGTTGTTGTTTTGGGGGTATTTGTTATTGGTTTGGTTTAGATAGGGTTGCATGTAGCCCAGGCTGGCCTTGAACTTGCTATGTTGCCAAGGATGACCTTAACCTCCCGAGCCTCCTGCCTCTACCTACTGAGTGATGGGATCACAGGTGTGAATACCGTGGGGCCACACAGGCCCCATGCCTGGCCAGCTCTGCCAATGTTAACTTTACAGTATCAAGCTCACAACAGTGCTCAGGGCGTGCCTGGCACAGTCAGAGCCTACCTCCCACCAGGTTACCAGCCTACCACAAGGCACACAAAACACCCTCCACCTGGCCACGTCCCGCCCCCATGGCTTTTGACTGGGTCCACCTGAAGCCCTGGCTGCCCAGCCTCGGTGAAAGCCCCACCCCCACAGCCCCCCCCACCCCCCGCACCTTCATGCAACCATACAGCCCCACACCCGCCTCCCCAACCCCTAGGCCTGACAGGCTGCAGGCTCCCCAGCCGAGCCTATGCACGGTCCCCGACCTTCACAACTCACATGTACTCGGTGACCGGGGCATTGCTGACAGTGTGGGCGGCGGCTGGGATGCTGGCTTCACTGCCATAGCTGCTTCCGCAGCTGTACAGACTGGGCATGTGCACTCGGTAAAGGCTGTCATGCGCCTGCCGCGGCCCTGGCGCAGTCTCTTCTTCGCCATCCTCATCTGGACCTCTGCAGGGAGGGACAGAAGCACAGGCTCAGTGTCCTTGGTCTGCGGCACTGACTCACGGCAGGGTTATGGGCTGGTCATCTTTGTCCTCTGAGATGGCAGCCAGCATGGCACCTTAGCTTGGGCTAGGATGGTCTCTTGGTTTTGCATGGCCTGTCCTCAACCTTTGGTGGCCTGAGGTGACTTACTCTGCTCCCTGTTAGTGGCCATGGGCTAGACTCGTGTTCTTCTGGAGCTCCGCTGTGCTCTGCTGATCCACAGGGATCCAAGGCTGGGCCACTCAGAGGTAGGACGTCTGAGCTACTGGCATGATCACAGCCCTATCTATCATGACCTTCACACAGCTCTCACCTGGCCCCCCATATGTGGCCCTTTAAAAAGAGAGTAACTTTTTACTTTCAATTCTGTGCACTTGTACGGGGAGGGAGTCTGTGCACATGAGTGCAGGTGCTTGTGGAGACCAGTAGAGGGTGCTGGCTCCCCTGGAGCCAGAGTTCAAGTAATTGTTAGCTGACCAGCATGGGTGCTTGGAACTAAACATGGGTCCTCTGCAAGAGGCAGTGTGCACTCTTCACCCTGAGTCATCACCCCAGTTCCATGCCACGTGTCCTCTCATAGGTGGCTTTTACGAGAGCAATGCAGTAACCTGTTCAGCCACACCGTAAGCAAGGGTCGAGTCAGGACCTGAACACAAACATGGAATTCTGAGGCTCTCAGCCACTCTCCTACAGGCTCCATGTACTTCACCACTGCCACGACCGTCATCACTGCCACCTAACACGGTCACACGACTGCCACCATCACGACTGCTAGAATCACTGACTCTCAGCACCCCCAGCGTCATGACGTGTTCCCTCAATACCACCATCTCCTCCACCGTCCCCGAACCACCCCCATCCTCACTATCAGTTGCCATGATGTCCGCCACGGCCCCCCGGCATCTCCACCGTAACCAGAGTCACATCACAACTGCAACCATTACCACCACCAGAACCACCACTCACTATCCCCGTTGTCACTATGACCACCACCTTCTTCATCATCACCACCAGCACCGTCATCAGGCTGTTATCAATACTGCTACCACGGTCATACCACAATCACCAGCATGTCCCCTCTGCCTTCATCCGAATCATTACTGCCATTACTGCGCTGATGACTACCCTCATTACAAGAGCAGCCGTGGCGCTGCCATCATGACTTCTGCATTCATCCCAGCCCCACCTCCAACATCATCCTCAGAATTGCTACCACAGAGCATCCATCCGCCTCCTCACCACCCTCTGTTTTGTCCCTCCATTTCCATTTTTTGTTTTGTTTTGGTTGGTTGGTTGGTGTTTAGAGACAGGGTTTCTCTGTATAGCCCTGGCTGTCCTGGAACTCACTCTGCAGACCCAGGCTGTCCTCGAACTCAGAGATCCGCCTGCCTCTGCACAAAGACTTGTGCTACCACCACCCAGTCGTTTGTTTATTTGTTTCTGTTTGTTTGTTTTGAGGCAAATTCTCTTTATAGTCCTGGTTGTCCTAGAACTCTCTATGCAGTTCAGGCTGGCCTCAAACTCACAGAGCTCCACCTGCCTCTGCCTCCCGAGTCCTGGGATTAAAGTTGTGAGTCACCACTTCCGGCCATCACAACTCTCCTCACCATCACTAATTCTATCACCATCCAAGGGAAAGGAACAGAAGAACAACACAAGCACAGGGGACAAGCCTGAGCTGTCCTATCTGTCATCTGAGCTGGACCACAAGCAGCACTCATGGCCCCAGTGGAGGGAGGGGAGAGGCCGGGGGTGGGGGGGACACACGTGTCAAGGGAGGAAGCCTGACTCTCCCTCAACCTAGTCCGCACTGAAGAAAAGGAGGCGGGGTCATGAGGACTCCTGACTTCAAAGACAAAGACACAGGGCCCCATCTGGGTCACCAGCAGGATATGGTCACCTGAACTTCCTACAGCAGAAGCCAAGCCCTTGTCACCCACAGCTGTGCACATCTGTCCCTGGGGTTGCGGAAGACACACTCTGCTGCAGTCTTCAGGGTGTAGGGCATAAAGCTAACACAAGGGGGCAGGAGAGGCTGGCTCTACCCGTGCCTGCACTGGATGGACATCTGCCTCCACCAGTGCTACCATCACCACAGGGTCACCTAACAGCAGGCAGCCCCCGACACGCTTCAGAGCCTGGAAAGTATTCGGAGGTGAGGAAGTGCATGCCTCTCACCTCCAAGCCCCAGGCCCCATGAAAACCTCACCTCTTCTGCTGCCAGGTGTGTGGGATGCTGCAGACGATGGAGCTGAACATGAGGGCTGTGACAAAGGAGAAGAGGGCCAGGTAGATGAGGCCCTCCACACCATCATAGCAGAAGCCTGTCAGAGCCTGCACGTAGTCCTGAGCAGGAAGAGGGGACACAGAAGCAGGGACAGGGAGAGGATTGAGGACAGGCAGTGAGACCAACTTGCTAGGCCACACTGGATGTCCCTTACATGAGGCGGGGTGGAAGACCCACCAGCATCCCAAGGACTACCCATCTCTTTCTGGGGGCTCCCCTCCTCCCCACCCCCAGCTGCCCAGTGGCTTTACCAGATGCAAGCTGCGGCAGTCCACCAGGGCGGTGAGGTGCTGGAGATTCACTTCTGTGCCATTTAGCACCTCCTGGACTCGGAGCAAGGGATCCTGGGGCGGAGAGTTCACAAAGCACTTGCTTGGTGTTAGCATAACGACTGAGAAGACCCCGAGGAGCCACGGGACCTCCCGTGTCCTTCCATCTCGGGACTAAGAACCTGCCTCCTGAACCCATCCCTGTACAGCCCACTAGGGTTTTCAGAAACGGCAAGTCTGGCTTCCGAGTCTTGGAAACAGAAGGACCAGGAAACCTATAGATAGCTGTCCAAGGTGGTCACTGCTAAGAAGACAGATTTAACTAATTTTATCAAGAGTCTTGCTCTACTAGAAATGGTTCCGAATTCATAATCCTCCTGCCTCAGCCTCTTCAGTGCCAGGATTAGAGGTGCATACTACCGTACCTGGCTACATTTTCCTCACTGACACGGGAGAAACTCACTGTGTCACTGACTGGGTCATTCTACTCTTAAAAAAAAAAAAATCTTATTTTGGGAGGCAGAAGAAATGGCTCAACAGTTAAGAGCACTGGCTGCCCTTCTGGAGGGCTCAGGTTGGATTTCCAGCACCTACATGGTACCTCACAACTGTCTGCGACTCTAGCTCCAGGGAATCTGATGTCCTCTGGCCTCTACAGGAACCAAGTACACACATGGTGCGCGCGCGCGCACACACACACACACACACACACACACAGGCAAAACACCCATGCACATAAAATAGAATTAAAAATCAATTTTACAAAAGTCCTATTTTAGGCTGGTTGTGGAGGACAAGCCGGCATCCCAGCACTCCAGAAGCACAGGCTTACTGCACAGCACGTCTTTTCCTTCTGTTGTGGTGTTGTCGTTGTTGTTTTTTAAAGATTTATTATACATAAGTACACTGTAGCTGTCTTCAGAAGAGGGTGTCAGATCTCATTACGGGTGGTTGTGAGCCACCATGTGGTTGCTGGGATTTGAATTCAGGACCTTTGGAAGAGCAGTCGGTGCTCTTAGCCGCTGAGCCATCTCGCCAGCCCTGTTGCCTTGTTGTTAAAGACAGGGTCTCACTATGTGGCCCTGGCTGTTTTCGAACTCACAAAGATCCACCTGATCCTGCCTCTGAAGTACTGGCACTGAAGGAACGTGCTACCTCACCTGGCCGCAGAACATAAGTAAAGGCTTGCCTATGATCTGGGACTTCGTGCTAGGAAAGCAGAAAGGACTGAGCTGTGTCCACAAACCACGGGCTAAAGGCCCAGCCCAGAACTACACAGGGTCACAGTTCGGAGGGGAACCTTTCCTTTTTGCATGGCTGGGATGGAATCCAGGGCCTGATGAGCACTTTACCACCAAGCTAGTGAGACACAGGATCTCACTGGAGCCCAGGCTAGACTGCCACTCTCTACGCAGCTGATCCTGACCTAGAAGACCAGATCCTTCCCTAGTGTTCACCAAGAGTCAGGCGTGTGCCACAATACCCAGCCAGGCCTTGTTTTTTGAGATGGAGTTTGGCCATGTAGCCCAGGTTAGCCTAGAATTCAAGCTCTTGTCTCGGCCTCCTGCGTCCTATAATTATAGCCATGTCACTGTGTCAAGCTTGTATTACTCTTTAGTATAAAGAACAAAAACACTTATTAACATCTTATGTGGTGTGTGTGGTGTGTGGTGTGTGTGTGGTGTGTGGGGTGTGTGTGTGTGTGTGTGTGTGTGTGGTGTGTTTAAGCATGCCACAGAAAGCATATGAAGGTCAGAGGACAGCATGTAGGAATCACTTCTTGCTGTCCATCATGTGGGTCTCTGGGATTGAACCCAGGTTGCCAGGCTAGCCGGAAGAGACCCTTTCCATTCTCAGCCATTTTATTAGCCTCTCAAATAATTTATAAATCTATGGAAAATGTCCAGGGAAAAGGAGGGAGGGTGAAAAGGAGGGGAGCAAGCAAGACCCTCGGGTTCCCAGCAGTCAGGGCCACCCTTGCCCACAGCCTGCTCACCTTGGAGGCGGGGTGCTCCCGGGGGACACTCCTCAGCAGCTCAGCAACAACATCTTGCATCTCCACCAGAGCCTTGTGGCTGCCCGACAGCTTCTGCTCCACAGAGAAGTGTGGAATCCAGTGGCTGCCAGCTAGTCCTCATACCCGAGCCCTCCCAACATGGGCAGCCCTCAAGGCCCCCGTGGACCAGTTATGTCTGACTCCAACCCTTCTCCCTGAAGGTACCCACACAGGGGACAGAATACACACCCCTGAGGTGGTAACAGAAGCCTGCGCTCACTTCACAGAGCAAAACAAAGCATTCTCAATGGAAATGTATCTTCAGGATGCAAGGGGACCCTCACCCCACTAGCGTAACAGGGGGTACAGGATATGGCTAGCTGGGACTGCCAAACTCTTCAAATGCCACCACTAGGACCCCTAAACAGGTGACATTCTACAGGTGTCCCCCAGGGCTCCTCCCATACCTGTTCATATCCACCAGTCAGCTAGCCGCTGTCCTGCAGGGCTGCTGAGGGAACCCCCAAAGAAAGAAAGGCATCCCAAGGATCCCCCATCACATAGGTCGTCCCAAGCATGGGGCAACAGGATTAGCATCCCCAAGCCGGGTTTGCTTGGAGCCTAAGGGGCTAGCAGCTTCAGATATTTGGGCTTGGAGGCTGGGCCTCTCCCCGCACTCAGGACCAGCCTAGCTCTCACCTGCTGGAAGGGGTTGGTGGCCCGGGGCGAGCAAGCCAAGTAGTATTGCAAAATGTCTGTGAAGAGAGGGAGGGGCTGAGCGCAGGTCCGTCTGTGTCTGCATGCAACTATGTGCATCCCTGCCGTGCTCAAGCCGCCTGCTTGTGTCTGGGCTATCTACACGTGCCAAGGCTTGCCAACAGCGCATGTCTGCATGCAAGTGCTCCCACATACTTGTATGTACATGCATTCACACACAGAGACATGTGTGTTTGCATGTGTGTGAGGCTGAGCCAAGACCCTGCCCTCAGAATGGGGCCCCTGAAGTGTGCAGGGCGCTCGGAGGGGGTCTTGCTGCTCCGAAGCACTGGGTGAAACGGGGTCCCAGTAGCCACACTCAGCCTTACATTCTGCATCCCATTAGGTTTCTAGGGCTGCGGGGGCTGCAGGACCAGGGCCGTGGCTCCTCACTTGACCCTGCAGCTGGGTGTCAGGAGTCCTGTTGGTCCCACCTAGAGGGGATGTCCCTGACCACTTCCACCTGCTCAAGCGTCCACTGTCTGGGGCCTGTGGTTCTCCAACAGCTTCTTCCTTCCTCCGCCCTTCATGGCAGCCAGCAGCCTCGCCAAGTTTTTGTTTATTTTATACTTTTGTGTTTTTTGAGACAGTCTCATCAAGGTTGAACTTAGAACTCAAGATCCTACTGCTATGGCCTCCTGAATACTGGGGCCCCAGAGTGTGCTGTGCCCAACCCCAGGATGCTTTTACAAGGATACCACATCACGTCTTGGGCCTATCCCTTTCTGCCCCACTATGAAAAAGCCCATACTCCCAACTGTGGCTTAGCCTTCCCGCTTCCCACCATCTCTGTCCCCAATTAGCTGCTTCACAGACACAGCTGGGGCTTCTGTCTCAGACATCCACTAGAGAAAGATGCAGCCTCCTGTTTAGCATGTGTGCCTTCCCCAGCCTGCCTACTAGGAAGCAGACAGGGGCACTGGCTTCCTGGCCTGCATCTTGCCTCCCTGAGGTCAAAGGCCTGTGAGGACAAAAGCTGCTCAGCCTTTTCCACCTCGCTGTCTGTCCCGGGTCATTTCAGTCCCACGCACAGCCACAGACTCACCCCCGCTCAGTACTGAGTGCTCCTCCACCATCTTGGTCACAAAGGTGTCAGGGTCTACGCAGAAGTCACTGGAGCCCTGAAGGGAGTGAGGCCAAGAAGGGGCTGGTGACCAAGCTGGGCCACCCCGTGTTCTCAGGGAGAGTCCCCTCCCTAGGGCATGACCTTTGTCAGGGGACAGAATGCAATGCAGGAAACATGGATTTGTGTGACCCAGGGCGAGAACAACACTTATACGAGTATGGCTTCCTCCTCCCCACTGAAGCCCATTAGATGGCAGTTCCTGGGCCCTGCCACTCACCACAGACACGGCCAGCTCCAAGCCCAGCGCACCCCAGCTGATGACCAGGGCCAAGACACCCAGCAAGCAGACCCTTGGGACAAAGAAGGCCTGTCAGGCTGGGAATAGGGAACATGCCACACACACACACACAGCTGCAGTTCAGAGTGCCAGGCCTCCAAAGCCTGGGCCTGACAGACAGGACAGTAAGTTCTCCTATGGCCTGGTCTCAGAGCTACTCAAGGCCCAGGACCAGGACAAATGCTCCTCCTGGCTGAGATGGGACTCAACCCATACCTGGGGACAAATGAGCAGCCTGGGCTTGGCTAGAAGACCCAGGGACACCACAGGTACATCCTGTTTATAAGAAACCATGATCACAACAAGCCTCACAGTTATGCCAACAGCACCGGTTCCTCTGCATGGCTGGCTCCTCCCTCCTTCCCTCTGTCAGGCCTGCTCCAGCCTCCATGGCCTCCTTGCTCTTCTCCACACCCCCCAACTGCAGGCCTGCACGCTCACATGCACTTCCTTCCCTGGTGTCGAAGCATCCTTTACTCTTGTGGGTCCCTTCTCCTGGAGCATCGTGGGTGCATCACACGCTGAAGAATGCCCTGTCCCTGAGTTTGCTTCCTGCCTAAGCATTCTCAGCGTCAGCGCCACTATCGTTGTGAGGCAGGTAGGTGCCACTGGCTGGAGGATTCTCGGGGCTCAGCAGTGCCAGATCCACACAGTGACTGAGAGGTGACTGCTCAGGTGGAACAGTGATGTCACCTTGCAGCCTTCCCATTGGTAAGCTGTCATCCTTTCAGAGGAGATGGGTTTGGCACCAGTGGGTCACTTGCTCATGGTGGCTGACATGGTAAATAGCAGAGCTGGGCTGGAACCCAGCCAGGATGCCTGGTGTCCCCTCTACCACTTTGAGACCTGGCCAGATGGCTTATAAGTACCCCTGTGTACACTCACAGGGAGGCGCACATCTAATGACCATAAACAGGAAAGTGGCTCATGACACTGGTCACAGCAGTACGGCATTTCAGGGAGGGGAAGGCTGCGCTTGGGGAGATGCTCATGGCCAGAGCCCCATGAGTCTCACTGTCGGGGAAGAGACAGGCTATGTTACCTCATCCCATCACCCCATCCCTCTATCCCTGGACCCAGAGGAGTCCACCTTCCCCTCTGACTCACCCAACCAAGATACCCTTGGAGCTTCGGATGAGGCCCACCAGCACCAGGAGGCAGATGATTACGTCAAGCAAGAGCAGGCCCAGGTACCCCAGCCACCTGTAGACACACACCGGCCTACGTCAGGCACACGTAAGACGGGCAGGGTAACAGCCGGGGACCTGACACCGGCCTATGTCAGGCACATATAGGGCGGGCAGGGTAACAGCCGGGGACTTGTGTCTTCTTTGGCAGGGTCTTACTATTTAGCCCAGGCTGGCCTGGTACTCCCAACCCCTTCGCCTCAGCCTCCCCAGTGTTTGGATTACAGGTGTATACCACCAAGACTGACTTGATGTCCGTCCTTGAAGAAGACAGCACCTCCTCCCACGGGGATTCTCGCTATGACTGGCAACCTATAATGCCCCAGGGACTAGGCAGAAAGTAGCCCCAGGAGGACGATGTTCTCCAGGTGGGGTGGACGCTAGCTGGAAGGCAGGAGACAAGCTTGGCGCACCTGTACCAGTCATAGAGGTCCACCTGTTCAGCTAGCACCTCCAGCGATACTCCGGGGTTCCTCCAAAAGGGGATGGCAGCGGTGTAGCCCAGCAGGGTCCCCAGCAGGGTCTGCAACCGCTGCACAGCCCTCAGTGGCTCCTGCCGCCCAGCCAGCTGCCTCTCCAGGCTCTGCAGGTTGGGCTCCGCTGTGCGGTTCAGGGCCGCAGCCGTGTCCCACACCTTTCAGAGGAGCAATATAAGTCAAAGTCAGGTTCAGAGCTGCCACCTGCACTACCAGATGCACACAGAAGGTTCTAGAACACACAGGACTCTCCCCAGCCAGTTACTCACGCGGTCCTGGACCCCTGCCACTGTGCGGTTGGCATGGCGTAGTGAGTAGGTGGCTCGATGAACGCCATCGCTGGTCTCCCCGTTGCCGTAGAATCCCACTGCGATGCCCGCACTAGAGGAGGCAGAACCACTGGATGCAGAGCTTGCAGCCGAGCAGGCCTGGTGCCAATGGCCCCAATCTCCTTACCCCTGCCCCACATCCTACAGTTTTATTGGCTCTGCTTCTTTCCTGGCCCTATCCTGTCCTCCAAGCCCTAGGTCTCACCTATCTTCTCACCCCGCTCAGACCCCCTCATCCTCTAGTCTCCCTAGCCATGCCCGACCCCACCTCCAGATAGGGCTCTCCAGCCCCCTCCCTCCAGAACAAATCTCAGGCCTGGTCGAGCCCTCCCCAGCTCACCTGCAGACCAGTGTGGCGATGATGACGCACCAGGCGGTACAGCAACAGTCTGCGTCAAGGTGCTCGTCTGTCTTCCTCCGCCGGCAGCACAACCAGAAGGAATAGAAGAGCAGGAAGAGGAGGTCCAGGGCCAGGCAGGCCAGGGCGGCGGCCCCCAGCAGCAGCAACGCCTGGGAGCGGGCGGGTAGATGCAAGAGGCACGCTAGAGTATGGTATGCGGCTGGGGCACAGTGCCATGTCAGCCCCTCTTCCCAGTAGTTCTGCAAATTTTAGTCTGCATAGTCATGCGCTTTCCCCAATAAAGAAACTTCAGAAGCCCTGTGTCGTGTCAGGTGGCACATGGCTGTAATCCCAGCACCCTGAGGCTGAAGCAGGAGAGTTCCTGCTGTGAGTTATCCAGTCAGAGCTACATAGTAAGTTCAAAGTTATGGAATAAGGAGCGGAACTCTTTCAAAAAACAAACAAACAAAAAAAGCTAGAACTGCAGAGATGGCTCAATGGTTAAGAGCACTAGATGCTCTTCTAAGGGACAAGGGTTCAACAAAGCAACCACATGGCAGCTAACAACTGTCTGAGACAACAATCAGGAGGGGATCTGACGCCCTCTACTGGCCTCTGGGGGTATGAAGCATGCATAGATACACAGACATGCAGACAAACACCCACGCATATAACATAAAAATAAATCTTATTTTTAAAACAAACAAAAAATTCTGGGTCTGTGAGATAGCTTAATAGAAAAAGGTGCTTGTTCCAAGACCTCCATGGTGGAGGGGGAGCGCACCCCTGACTCTTCTCATGTTCACCATGCAATGTGTCCTTGCCCTTCGCGCGCGCGCGCACACACACGCACGCGCGCGCGCGCGCGCGCGCACACACACACACACACACACACACACACACACACACACACACGTTAGAGAAGTAGACAGGAAGGACAGGCCAGTAAACAGGAAGTGTGCTCTCAGCTCACTTCCTGTGCAGGGTTCAGAAGCAGAGTGGTGTTAAACATCAATTACAGGGCAACCCAGGCAGCCGAGAGATGCTAAATGGTTACTTTTTCTGACCCTACCCAGACTGTCCTCAGGCTCCGTGACTCTGAACCTCTCCTGGACCCACCCCAACCTCTCCTCATCCTCCTCAGTCAGAAAGGGATTGCTGATGGCCCTTGGACAAGTGTGCCCTCCTTGAGGCCAGTCAGAGGAGCTATGGAGGCAGAACAACCCTGTCCAACTCCCTGGGGACCACAGGCTGTTCCATCAATGGCCCTGGCAACCCCATGGGCCATTTCCCAGGAGACAGTTGCCAGGCAGCAAAAGGATGGCGCTCCCTGCCCTCCCAGAAGCCAGCTGGCTCCCACACCTGGAGACAGGCCTCCACACTCCCCATCTGGATGGGACGGGACGGTGCTGCCTGCACGGTCAGTTAATGTGGGCCAAGAACCAGGGTTCTGTGATCGAAAGCCACGATGCTGCCCTGAAGGCTAAGAGGCTTGTGGCCCAATGCAGAAAAACCCTCAGGCAAAGGCCAGAGCTCCACCAGGACACCACACACAGCCCATCCCCTAGCAGCTTCACCTTGCCCCTCTACACTGTACCCTGCAGTTTGGATGCAGCAAGACACTGGGGCTAGGTATCTTGTTACGTTTGCAGTATATAATATAAAGGTCCACAATCCTTGCACAGAGGGGAACAGGTATAGTGGGGGTGTGCCAAAGCCATCCTGTGAGCCCGAGTGCTTACATCAGAAAGTCCTCCAAAGCCCAGGAGAGATGACCCAGGAGTACACAGGTGGGGACAGGAGCAGGCCAGCTTGAAGCAGGCAATGGAGACAGAATCTAGGACCTGCCAGTCATAGGGGCCTCACATAGACAAGGCCCTGCACAGTGACCATCAGTAAGCACCAGCGTGCTTGAACTACACCGTCCCCTAGATTCCCTCTGGATCTGTTGTCAGCCTGCTCACGCCGAGACATGGAGAATAGGTACCAGTCCTCGGTAGGGCTCCTCCTCACATGTAGGAGGCAAAGGGCTGTATAGGCCCGTGAGAGCAACTGACCACTCTCTTCCTGGGTGCCTCCCTAGGACGCCCCGTGTCACCAGCCCCATTCTGGCCGTATGTCTAGAACGTCCACCTCCTCACTGGAAGGGAACTGGGGATGAATCCCAGAAGCAGCAGGCACCAGGCTTCGGTTCTGAGGCCAGGGCAGGCCGGCACACCCAGTGGTTCCTTGGTTGGACCACATCCTCCCATTTGCTAGAAGAGAAAACATGTTTTGTAAGGTATGTCCCATGACAGGATCTGGGGGTGGGGGTGAGAATCCTGTTCACAAATGGCACTACTGTGTTGCAGAGGGAATGCTCACAAAATGCCACAAGATGATGGACTTACAGGGACCCAGCAGGTGACAGCCTTTGCGCAGGGAGGTGATACCGGTACTGAGTTTACAGAAGGGAATGGGGGGGGGGGGCCTGGGTAGAGGAACACACTGGTCTGTGAGATAACCCAGCAGCTCTCGCCGTCAAGTCTGAAGACCCGAGCTCAATCCTAGGGACCCACATGGTGGAAGGAACCAAGTCCTACATGTTGATCTCTGACCTCCACGTGCACTCCATGGCATGTACGTGGGTGCACACACACACACGTGCACACACATGAATAGGAAAGATGGGCAGAGATGTTAGCCAATCTGCAGGCAAAGAGCAGATAAGGTCAATGTCTGAACCGGACTCAGCATCGCTGGGGGAGGGGCCCTGGGGACGCGGGCTCTGACGTCTACCTTTGCGGAGAGTCAGGAAAGCTACCTTTGGGGCTGGCGAGATGGCTCAGTGGTTAAGAGCACTGACTGCTCTTCCAGAGGTCCTGAGTTCAAATCCCAGCAACCACATGGTGGCTCACAGCCATCTACAATGTGATCTGATGCCCTCTTCTGGTGTGGTTGAAGACAGCTACAGTGTACTCATACACATAATAAATAAATAGATAAATCTTTAAAAAAAAAAAAAGAAAGCTACCTGTCTTTAGAGGGGTGTGGGGATGTGACATAACTGGGGTTTACAGTCAGGGGGAGCACGTACCATTGTCTACATTCAAACATTCAAGTCTGTGTTCATACATCTGCTCACAGTTGTACCCGCACATACTAGTATCAATAGGTGTGGCATTGTGAGTCCCAGGGCGCCTATGCTCTTGTGAGATGGTGGCACACACCTTTATCCCCAGCACTAGGGAGGCAGAGGTGGGCAGATCTCTGGGTTCGAGGCTGGCTTACACAGTGAGATCCTGTCTAAGGAAAACTGGGGGCTAGGGGGGCCTTGAGAAATCCCATGGTAGAGGGCAGTGGTGGCACACTCCTTTAATCCCAGCACTTGGGAAGCAGAGGCAGTTGAATCTCTGTGAGCTGCAGAGAATCCCAGGGCATTCAGGACTATCGCACAAAGAAAACCTGTCTGAAAAACCAAAAAGAAAGAAATCCTATGGCCACTCCCCTCCCCCCAAAAAACAAAAACCAAAAAAACCAGTACCCTGGGGCTCAAAGAAAGAGTGTCACCTAAAAATCTCAAAGTTAGTCAAGACTTATAGGTAGTGACTGTCACACTAGGTGCCTGGCATTCTCCATCCTCCTCTCAGGGCAGCCAAGGGTCCACACCTGCTCCCCTCGCCCATCCTGGTCTGGCCCATTCTAGGAAACTCCTTCGGACCACATTTCCACCCGTGTCTCAGGGTCAGCTTGCATATCCCCAGTGGGATGCTAGAACGTGACGCCAGGCTCATGCAGGGGACGGATGGGACACTGCTAACTCTGCTCTGCAAGCTCTGGAGAAACTATCCTCCCATCTACCCGGGACCTGGGCCCAGAGAATGTGTTCAACCACAGCAGGAATAAACTGAGAACCCCTCCCTCAAATCACAAGAAGCCGGGGGAACTTTCCAGCACGACTGTATTCCCTCCAGATGGGGCCAGCTGTGATGAAGCTCAGTCAATCCTGACGCCAGGGACAGCCAGCTGAAACTGAGCCCCAGGAATGGACGGGATGGCACCCTTGGGTTTACACTTAGGGGAAGCACATCACTTGGAGGCCCTGAGGGACAGCTGGCTGAGACAGCGTGACTTTCTTCCCAGGTCTCTGAGGCCAGAGCCCAGAGGACACGCGTCCATGGGGACACCAGGCCAATGGACTCACTGGCAGGGCAGTCACCACTGCCCACAAGCCGCTGAGGATGAGAATAGGAAATGCCACTCAGCAGCTAGGCTCTGACCACATGGAACTTTCCGTCTGTGGTAAACGTGATCCAGAAGCTCAGTCGGGTGGGGCGGGCATCCATCCCTGTCCTGGGCTACTAGCTTCAGTGTGGGCTGCAGGAACCAGGCTCCCAGCAAAGGTAGGCAGGAGGCAGCACCATCCCCAGCTCCCAGTAGTCCCCACTGTGACTCTGAGCACCCTCAGATGCCACGTCACATAGGCACCTCTCACACATGTGAGTCCAGGAGCAAACCTCCGGGTGGGATCCATCTCAAGTTAGGGCTTCTATCGCTGTGATGAAAGACCCATGACTAAAAAGCAAGCTGGGGAGGAAAGGGTTTATTCAGTGCATATTTCCAGATCATAGTCCTTCCTTGGAGGAAGTCGGGACAGAAGCTCAAGCAGGGCCGGAACCTAGAGGCAGGAGCTGATGCAGAGGCCATGGAGGGGCACTGCTTTCTGGCTTGCTTCCCATGGCTTGCTCAGCCTGCTTTCCTAGAGAACCCAGGACCACCAGCCTAGGGATGGAACTGCCCACAATGGATTGAGCCCTCCCCTATCAATAACTAAGAAAACACCTTACAGCCAGAGCTTAGGGAGGCATTCCCTCAATTTAGGGTCCCTCCTTTCAGATACCTTTAGTTTGTGTGTCAAGTTGGCATAAGACCAGCCAGCACAGCACTGTTGAGGCTCTGAGCCACCAGGGTGGCATCAGGACAGCCATCCAGAGGGAGCATAAAGCCACAACCTTCCTGGAAAGAGATGCGCCCCCAGAGTGGACTAAGGACGGAGGCCCAGAGTGCCTCCTGGGCCACCAGAGGGCTCTAAAGACCCCAACAGCACAGTTCAGCAGCCACGGGAAACAGGAAGAAGTAGGCCATGTAGATGACCACTGTGGTGTCATGGGCTCCTGGCTGGGCACCGTAGGAGAGCCAGGGCTCAACGACGGACAGCCCTGTGACATAGAGCCCAGGAAGGGGTCAGGGAGCAGGAGGGGATCCAGGGCACAAGGATGGGACACGGCCAGGGGGCGGGAGAGAAGACAGGGAAGTGGCACCGTCTTCCATGTACAGAAAGCTTCAATGGTAACCCTATATCTGCCAGAGGAAAGAGATGAAAGATGAGGTTGTGTGGGGGAGGGGGCTATTATCCTGAAGGCTGGCTGGGTCAGGCTAAGACTCCCTATCCATCTTGGACCAGAGTGAAGAAAGGGGAGGGCCCACGAGGCTGAGCCCATGCCCAGGGATCACGAGGGACACACAAGTAGCACAGCACACATACAGCTGGCTCAGCATGTATGAGCCACAGGCCAGACTCCCCGAGGCTGAGGTTTGGGGGTCCCCAGATTACTAAGTGGAGTCAACCCATCTGTGCCTCAGACATCCAGTGCTGGCCAGGAAGCTCACTCTCAGCCCCACGGTGGGGATCCAGGGTCCTCCACCCACTGTCCCTGATGGGCTGCCAGGATGCTGAGCTGGCTGCATGACCCTGGGCCTCCCACCCCCAACACACTGGGCTGAGGAACCAGCGATGCTAGCCAGAAATTAAAAACAGATTTTCCATCGGGCCAGGCTTGGGTTTCACAAATTCCATGACAGTGAGTTCGTGGCAGGGCCGAGAGAGAGCGAAGTCAGTTGATGGCTGCTATGCGGAGCTGGGGGGAGGGAGGAATGGGCGCCCAACTTACTACTGCTGTTCTCCCACCCTGAGATTTTAAGTCGAAGTACTCAGAGCTATGCAGTCACACACTAGTGTCCCTCAGGCCTCACTCTAGAAGCATCCACTGTCAGATATGCTAACAGGTCCCTCCCTGAACCTCAGCTCTGGGAACCCTCAGAAAAGTGTTCCTGTGTCCCCATCTCCAGCAAGTGGCTCCCAGCCCTGTGACACAGTTCTCAGGATGCCCATCAGAGCTTCTCTGTTCTGGGCTGCAGCAGCCACCCAACCTGGACCAAGGACATCAGAAACCACTAATAGATATGTGCACCCCAGTTTAACAGAGTTGTACAAGGGACTTCAAATCCAGTATGGTCTGGCCTACATCACATGTCCAGTCCCTCAGTGACCATGTGAGGTACTTCCCATCTCCCAGACCCCAAGGCCCTGGGCCCACGGCAAGGTTCCTCTTTTAGGCCTTCCCAGAAATGCCTGGGGGTGAGGGGAGGGGTGTATGCAGGCAGGGGAAGTCACAGCGGCTCCAACGCTGAGTCCACAGAGAGAGGCCAGGAGCCCCAATCCATGTGTCCATCCCAAGGGCCTCTGCCTCGAAAGGACAAGAATGTCCAACTCCAACACTACTTGGGGAAGGGGGCCCCCAGAAAAGAGTTTAAAAATGAATAAGCCCTTTGAGTGAGGCAGTTGGCACCCAGGGGTCAGGGCAACAGAGCGCACAGCTCCCCCAGAGTATGACCAAGAGCTCCAGGTAGGGGCCAAATAACCCAGCCTGGGCCCCAGGTAGCAGGGTGCTATACTGAGTGAGGCAGGAGAGGGGAGCAGGGGGGAAGGGCTGGCAGTGGGTCTCATGGCCCAACAGAGCCTAGGGGGAGCTAGGGGAGCAGCAGCTGGAGAAAGCTCAGAACAGCTCTGGGGAAGTCTGACCCCCATCCTCTACCCAGGAACATTTGGATTTGATTTTTGTGTCTGTCAGCAGACAGGGTCACACATAGCCCAGGTTAGCCTCAAACTCTCTATGTAGGGGAGGGTGGGTAGCCTTGGCTTCCCAATCCACTGCCTCTACCTCTAAGTGCCTGGATTACAGGTATGCACCAGAGCCCTGGTCTATGCAGGGCTGAACTTTGTTAGGCAAATGTGCTACCAAGTCAGTAAGCTACAAAACACAATTTGTTGTTTTAGTGATATATATATATATATATATATATATATATATATATTAAGATTTATTTATTATATGTACATACACTGTAGCTGTCTTCAGACACTCCAGAAGAGGGAGTCAGATCTTGTTAAGGATGGTTGTGAGCCACCATGTGGTTGCTGGGATTTGAACTCTGCACCTTTGGAAGAGCAGTCAGCAGCCCCGTGTTATCACTATATTTAAATTCACTGTGTGTGTGTGTGTGTGTGTATATGTGTGTGTGTGTGTGTGTGTGTGTGTGTGTGTGTGTGTGGCCATGGATGCCACTGTACACTGTGGAAGTTGGAGGGCAACCTTGTGAGTCTGGCCTTCCTTCCCCTTTACGAGGGATCCGGGGTCTGAAATCAGGTCTCCAGGCTGCCCACCAAGTGCTTCACCCACTGAGCCTTCTCGATGGCCCCTCGGCTTGCTTTGGTGACAGGATAGGCAGCCATGCTGGCCTCAAACTCATGAAATTTCTGCCTCAGCCTCCCAAGGGCTAGGACTATAGGCACTTACCACCTGCGCCTCCCTAGCAGAAGCCTTCTTCGTGGTTTCTTCCGAGACAGGATTTCTCTGTGTAACCCTGGCTGTCCTGGACTCAACCAGGCTGGCCTCGAACTCAGAGATCCACCTGCATCTGGGATTAAAGGCGTGTGCCACCACTGCCTGGCTAGAAGCCTTCTTCAAGCTTCTTCTTGGGACTTCTGGGGGGCCCAAGACTGCATGGCCAGAGATGGCTGCAGTGCCGACCGTGGTACTGGCAGAGGTTCCTAGAGCAGCAGCCATGGCAGAGCCGAACACGGGGCCTGAACAAACGGCACAGCATTTTCCAGATCTAGGCAGTGTGGCCCTGGCCACCCACCCCGAAAAGAGAGGATGGATGCTATGGTTCAGGGCCACAGTCTCACCACCCCTGGCCGTAAGTGACTACTGATTCAGACTTGGTCCATGATACTCCCCTGGGACTCAGTAATCAGCCCCAACGCACAAACACGCACAGCCAAGCAGGTCTGGTAGGGACTTGCCCCTGTTCCTTGTACCAACGTCTTCCACCCAGGGTTTGCTCTAGAAGCTTCCACTCAGCTCCAGTCTTGGGGTGAGAGCAGAGTGGCGGTGTAGAAGGGGTCTGAATGGGACCTTTTCTCTCTTGCAACTTCAGAGTTCTGGCCAGCACTATGAGACGCTGGGAAGCACCCAGAAGTGCTGAGTCTGAACAAAGGCCAGAGATGCAGCTCCGTTGGTAGAACACTTGCCTGGGACGCATGAAGCTCTGGGCTCCAGCTACAGGGCCACTGCTCCACCCGGAGGCTGCTCTAGAAGACTCCACTTAGCTCCAGAGAGGGTGGAGTATCATGGGGTACTGAGCAATGGAGACCAGCTCATCTGTAACATCCTGGGTTCAAGGGCCCTTAGGCCCTTACGTGAGATGGCTCAGTGGGTACAAGGCCTCTGAATAACAACTTGAGTTAAGATACCCAGGGCTGAACAGATGGCTCAGTGATTAAGAACACTGACTGCTCTCCCAGAGGTCCTGAGTTCAAATCCCAGCAATCACATGGTGGCTCACAACCATGTGTAATGGGATCTGGTGCCCTCTTCTGGTGTGTCTGGAGTTCAGACATGCAAAACAGAGATAAAGTTGAATCTGGTGGTGTGCATCTGAAATCCCAGCACTCCTGTGGAGAGTGGGATGGGAGGCAGAGGCAGGAGAATCCCCGGAAGCTTGCCAGCCAGCCAGCCTGGCACATGCATGGGCAAACGACAAGAGACTCCTACCTCATACAGGGCGCAAGGACAGGCATGTACGCCCACACTGAATATGCACACTTACATATCATACACACACCACACGATACACACCAACCCACCCACCCACCCACCTCAAAAAGAAAGCAAACAATTTTTAAAAACAAGACAACGCTTGGGGTGTGCCTCGGTGGCAGACCACGTGCCTAGCATACACCAGGCTCTGGGTTTGATCTCCAGGATTGGGGTGGGGTTGGGGGAGGAAGGAAAAAGACGAAAGAAACATGGCAGTGTGCAGCACAAGTTGGGTTTCAAGTGGCGTCATCCCAAAAAATGCAAGCGCATGGACGGACTCCAGCTGGGTGGCTCCTTTATCTTCACATGGTCGCGCCCCCCCCTCCAGTGTCCCACAGATGCGCACTGCCTGTGTAAGCTGGAAGCAGGCGATAAGGCTGCTTTTTCAGACAGAGCTCATTTCCTGAGTCGTCGGGAGGATGACAATGAAGCCAGCCCTGCCCAGAGGACACAGCCAGGCTGCCAATCTCCTTGCCATGCAGCTAACCTTGTGCACTGAGGGGCTCAGCTCTTATGAGCCAACTGCAAGCTCTGGACGCAGATCCCTGGTCCCAAGGGCTATTCAACTAGAGCCTAAATAGTGGCCTGAGACACAGGGTGCCCAGTGCCTCCTAGGCAGCTGGCCCCCAGTGCCATTCAGACAGACGGACTCTGGGCTGGCACACCCGGGCTTCTCGGCCTCACGCCTTTGCCTACTTTGTTCCCGTTATTTAGGGCTATCTCTCAAGCCCTGACTACACCGCCCAGCTCCCTCCCTCCCTTCTAATTGATGTTGTAGCAGATCAAACCCAGAGCTAGGCAAGTGCTAAGCTGTATTCTCTACCCCCACCCCACATCCCCTTTTTACAAGATAGGCTCTGCTAAATTGCTGGGTTTGAACTGATTCTGCAGGCCTGGGTGGCCTTGAACTTGCCTCCCGAGTAGCTGGGATGACAGGTTTGCATCGCCATGTCTGGCTTCCTGTAAGTCTTATCAGGCATTGAGCCTTGGGACTGATGGGAAATGGTCCCACAGGCTGGCTAAATAGCAGGCAAATGCTACCAGCTATCTGGATGGCTTGTGTGCTGCTGGCCCTCTGTAAACCAGGGCTGGGCTGGTGCACAGTGAGTCAGAGAGAAAGCTGGGGAGTCCCAAGCCTAGGCTGGTAGTTCCCATGGCAGGCTAGGTAATACCTCCTCCAGGAAGCCTTCTCAGACTGCCAAGCCCCACAGCCCCTGCTCTTGTCCCTGTCATTAGCAATAACAGCTCTCCATCAGCAAAGATCTCTGGGCCTGCCTTGAACTGATAGAGGCCGTGAACCAGACATAGAGAGACTGGAAGCAAAGAGCAGGAGTTGGATAGAAGCAGGTTCATGAGGGCTGATAGAGGATAAAAGCAAGCAGATATTTACCCCACACCAGAATGAGGTCAGAAGGTGTCAATACTCTACACTGAGAGGGGTCTGATGCCCAAGCCTAGGGACTACAGACGGCTAGAACAGGATCAAATGAAAATCAAGACATCAGTCAGGACAAGCTGGCTGTGGGCCATGTCAGGTCCCAGAACCTCTGGGTCCCGTTGTGTCCACTGCTAGGACTTCTGTTCCTCGCTGTGAGGTGACGGCACCTATCCACACAGATGCTTCTAAAATCTAGGTACCCAGTGAAACGGGGGAGCTAATGAAAGCTGGGCATGGCCCAACCCCAGAGAAGCCTAACCAGCAGCTCCTGGGGACTGCCTGGTAAGAAACTGGTATAGAACGGGACCAGACTGAAGAGCTCCTCCCATCATGAAGATGTCAAGAGCTTCTACCAGGTGAGTGACTCCGGGTGGTCCTTCAACTCAACACTGTCACAGGCTTCTAAGAGGGGACCGAGCATGCTCGGAGACACTCAGTTCTAACACTACAGTGTGCGACCTCCCACCATCTCCTGGGTCAAAGCTGCATGGTGTGCTGATGTTCCACGCTGGTTTTACATACATACTCTGGTTAGAAACCAGTCCAGATAGCAACAGGGTCTGAGATACCCTCGCAACAGCCAGCCCACCCCTGCTGTGGGCTACAGGAGGTATGGATAAAAGATCTCCCCCAATGCTCCCTGACTGAGGCTAAGCCTCAGGGTGTACAATACAGACAGCTACACAGCCCTGCGTGAAAGGAGGCAAGAACAGGCAGCTCCACACAGGGCCTGACTGGGAGTCTAATTGTGGGTTCCATCAGGCTCCAGACAGTGGGCCACGAGTGTAAAAGAGAGCAAAAGACAAGCTCGGTATCCCCAAAAGACAAGCTTGGTATCCCCCAGGCTGGGAGACTCAGCAGCCTTCTTCCCTAGAGGGACGCGGTTCAGGGATGGAGGATTACAGAGAGGGTACCCTAGGACAGGACAGCCATCCTGACATGCATGTATACACAACCACACATGGAGTGAGCAATACCTCACCAGGGAAGATGGGATGAAGCCTGTGAGGAACCATGATCCACCCGCCCACCCAGAATGGGAGCTCCCGACTTTCTCCCCACAGGCGACCCTGCAAAACCATCAGTCCCAATTTCAAGATGAAGTGACGAAGCTCAGAGCCACTGAGAGGTTGCCTACAGCATCAGCTCAGAGGGCAGGGGTACCATGCACCTCCACAGTCCTGGCTTCGGGAGCGGAGGCGGCGGGGGATGGAGCCAGGCTGGGTTCCACACCGTGAATTATTCAGTGGCTAATTCTGCTCCTGGGAGAGGAGGCAGGAGGGAGAGTGAGTCAGAGGCCTCCCACAGTGGAGCAGCACAAGCAGGTAGGACCAGGCTCAACTGAGGCCACAGAGCTACGGGCCCATAGATCTAAAGACAGAGCCGGGCCTGAACCACTCACTACCTTCAGATTCCCAAAGAGCTGCAGGGGCTGAATCCTCACCCTCTCCCTGTCACCACCAATGCCAGAAAAGCAACAGCAAGTTCCTCCTGCAGCAGGAGCAGGTGGCAGCCCACCGACCTCAGGAAATGCTACCTGTCTGTCCTGTGTGCCAGGGGACCATCAAAACTGACCATCAGGAGAACCCTCGGTAGGCAACTTTCCAAGAATAGCTCATACAGTTCTTCCAGGAAAGAGCATAACAATGCCATCACACAGTAAGAAAACCACACGTGTCCCTCCACCTCGCCTGGGGCTGGTCTTCCCCCCAAAATCCCCAGGTGAGGTCCGGGATCCCAGGTGCACCTCCTGGCTGTCTCTCTCAGGACTCAGGCTTTGCCCTATCCCTCACACCTGTTCTAATCCCCTCAGGAGTGGGGGGTGGTGGGGGTGGTGGGGGGGTGAGGTAGGCAGAGAGTGGGAGCAGGGACAGTCCTGTGCTCTCTCACCCGAAACTTCAGTAAGATGGGGATGGTGGCAGAGACATTTGGCACAGCCCCAGGAGTACTTGATTCCAGGAGCCCCCGGACAGAAACTGTGAGGTGCTCAGTGACCAAGTGGGCTGATCATTCTTTTTTCGGGAAGGAAAAGCCCCACAGCCTTGGTCCCCTTGCTCTGCACTCAAATGACAGTGGTTCAGTAGTGGGGGTGGTGCTGGGACTTGGCAGGACGCCAGACTTAGGGCTTCACGAGGAGAGGGCTGCCAAGTGCCCCATGGCCCCCAGCCCAGACAGAGGCCCACTCACCCCCACTTCAGCCAGGCCTCATTTTCCACCCTGGGTAGAGAGACTGCTGGCACCCTGGTTTCCCACAACCACACGACACCCTGTGTACATCCCACAGCCTGACCGTGAAGCAAGGGGTCATTAAGAGCCACAGAAGGCTGGCGATGGCCCAGGCTCCTCACCCACCAACAGTCTGGCAACGGGATTCCCTAGCTGGGGAAAGAGAACGAGGAATACCCTCCTGCCTGAACCCAGGGATCCAGCCTTGGCTAGCGGGGGCTCGGCTGGGGAGCAGCTGACTGCCCAAAGGATGAAGACGGGGCCTGGCAGGAACCCATAGGATCAGAGGGGGTCTATCAGGGGAGGGAGGCAGCTCCTTCAATCCGGATAGGAGGCCCTGGTGACTCAGGGGAGCTGAACACCTTCCAGGGGGTGTTCGACGTTAATCCCTGGAAAGGTTATCAGTGGACCGGAGGCGACCCCTAGAATGAAAGGGGATGGGGAAGCTCCAGCTCCTTGGGAGGGGCCATGACCCAGGGCCCCCTGACCCCGCACCCGGGGGCGCGCGTCACCTGCTGGTAGTCGGCGTCCTCGGGCCGGAATTGGCTGCTGGTGGCCTCCCACCGCAGGTCGAAGTGCGGCAGCCGGTGCAGGAGGCTCACCCACCAGGGCGCCGCGTAGCTGACCCCGGTCATGGCGGGCGGGCGGCCACGGGCGCTGCGCCGGGCTTCCCTCGCTGCCGGATGCACGGGGCTCAGGGACCCGCCGACCCCTGCTCAGCTACCCTCATCGTGCCCGCTTCCAGGGGCCCTGGCCCGGCCCGGCTCGGCCCGGCTCGGCCCGGCTCGGCTGCGCTCGGCTCCGCTCGGCCGCCCGCGCCCGCCGCCTCTTTGTTCACCGCCGCTGCCGCCGCCCCCTCCGCGCACCCGCCCGCTCGCCTTCAGGCTCCACCCCCACACCGCCATAGGCCCACCGCCCTCAGGCCCCACCCCAGCCGTCCTCCCGGACCCGAGGCTCCGCCCCACACACTGCTATTGGCCGGCAACACGCAGACCCCGCCCATAACAGGGCTGTCTCTGCCTCCGGACTGCCATTGGCATTTCTCCCATAGGCCCTGCCCCCGGTGTTGCCATTGGTCTTTTTGCCTACACCTCTCGGCTTAGGCAGGACCCTCAACCTCTTCAGCCATTTCTTCCCTGTAGACCACGAAGGCTGGAATCCGAGGCTCACGTGCAGCTTCCTCTCCGTCCCATGCCTCTGCTCTCTGGTTTGATCTGGTTTCCACGCAGCCCTCCTAAGGGTCTGCCAGGGAACCAGTGACCTGTCTATAGGATGGACATGATTTGCGTTCGGGAGCTGCCGCTCTTGGGCAAATGACAGGCATCAGTGTTCTAGTCTGAGAAAAGGCGTTGGGGAGATAAACCGAGTGTGAAGTGCTCAGAACAAAGCCTGGCGCATAAGCCATAAAGCCGCGTGTAAGGCGATAATGGGCAGATAGGTTGAACACTCAACTGCTTTAGTTTTAGTTATGGAACCAGGGCCTTATGCATGCAAGCCAGACACTCTACCACCGACCTAAATCCCCAATCCCCTGTTTTATTCTTTTCTGTCGCTGGATCTCCATAAATTGCTCAGCCTAGCCTCAAACTTGGCAATCCTCTTGCTTCGGCCTCCCAGGTACTGAGATAACGGGCCTGAACCACCGCACCTCGTTGGCTTGCATCATTCTGAAGATGCAAAAGGAAGATGTAAAGGAAGTTCCCTGTCTCCCATCTTGGAAACTAAGCTACTGGTCAGGACTATAGAAAGGGCAGGGGGGCAGTTCTTGCTGTTCTCCCCGGGGTGGAGAGAACATATCCACTTGGCTCTGCCCACTCACAACCTTGGGTGGGGCCTTACGTTCTTAGAAACTAGACACACACTGCTTCTCTGTCAGCTAGGTAACCTCTCTCCTCGGCTGGACCGCGGCTTCCTGACAGACCTGCCTTTCAGTTCATGCAACTGCCTGAGGCGGCTCCTTCCTTGCACTCTGGCCCCAGGGCAGAGGCCCTTTACAGAGCTGTGGGTTTCAATGCTCTGGATGGCTGGAGGAAGCTGCCTAGCTGGGAATCAGCCTGGAGCGATAGGTGAGAAGTTCTTAGGCTTTAAGAAGCCAAGGCCACACAGCAATGGCCCCACCCCCACACCGTGTCAAATGAACACTTGCCAGAGTCAGTGCAGCAGGTGAGACGCCCACTCCAATGGACTTGGCTAGGTTTCCTGTAGAGTCGGGAGTAGCCCTGCCCCCAGCTCTGCCTTTAGGAGTCTGTAGTTCCAAAGATGAACAGTAACATCAGAGACAGTCATCACAGGCTGGGAAAGTTTCTGGCCTCTGCTCCATCACCTCCCATAGAGAGCCCTGTATCCTTGCTTGGTCCCAACAACAGTAACAGTGGCCAAGGTTCATACACATAGGTGTGAGGTCTGGGAGTTCCCTCTCCTAACACCAGAAGTCTCACCATATTGGAGATTTTCTTCTGATCAGGAGACAACACCCGTGCATTACATACTCACAATGATGGACAGATTTCATACCCCAAAAGATGTGCAAACGCCAGGTATGAAGTCACACACCTGGGCACAAGTTTGAAGCCTGGTACATCACATTGCAAGTTTGAAGTCAGCCTGGGCTAAGTGGTAGGACCTTATCTAAAAAGGGAGGTGGGGGAGGAAGGGGACAGGAAATGTGCTAATTTTGATTTATTAGTAGTGTGTTTTGGTCAGTGAAACCCTTTCCTGGGGCGGGGGTGGGGGCAGTTCCTGAAGGAAAAGTTAAAAGGGGTGTCTAACGGAGAAAAAGCAGGGAGGGTGGCTGAGCCGGTAAAGGTGCTTGCAGCCAAGCTTAATGACCTGAGTTCGACCCCACCCTCCACATGGTCCACATTGTTCCTCTGACCACCAAGTGTGTGCTGTGCACAGAGTAAAAAAAAAAAAAATTAATTGTAGGGGCTGGAGAGATGGCTCAACAGTTGTAAGCACTGACTCTTCTTCCAGAGGATTCGGGTTCAATTGCCAGCACACACATGGCAGCTCACAACTGTCTGTAGCTCCAGTTCCAGGGAATCTGTCACCGGCGCATCAGCATCCTTGCAGGCAAAACACCAATGCACACAGAAAAAATGTTTTTAATGTAATAGAGAAAAGGTTCCCTAATACACAACGTCAAACAGGACAGATAGCACGTCCCTGGTGGAGCTGAGTCCCCACCCTAATGCTGCTCAGTGAGTTACTCAGGAAATTGGCAGCCTGTCTCCTGGGAGAACGGGAGTTAAAGGAGAGAATGCCAAGTAGTGGCTGTGGGCACAGGGCAGGAAGGAAGGCCCTCCACCCTGCCCACTTTGGCTAGCTCTGTCTGGCCAGAGCTGGGGTTATTCTTCCTGCCCATCGAAGTGCAGCTATCTATGGCTGGAAGCTGGACTTTTGACCACTGTCTAGGAAGAGGAACTGAGGCCCAGGTGGCCACCATTGTCCAGGAAATCCAGAGAATCAACCGCCAGTCAGGAACCAGCATGGATTGGGGTCAGGCCACCAGCCCTTCCCTCACCCGTTCTTCACCTGAAGCTTCGTCAAACTGGAGCTTTTCTTATGATCAGGCCACAACGCCTGCGCACTACATACTCACTCCCAATGATGGACAAACTGTGCTCCCTGAAAGACATGTGCAAAAGCCAGGTGTGTAGTCACACACCTGGGCAGCCGATCACAAGTTTGAAGCCTGACACACACACATTGCAAATTTGAAGTCAGCCTGGGCTAAGGTGTATCTTATCTAGAAAAGGAGGCAGAGATCCACCTGCCTCTTCCCTCCTTCAACCCACAGCCATTAACATTCATGCAAAGGCCAGGAGGGAGGAGGCAAAGATGGTGGATCCTGGGGACCTGCTAGCCAGCCAATCTAGACAATTGGTGAGAGATCCTCATGTCAAAAATAACATGGAAATGATAGAGGAAGTTACAAAATGTTGACCTCTGGCCTCTACACCCATATACGAAGGTGAATGCGCATGCACACAAATGTACATTTCTACAAATTCCACTCAGACAATCTTTTTTTTTTTTTTTCTGAGACAGGGTTTCTCTGTGTAACCCTGGCTGTCCTGGAACTCACTCTGTAGACCAGGCTGGCCTCGAACTCAGAAATCCACCTGCCTCTGCCTCCCGAGTGCTGGGATTAAAGGCGCGCACGCCACTACCACCTGGCTTTTGTACAATCTTTTTAAAGGCAGGAATTAAAAAAAAAAAGTCTACGTAAGCCAGGCATGGTGGCCATACCTGAGAGGCAGAGGCAGGTGGATTTCTAAGTTCAAGGTCAACCTGATCTACAGAGCAAGTTGCAGGAGAGCCTGGGCTACACAGAGAAACCCTGTCTTGGAAAAAAAAAAGTCTGTGTGGAGCCAACACTGAAGACTGAGTACTCAGAGGGAGCGCCTTTGCAGAAACATTTCCAACAGAGGACCCAGGGACTGAGGTCAGGAGTCCTCCGGGGCTATCCCTCTAGGAAGGGAGGTGGTTGGTCTGAGGCCCCTGAGAAGCCCCAAGACCTGTAAACAGTGGGAGAAAGCAGAAGCCAGTTGTACACGGCCAGCCTGGCCCAGCCCCCAGATGTGGGGCCGCAGCCAGAACAATGGAATTCCCTGTGTTTGGATCCCATCCAGTGAGATTCACAATTCCGGAGTCAGCCCTCACCAGCACTAGGAGGGACGAGGAGAGGGCTGGAGGCCCAGATTGCCCCTGTGCGTGCTGACATGTAGCAGGGTGACACTCGGGTCACAAAACCCGTCAGGAGTACCTAGCCTTCCTGAAACACTCCAGGATAGCCAATGCATCCTGACCACAGAATAGCACAGGGATATTTCTTTTTAATCTGGCCATGCGGGCTGGTGTCTCTGGAGTTTGGAGAGACGCCAGCCAGCCAACGCTATCTTCAGAGGCCTGTGGAGCCATCAAAACACAACCTGAGCCAGCAATGACAGGTGACGGTCTCATCTAACCTTCAGAAAGTCACCAGGAAATCAGCCGGAGGCCTCGGACCCACAGAGCACTGGCTCAAGTCCCGGGGGCCCAGCAGCAGATCCCCTCCTTACCAAGAGCAGACAAAGGTAGACACAGCCTGGTGCTGTCCCCGAGGCACCTGCCATCATAGCCAGTCAGGAGGCTGAGGCAGGAAGATCAGTTTTCTTCAAGAGACGCCTGGACTTTAGAGTAAGTTCAAGGGCAACTTGGGCACCTCAGTGAGACCCTTCTGAAAATCAAAAAGGAAAAGAGAAGCCAGTTGGTGGTGCACTCCTTTAATCCCAGCACTTGGGAGGCAGAGGCAGG
>NC_034612.1:30753145-30766240 GCF_900095145.1 Mus pahari
CATACACAGACATGCACGCACACACACACACACACACACACACACACACACACACACACACACACACACACGGAGGGAGGAAGGAAAGACAAAGACAGGCTTTCCTGCTGCTGCCTTGGAGGTTCTTTGGGAGTCGGGAATTCTCACAGGCCTTACTCCCCATGTCAGTATATTAGAAAATGGACCCTCACCCTCTGTGAATCCGAGGGAAGTGAGAAGTTCTAGGGGGCTTTCGATGAGCCAGCCTGGCCAAAACAGGGGGTCCATGGGACCCTGGACTCCACACGACAGCAACAACCCAACCCAAACAAACAAAGCACTGCATTTAAGCTGTCCTCGCCTGTGTGTGAGGGGACGATTTATCTGGCCTGGCTTTGAACCTAGAGGGTGCCACCCCCGAGACAGAGATGAGAGACAGGGCTCCCAGGAACCCCTTCTCCTTCCTGTGTGGCACTAGTGTGAGGAAGGAAGGTTCTGGAAGCTGCCTCGATCTTACTCATCTTATTCAGAATGAAGTGTGGGGCAAGGAGGTGGAGCCCTTTATGGATCATCTGGGGGCCTTTGGGCTTTACGAGGGAACCCTTAGTGCCACCTAGCCCTGGGCTGCCTTCTCTGAACGCCCTGCATCGGCCACGGTGAAGGAGCGGCTTCCAGAGCCATGTGGGTCTGGCCTCAGCCTCGTGGCCTCATGCCTGCGCTCTGAAAAAGGAAGGCCTCATTCAAGGTCAGGGTCAAGGTCCGACTCCTGAACCCGGGCAGCGAAGGCCACGCAACTCCCTCCTTTCTCTGCCCTGCCCCTCCCTTGATGGCCTTTCTATGACCTTGCGGGGCCTCATGACCAAGTCCAAAGTCCCCAGACCCAGTCTCGTCTCTGACAGGCTCTGCCTTTCCCCAGGCAGGGCAGGCAGGGATTGACGAGAAAGGCCAGGTATGAGTGTTCTAGAACCTGGGGCCGCACAGGTGGCCCAGCTGCTTGCTCACAGGCATCCAGAGACACAGCAGGGCACGCTACCTAATTTACGGATGGAGAAACCGAGGCTCGCGTAATTCACCTGCTCTGGCTGCGCGGGCCGGGTGGATCCTCACCTGGATTCTCTTGCACACGGGCCCTTTCTCCCAGAGTGAGCTGGCGATGAAGCCAGAGCGTCTCTTTCAGATTTCTAGGGTGAAGTTGGGCACAGTGCTGGCTAGTTTTATGTCAACTTGACACAAGGTAGAGTCATCTGAAAGGAGGAACCCCATAAGATCCAACTGTAGGGCATTTTCTTAACTAGTGATTGATGGGGGAAAGCCCATTCCATTGTGGGCAGCACCATCCCTGGGCCGGTGGTCCTGGGTATTTATATATTTATTTATTTATTATTTTTAATATTTATTTATTTATTTATTTATTTATTTATTTATTTATTTATTTATTATGTGTGTGTACACTGTAGCTATCTTCAGACACTCCAGGAGAAGGCATCGGATTTTTGTTATGGATGGTTGTGAACCACCATGTGGTTGCTGGGATTTGAACTCAGGACCTTTGGAAGAGCAGTTGGTGTTCTTAACCACTGAGCCATCTCACCAGCCCCAACAATGAGAATTTTTTGTTGGTTTTTTTTTTGTTGTTTGTTTGTTTGTTTGTTTGAGACAGGGTTTCTCTGTATAGCCCTGGCTGTCCTGGAACTCACTTTGTAGACCAGGCTGGGCTCAAACTCAGAAATTCGCCTGCCTCTGCCTCCCGAGTGCTGGGATTAAAGGTGTGCGCCACCACGCCCGGCTAATATGTATTTAATGTATGTGAGTACACTGGCACTCTCTTCAGCCACACAGAAGAGGGCATCAGAACCCACTGTAGATGTTTGTGACCTGCCAGGTGGTTGCTGGGAATTGAACTCAGGACCTTTGGAAGAGCAATTAGTGCTCTTAACCACTGAGCCATCCCTCCAGCCCCAGGGTCCTGGGCTCTTTAAGAAAGTAGGCTGAAGCCGGGCATGGTGGCACACGCTTTTAATCCCAGCATTTGGGAGGCAGAGGCAGGTGGATTTCTGAGTTCGAGGCCAGTCTGGTCTACAGAGTGAGTTCCAGGACAGCCAAGGCTACACAGAGAAACCTTGTCTCCAAAAAAAAAAAAAAAAAAAAAAAAAAAAAGAAAAAAAAAAAGAAAAAGAAAAAGAAAGTAGGCTGAGCAAGCCATGAGGAGCAAGCCAGTAAGCAGCGCCTCTCTGTGGTCTCTGCATCAGCTCCTGCCTCCAGGTTCCAGCCCTGCTTGAGTTCCTGCCCTCACTGCTTTGATGATGAACCTGTCATATGGAACTCTGAATAACCCTTTCCTCTCCAAGTTGCTTTTGGTCACAGCGTTTCATTACAGCAACTGTAACTAAGACGGGGATGTTGATGCATGCCGTCATGCCAGCATTTGGGAGGATCAGGAGTTTGGGCTGCGGGAGAGCCTGTACAAACAGCTAGAGTGTAGGCGCGCTCTGAGGTCCCACTCCAGCCTCTGTAGATCTTGCCATAACCTTTTTGCTTCTCCAGGTTTCTGTGGGCCACTGGTGAGATGGCTCTGGAAGAAATCACAGAAGAGAACTGCACAGAAAATCCATCCATTTGGATCAGGGCATTGTGATGTAAATCTTTAATCCCAGCACCCAGGAGGCAAAGGTAGGATAATCTTAGTTTAAGGCTAGCCTGGTCTACATACTGAGATGTATGAACAGGCCAACCAGGGCTATACAGAGAAGTCCTGTCTCGAAAAACAAACAAACAAACAAACAAACAAACAGTTTTCAGCCTGGGAGTGGTGGCACACGCCTTTAATCCCAGCACTCAGGAGGCAGGTGGATCTCTATGAGTTCAAGGCCAGCCTGGTCTAGAGAGCCAGTTCCAGGACAGTCAGAACCACACAAAGAAACTTTGTCTTGAAAAAAAAAAAAAGTTCTCCCATCTGAAGCTGCTTCTTCAAGGTTAGGCCTCTCCCCATCTTAGCCAGCAGCCTGGCTGCACCCTGCCTCCCATGCTGGGGAGTCCTAGTGGGCTCCGGTGGGCACTGGGGGTGGATATCATTCACAGTCCCCCACCCTGCTCGCTCACTCTCTCTAAACAGTGGACTCCATCATTCTGCCAGCACTCTGTTCCCACATCTCTCGGGGTCTGAGCCAAGCTCCCCAGGAGGATTCCCCACACACAAGGACTCCCCACACAAGCCCTGGCCTCCTTCCTGAGATCCAGGGCCACACTGTGTCTGTCAGCCATCTATATGTGCATTTCTTTCTATGTTCCCCTGTCACCCTATTCCAGTCCATTCGTTTGCTTCCAGCTACACGTACATCCATTTTCTAGCCAGCCAGCTGCCTCCTACTCCTCTCTCAGTCCATCCATCCACCATGAACCTATCCATCCATCTGTACGTGTACACATCCACCTGTCCATTAGCCAACCTGTCATCGTCCATCCATCCATCCATCCGTCCTTTTATCCATATCTCCAACCATCATCCTCCACCCACTCATTTTTCTATCTGCTTACCATCTATCATCCATCCACACATCCGTTAATTCATCTGTCTGCCCTATGCCCAGCCTTTATCCATCTCTGTCCATACACACATCCATCCACCTCCCAGGCATCTTTACATCCACCCACCCACCCATCCTTCCATCCTTCTTCCATCCTTCCATCCCTCTCCTTCCATGCACCCATGCATATCTTCATTATGTAACGAAGGTTGCAGGAAATAGTAACAGTAATCATTTTGATTTTAATTTTTCTTTTATTTTGCCAAGCTTACCCCAGTTTTGTTTTTTTTTTTAATTAATTAATTTTTAATAGATATTTTCTTCATTTACATTTCAAATGCTAGCCCCTTTCCTAGTTTCCTCTCCAAAAGTCTCCTATACTTCTCCCCCCCCCCCACCGCTCCCAACCCATCTACTCCCACTTCCTGGTCCTGGCATTCCCCTGTACTGGGGCATATAATCTTCACAAGACCAAGTACCTCTCCTCCCACTGATGGCCGACTAGGCCATCCTCTGCTACATATGCAACTAGAGACACAAGCTCTGGTGGGTACTGGTTAGTTAATATTGTTGTTCCTCCTATAGGGTTGCAGACCCCTTTAGCTCCTTGGGTACTTTCTCTAGCTCCTTCATAGGGGACCTTGTGTTCCATCCAATAGATGACTGTGAGCACCCACTTCTGTATTTGCCAGGCACTGGCATAGCCTCACAAGAGACAGCTATATCAGGGTCCTGTCAGCAAAATCTTGCTGGCATATGCAATAGTGTCTGGGTAATTTTTTATTTTTATGTGTGTTTCATCTGCATGTATGTCTGTGTGCTACACACATGCCTGGTGCCTGCCAGAGAGCGACAACTGGAGTTACAGACTGTGAGGCAGTGTGTGGGTGGTCCTCTTAACCACTGAGCTGCTGCACTTGGGCCCTTCCAAGGGATCCCGGAGCACACAACGGCTGGCTAGTTGCTTCTCTCGGTCACACACACATCTTGGAAAGGCGGAGGAGCAGAGACTGGAAATTGTGCTTTCAGACGGCGTGTCAGCAGGATCAGCTAACAGCAGGTGAACTCGGAATGGAACCCGGACAGTTATGGGGCAGAGCTTCTCATTTGCAGGGACTGGATATCACTGTGTACTGGGCTTTAAAAGCCACTTGAAGCTTGCAGCCAGCGGTTATGTTGTGGGTTGTGAACAGAAGCCCCGACCACCTCCACGGGCAATCCCTGGTCCTGGTAACAGCGTACCCCCGACCAGAGGGGTAGCAGCGTACCCCCGACCAGAGGGGTAACAGCATACCCCCGACCAGAGGGGTAACAGCGTACCCCCGATCAGAGGGGTAACAGCGTACCCCCGACCAGAGGGGTTTGCTTTGTTGGTTGGGGGCGTGGGGGTGGGGACAGGCCTCATTCTGTAGGTCGGGTTGGACTTTTTTCTACTATATTTATTCCTTGAGAACGTGATAATTGTGTGGCATGGAGTTTGGTCATATCTACCCCATTCCCTACTTCTAACTCCCTGGTCCCCTCACCAGGTTGCTCTCTCAGTTTCATGTCCTCTGCCTCAAAAAGAGGGACCCTGATCTTACCCAGTGCATCTAGCTATTACTGCCCATGTGTACACGGGGGTGAAGCCATCGGCTGGAGTAAGGTCAGCCTACGGGGAGTTGGGGGGCACATCCCCAAAGAAAACTCTCTCCTCAGGCAGCCAGGGTCTGTATTGCTCGATCCTTCTGCCTTAGCCTCCCAGGTGCTGGGGTTATGGGCAGCCATATCTAGCTTTTTTTCCCCTTAGAGACAAAAGGTAGCCCTGGCTGTCCTGGAACTCCCTCTATAGACCAGGCTGGCCTCCAACTATGAGATCCACCTTGCCTCTGTCTCCCTGAGTGCTGGGATTAAAGGAATGTGCAGCCACTCAGGTCTTTTTTGCCCGTGTGTGCTGCTCTGATTTTTTACTGCTGTTTTACTTTTGGAGACAGTGTCTCACTATGTAGCTTTGGCTGGTCTGGAACTATGTAGACCTGGCTGTTCTCACAATCACAGGCGAGGGCTGGAATTAAGGGCATGATCCACCATGCCTGGCTAGTTTTGTTGTTGTTGTAGTCTAATGTACATTCTAGGAATTGAACTCAGGTCCTCCTACTTTGCTTGCAAACACTTAACCTACTGAACCATCTTACCAGCCCCTTGCATGTACTTTTGTATATACATGTGCTGCCATGTTTATGCATGCATTCCTGCATGTGTATACTTGTTATACACTACGGTTATACACTACGGTTATGTGACCATGTGCCCATCTGTGTGCACACATGCATTTGTGTGCACATGTGGCTTGCTATGCTATGCCATTCACGGGATCAGGAGCAGCAGGCTTGGGGTCTAGGTCAAGCCAAATTTGAGTACTGTACATGCTGAAAGCCCCCCAGGTATCCAGAGGGGCCGATGCTGGGGACAGCACCTGAAAACACCTCACTTAACAGGAAGAAGACCAGTGGAGTGGGGGCAGGAGGCAGGAGGGCACACGAGGAGGAGGCAGGACTTCAGGTAGGTCAGCCCCAGCTCAGCAGCCAGCCCTGTCCGAGGGAAGCATCACATGTGCCAAGGGAGGGGGTGGATGGCGGCGGCACTGGCAGGGAACGGCCTTTCTCGTGTATTATGTCAGCAGTGCCCCCTCCCCGCCTACGCCACAGCCTCTCTGCTTTCATCTCTTAGAAGCCGGGCCTGGGAAGAGAGGAGCTGAGAGGAAGAAAGCCGCAGGCTGGGTCCCATGAATGGCCCCCAGGAGCCCTGGCACACACTGGACTGTTCTTTGAATCCTGGCTGTTCTGGGCTTAATTAACGAGGAGCTCAGGGGCACCCCTTTTCTCTTTATTCAGAGAGCCCCAGCACCATGGAAACCTTTTCCAGGGTCCTCAGGCAGGCACCGACTAATAGGGCCGTTCCTCCAGCTGTAACAGGGGCCAACTCGAGGGAGCCCATGGGAAGGCACGCTAGCCAAAGGCCATTAGTGGGTGCCTGTGCAGACAGGCCAGCCTGTTCCCTTCCTCGTCATTCGTATTCTGAACCTGACAGCGCTGCCAAAAGGAACGAGGGATTCAAATTCTTTATTCTGTGTTCCTTGAGGACTTGGAGAAATGGCACATTTAAACGTATCCTGGTCAGGCATGGAGTCACTCTCCCCAGACCTGAAGGTGTGTGGGAGCCAGGCGGGGGGGGGGGGGGGCAGGCCATCTTCCTAGCTCCTTGGGAAGCTGAGGCCAAAGGATCCCTCATTTAAGGCATGCCGAGGCTACAGGCTGGGTTCAAGACCAGCCTGGGTGACTTGTGAAGATTGTGGTTTTTTGTTGTTTTGTTTTTTTCCCCCATTAAAGAGCTGGGGAGTGACAGTAAGAAGGCTCAGTGGTTAGGGTTTTGCTGCCAAGTCTAATGACCTGAGTTCAATTCCCTGGTATCAACACAGCAGAAGGAAAGAACTGGTTCCTGCAAGCTTTCTTCTGATCTCCACAGGATGCTGTGATACACACACACACACACACACACACACACACACACACACACACATACACGGGCATGCGTACATGCACGCACACATACATGAACAACATTGTATTTTTACCAAAGGCCTGGGACATGGCTAGGTAGGTAAAGACCTTGCCACGGAAGCCTGAGGACTCAAGTTCAGATCTCCAGCATCGGTTGGGTGAGGCAGAACACGTGTGAAACCCCGGGTGGGAAGGCAGAGGGGCTGATCCCTGAATGTTAGCCAGCCCTCGAAGCTGCATCAATGAGGTCCAGGTCTATAAAAGACCCCGTGGAGCCTGGACAGACAGCTCTGTGCCTCAGAGCACTTCTTGTTTTGGCAGAGGACTGAGGCTTAATACCCAGCACCCACATGGTGGTTCACAATTGTCTGTAACTCCAAGTTCCAGGGCATTGATTCTCCCTTATGACCTCTGAGGGTACTCTATGTGCAAGCAACACATACATTCACTTGAATATCCACATAAACATGAACAAACTATATATATATATATATATATATATATATATATATATATATATATACACACACACACACACACACACACACAAATGTAAGTATTCTCATTGTGACACACATTCACACACCCTGACATGCATACACACGTATGCACACGTCCGAGAACAACTTGTGGTTCTCTCTTCCACCGTGGGTGAAGACTGAACTCAAGAGTTTCAGGCATGGTACCAAGAAGTGCCTTTATCTACTAAGCCATCATGCTGGCTATAAATTACAATATTTTTTTAGTTGGGTGTGGTGGTGCCTGCTTTTAACCTAATTCCAGTAAGTGCTATCTAGTAAACCCCATTTAAAAAAAAAAAAAAAAAAAAAAAAAAAAGGCCAGGGGATCCAGTCCCCACTGGCCTGGGCAGTTCTGAGTTTCATTTCCCAGCTTGCAGACGCAGACGCCCTGACAGGTGCCTGCCCAGCCGAAGCCTGCACTGGACAGGTTAGTCAACTGCAGTATGGCTGCTCTACGCAGATCCCCGTGAACCCTAAGTAGGTGAGAACCTCAAGAAAGGGCCACAAGCTCGATATCAGCGCCCTCAGAGCTTCCGAGCCACACGGGAACGGATGGCTTCCCCTCCCAAAGGAGGGATCTGCAATTAGTTTGACCAGGATATACTGGGATTTTTATTTAGATCTCAGAGTTGAGAGTGCTTCCCGGGAAGGTATTTATAGGTTTAAAGACATCTGTTCTGCTCCCTTCTTCCCTCTTTGTCTAATGATTGGTCTCTTCACAGAGAGGGCTCTGTCTCTGTGAGACTGAAGGCACAGTCCTCTCTCCCCTCCTCGGGAGACAAAAATAGACATTTATCAGACAGAATCCAGCCGGCACCTGCAGTCAGGGTCGTTCAGGCACAGTCGCTCCTTGAAGCTGAAATGTGTGGACCTAAAAAAGCTCCCGATGTGCTGTGGGGCTTTACACAAACGCCAGGCACAGGGCCCTGGCAAATGAGTTCTGGTCACCCATCAGGCGGCCTATGGCCTACAGGGACTGTGGTCTTGGTGGCTTCTAAGCCCCCTCTGAATGCTGCATGCCCACTGGTCATACTGCACTGTTAGGGCTGGGGGTGAGCCCCATCCCCGCCATACAAAAGCTCACTACAGAGTCTGATTCCTATCTCCGCAGGTTTGCTCCCACCCACACGCAGCTCACTGCTATTTTGCTAGTTTTGGGAAGCCTGGTTTGTTATCAACCCCCTCTCTGAGCTTCCTCCTCAGCTGCATCTGGTGGGCGGAGGTGAAACAAGGGGAGCAGAGGGGTGCAGGGTTTCCCCGGATCTTGCTTTTTTCCCACAGGGGCATCTTCAAGGAGGGTGGCTCAGTCTGTTCCTGGCCTTTGAGGTCCCTGCATGTACCGTGCCCCAAGCCCAGCTGGCTTCCTGCGCACTCTCCAGAGAGGCCCAGAGCCTCGGGCAAGTGTAAATGAGCAGTGTGAGTAGCCTTTCACTCTTTGCACTTTTTCAGCTCTCCCACAGGTCAGTTACAGCAGTGAGACCCGGCTGGGCGGTCAGCAGGCTGACAACCACCCGTGGGGCGGGGTCACAGAGAGAGCACAGGCTCTTTTAGAGATGAACTACCTACCAGCCTACACAGAAGGCTCACTCCTGTTCTTTAAGCTCAAGGTGATGTGGAGGTGTTGCTGTGGAAATCAGGGCGCAGTGACGTCATCACTTACCCATCTCTGAATGCTGAGGTCGGAGGTCCTTAGAAAGGTCTCCACTCCTACTCTCCCCAAGGGATGAATTTTGCTGCTGCCTAAAGCCCCACTTCCAGTCCAGGCCCCACTGTGTCCAAGACCAGTACATTCCCAGGCGGCTTGGCCCAACCCACAGCTTCTACTCTTCCCCCACTTTCCTCGCCCCACCCCTCATCCTACCCCCTGGCGATTGGCATATACCGCACCCCTCAGTAGTTTTGGTTTTGCCAGTGGCCCTAGCTGGCCATTCAGGCTTGGGGAACTTGCACCTACAGAACCAAGCCAAGCACAAGGACTCTTGTCTTACAGATCAGGCAGGCAGGACTTCCTGGAGAAGTCAGCGGGCGCTCACTGTACTGCCCCTGCACCCCAGACAGGTTACCATTCCCCCCTCCCCCAGGCGCTTTCTCTGATGCAGACAGCCAGGGGCAGTCTGCTCTGGCAATGACACGTGGGTGGAGGGCACTGGACACAGGACACCTGCCAAAGGTGGAGGCTTCAGGCACCGTCATTTACAGGGCAGCTTCAAGACAGGCTTTGCCTTTAATAGATGAGCTGCTACACCAAAGGACGGAAGGCTACAGCTTTCCTGTGTTTCAGAGGCAGGTTCTTAGAAGACCCAAGTGTGGGGGCTGATCAGACCTCACTGCCCACTGGCCAGGCTGGGTGTACACGTTGGCCCTAAGATATACGGACCCTGCCCTGCAGCTGGGGTGCCATCTTGCATAGCCCCTTCCTGAGGTGGAGCACCTCCCCCCCAGTGAAGATGAAGACACCCCACCCCGACTGCTTGCTCACTCAGAACACTCAATGCAGAGATGGTGGCCTGGCCGTTAAATAAGGGAGGGGGCAGAGCAGTGGCACGTGGACACCCCTGGCCCCGGGGAAGGTACAGGCACACGAGGGCCACCTGTAGCCGCTGTCTTGTGTCTTAGTAGGTGGTGTCTGAGGCTTCAAGGGGTGGCAGCAATCACAGAGAACTCAGCCAAGTTCTGACAAGGAAGCAGATCTACAGAGACCTCCAGGCTGCTGCTATGTGAGTAAGGTTACCATCGGTTCACGAGAAACTACCTTGGCAGGCAGCCTTCAGCCTAAGCCAGATGGCCAGGGTTCTGGCTGAGGTTCTTTTTGCCCCCTGGTGGAGAAAAATGGGAGGCAGCTGTCCCTGGTCCCTGGGCTACTTAAACCTTCCAGGAGCAGGTAGACAAAGCTGGGGCCCCCCTTCCTGGTCTCTAACTGGAAAGCCCAGCTCATTTCCTGAGTGTCCTGGGCACAGCCTGTGGTGTGCCATATCAGGCAAGTGTTTAGTGGAGGATGCCGGGAACGAAATGGTCCCCCAAAGCAAACCTCTTGGGTGTCCCCACTGGTCTAGGTTTCCCGAGACAAATCTCAGTTCTATGGAACAGGAAGTTCCTTTACCGCCAGTGACCTATGGAGACCACCAGCAGCCAGTCTGACAGGCACTCTGGAGGGGACACTTGTGCAGCAGGCCTAAGGTACATGGATCCTGGATGCTCCTGAAACCAAGCCCGGAGTCCCTCATTCTCACCCACTGCCAGGAGCTAATTTCACAGACAAGGGACCAACACCCCAAGCTGCTGGATGCTGAGGGGGCCAGATGGCACGGGTAGCCTGCAGGTACCTCTGCACATCCAGTTACAGGGCCATACTGGAATTTGTCCTTCCCTGAGACATATCTCCTCTGGGACAATAGGCCGCCTGCCTCCTGGCCCTGATGCCTGCCTTGTGACTGGGTGACCTGAGCCATCCTTGGGCTGCTTCTCATTAGCGGCTGGACCACTCTGTGTTGACGCTACCTGGTACTCTCTCCAGAGTTCATCCTCCTGGGGCGGGGGATGGAGGTGGTGGGGGAAAAGAACAGGCGGAACAAGGAGCCCATGGGACAGGGACTCAGTTGGGGACCCCGATGGCCATAGGTTCTTGCTGGTTCTCTTATGACTGCAATCTGCTGTGGGCTCGGGAGATTTAGCTGTAGCACCTTTTAAGGCACTGGGCAGCAGCGGGCCAGGAAGGCTAGGCCAACATGGCAGCTAACAGTGCCGAGGCTAAGAGCAAGTAGTAGGCTTGGTAAGAGTTCTCCTCTTTGCAGGACTCCCTGCTGCCCTGCCTTGGGGCAGACGATATCTGTGGGCACTGGAAACACGCAGGCTAAAGTGGGGAATGGTGCCCACCCTCTCTCCCTCTGTCCCCAGAGAGCACAGAGCCACCGGCACCCCTCAAAGCCGCAGGCACGACACGTAAGAAAATGGATGGCTGAGGTGTTCCGGAGCGAGGCAGGGTTCTTCCCTGGCACGACAGTCATCCTCTCAAATTTTAGGGTCCTCTGATGTCCCCAGCCACCTCGCCTGGAGGCAATGGCTGGGGTCCTAGAATGGGGAGGGGCTTTTCTTCCTGGGCAGAAATGGCGAAAAGATAATGTCATCTGAGTCATCTGAGCAGATGTCCTCCACAGGTGGTGGTGACAAGGGCTGCAGTCCTGGGGGAGAGGGCTCAGCTGAAAGGAAGCAAAGGGGGAGTCAGCCACAGGGTGGAGATAGGCAGGGAGCCCCACACGCAGCCATCTGCAGTTCTTGGTACACAAGACTGAAGGCTCACCCACACAGCCAAGGGCCCACCTTCAGAGCCCCCGTGCAGGACACTACAGAGCCTCTTGCTGGCTCCTGCCTTTGATATAGTCTGGCAGCTGCTGATATTAAAACACTTGCAAGCCTGGTGTGTGATGCACACCTATAATCTCAAGCACTCAAAAAGCTAGAGGAGGAGGAAGAGGATCATACATTTGGGGCTAGCCTGGGTCATACAGTGAGTTTGAGGCCAGGCTGGACTACAGAGTAGTCCTACAGAGTAAGATTAGCTTAGAAACCAAGACCATGCAAAGGGATTCAGAACCGAGTGGCCACTGTATACCGCAGGTCCTGGCTGAACAGCTCCCACCCCTAGCCTGCCCCGTCGGGTGTGGAGTGGAGACAAGGCGGAGGGGACAGAGGGGACGTACCCAGGGATGGCCCTGCGCTTCCAGGGCTGCTGCTCCTTTCCTCACACATGGCATCCTTCACACTGGGCACAGCCTCCAGACTGGATGAGGACGGGCAGTCCCCGTGGCCACCTTGGGCGGAGTAGGGGACGGAGGGGGCAGGTTCAGATGCAGAGGTCTCCCTCAGTTCCTCTGAGGCACAGAGCTCCCTGCGTGTCGCTCCTAATGACAAGGGAGGGGAAATGATTGGTCACCGACTTGAGATTTAAAAAGAACATGAAGATTCCAAGCCAACCATGAAGCAGATGATATGGCTGTCCACCACTTCCTCAACCGCACCCACATGGTTCATGTAAACTGCGGCCTCCAGGAACTTAGTGGCCGTCACCAGTCTTCTTTCATAGCCTCTCTGTGTAGGCATCTGTGTGCCATGGTGCGGACGAGGAGGGCCAAGGACAACCGGCGTGGGGTCCTCACCTTCCCTTCCGCCCTGTCTGCCTCAGGGTCCCTCTGTTGTACTGGTCTCTCCCTCCTCCATCTTTCTCCTCAAGGGAGTTCTAGGATTAGCATAGGCTTACCTGCGCCTGGACAGCTCCTCCCAGACACACTTCCCTGAATCTTTTTTCTCCCTAGTCATTTCTCTTTCTTGGGGGGGCGGGGGGTGTTGTTTTTAAGATAGGGTCTTGCTATGTAGCCCTGGTTAGCCTTAACTTATGATTCTCCTGCCTCAGCTTCTAGTTTCCTGAGATTTTGGCCCGTGGCATTAGTCTTTATTTTTATTTTCCTTTTCTTCTTTATTCCTTCTGCTCTCTCTCATCTTTCCTCTTTCCCTTTCTCTTAAAAAAAAAAAAAAAAA
>NC_034612.1:30766550-30789128 GCF_900095145.1 Mus pahari
ATAAATACATAAATAAATAAATAAATAAATAAATAAGAAATGGCATTCTTTAAAAAAAAAAAAAAAAGTGGGGGGCTTGTTTTGATTCCATGTGGTGGCGCACGCCTTTGATCCCAGCACTCAGGAGGCAGAGGCAGGTGGATCTCTGAGGTCGAGGCCAGCCTGGTCTACAGAGTGAGTTCCGGGACAGCCAGGGCTACACAGAGAGACCCTGTCTCGAAAAGCCAAAAGGAAGAAAGAAGTTTTATTTTATGTGCGTAAGTGTTTTGCCTGCACATATGTCTATGCCTGTCCATTGTAGTTACAGAGTTGCAAGCGACCATGTGGGTGCTAGGAATTGAACCCCAGCTCTCGGGAAGAGCAGCCAGTGTTCTAAACCAACAAATCACCTTTCCATGCCCCTTCCTTTCCTTCATGAGACGGACTCAACCTGAGGCTAGCCACAGTCACTCTTGTCTGCTCCCAACACTTCACCCTCTTGCCTTCCCCGAGACTGAAGGCAGGCACCACTGCGTTCCATTTTCTTTCAAAGCACAACCAAGCGCTGGGTGTGGCTCCTATGGCTGCATTGCCTGGGATGCTTGGGAGGAGCAGGCAGGAAGATGTCAGGTAAAGGCCACCCTGGGCCATGGAGTGCGAGCCTGTTGCAACAGCCAACCAATGCACAGGCCCAACACAATCAGCGCAAAGGAATTGGCCATTCACTCTTCTCACACGGACATGATCCCGGCCGGGGTCAGGACCTGCTCGGCAGTGGATGCTTCTGGGCCAGTCTACACAAGTGACAAATCTGCCACTTTAAAATTTCATTTGATAAGAGGAGGAAAGGGCAGCATAAACAAACATCTTAGCCCCGACCAAACGATGTAAAGGTCAGCAGACACAGGGCAGACACGGGGCAGACACGGGGCAGACACGGGCAGACACGGGGCAGACACGGGGCAGACACGGGCAGACACGGGGCAGACACGGGCAGACACGGGCAGACACGGGGCAGACACGGGCAGACACGGGGCAGACACGGGGCAGACACGGGCAGACACGGGGCAGACACGGGGCAGACACGGGGCAGACACGGGGCAGACACGGGCAGACACGGGGCAGACACGGGGCAGACACGGGCAGACACGGGGCAGACACGGGGCAGACACGGGCAGACACGGGCAGACACGGGGCAGACACGGGCAGACATGGGCAGACACGGGCCGGTGAGATCAGCACAGGTAGTCTTTTGGAGAGCAGGCTTTAGCCGGGGGGATTGCAGGCTGCCGGTGGCTTTGGGGTTCCCGTGTCTGTGTGCCTGCCTTCGTTGAAATCCCAGGGCTCACTGCGCTTTGCAGACAAGGGTTTGGAGAGAACTGTAAAGCTCTGACACAGCTTGGAAAGTGACTGCTGAAGCAGATGTGAGTTTCAAGTGTGAAGACAGGTTAAGCTTGCGGTGGCAGGGGTTTTCCTAAACAGGCTCCTATGGGGCCCCTGGGAATTAAAGGGGAATGACTGATCCAGTTAGAACTAGCTGAGGGTTGGGAGTATGACTCAGCTCTATGGTACATGTCTACCAACCTCCAACTCTGCCCCATGAAGGGCTGAGATGTCTGTGATAAAGCATCCCTTACTGTGGGGCTGGGGGCGTGACTCAGTGGTAGAGCCCCTGCCTAGAATTCCCCAGTGAGAGGCTGGAGTGTGGCTCAGTGGTGGAGCCCCTGCCTAGAATCCCCCAGTAAGGGGCTGGAGCGTGGCTCAGTGGGAGAGCCCCTGCCTAGAATCCCCCAGTGAGGGGCTGGGGCGTGGCTCAGTGGTGGAGCCCCTGCCTAGAATCCCCCCAGTGAGGGGCTGGGGCATGGCTCAGTGGTAGAGCCCCTGCCTAGAATCCCCCAGTGAGGGGCTGGGGTGTGGCTCAGTGGTAGAGCCCCTGCCTAGAATCCCCTAGTGAGTGACTGGGTGTGGCTCAATCACACTTCTTTAGCTTGTGCAAGGCCCTGGGTTCTATCGAAAGCACTTCAGAGAAAACAAAAAACAGTAAGGCGAGCACTAGTCAGGCTGAAGGCCAGCCAGCCGCACACTCTGGGTGAGGTGGGAGTCAGAGTTAGGACTTGGTCTTCATTGTGTGCTCCTCTGCTGTCAAAATTGGGGGCTTGCTCAGGAAGGTGCCACCCTGACTGCCACTGCCACATTTACCTGAGTAGGGCTGCAGGTCTGGCGGTTCCTCTGCCTCATCTTCATCCTCAGCAGCTTCCCCACCGCTGGCCTCGCTGTCCTTTCCTGATGGACCCCATTCTGTATAAGGCATGTCAGTCTTGGGCAGGACCAGCCAACCTATCCAGTTGTTTCCAGCAACCACCCATCGTCCTGCCCCTGACAGCCAGCCTTTCTTAGTGCTACCCCTGACACCCAAGGGCCATCACTGGCATGGGCAGAGCGTCGGCTGAACTTCTACAGCTAACACGATCCTAAGCCCATAGCAGTCTACTCGCGCATCCTCGTTCATGCCAGCCACAGGGAGCCACTGCTGTAACCCATCCACACGACAGTGGAACCCCAGGCTAGTGGACTGCATTGGGTGTCTCGCTCAGGTCTCCACTCCTGAGGAGAGATGCCCCACAGGTAGGGGGCCGACGGGGACTACACCTCAGTGTAGGCCAGATCTCATAGCTGGGAACAGAGTCTGCCTGTGCCCTCGGCTTGTTTTTTATGTATCTGTACATGCTTGTGTGTGTGTGTGTGTGTGTGTGTGTGTGTGTGTGTGCATGTTGTCATGTTGTTCGCATGTGGCTTACTCTTACGTATCATCTCTCAGATGCTGTCATTTATTTTTGGGGGACAGGGTGTCTCACTGGCCAGAACTTGCTCATCTGGCTAAGCGGGCTGAGCCCCAAGGATCTTCCTAGCTCTTCCTCTCCAATAATGACATTACAAGCAGGAGTCATCATGCCAGGGGGGTTTAAGATGTGGGACCTGGGATCTGAACTTGGATCCTTTTACTTGCCTTGAAGACAACTTTACCAACTGAGTGACACCCCTGCTCCTCCTGCCAGCCCTGAGCTTCTTTACCCAGTGTTTTTTTTTTCCCCCCTCTCAGACAGGGTTTCTCTGTATAGCCCTGGCTATCCTGGAACTTGCTCTATAGACCAGGCTGACTTCGAACTCATAGATCTGCCTGCCTCTGCCTCAGAAGTGCTGGGATTAAGGGTGTGCGCCACCAGTGTTCAGCTTGTTCTATTATTAAGCTAGATCTTCAACCAGCTTTGGAGCTTTAATGAAGTAGAAAAAGGAATAAAAGCAGTGTTTCCTAAACAGTCAGGAGAAGGAAGCCCTGGCCTAAGGAGCCCTGAAGAGGCAAAGCCAGGTAAGCTCTGAGTGCACAGCTTTGCGGGGACACGTGGGCACAGGACCCATGCCACTGCCACCTACTGCCTGGACCCCCAGCCCCAGCTGTGGTCCCAGCAGCAGTGAGTCTCAGGTCTCTCGCATAAGGTATGAACTTAGGTCGAGGGAGCTGACACTGGGGACAAGCCACTGGGGACTCAGCCTTCTTTTGGCTTAACCCTCCAAGGGCCACCTCCCCCCTTGTGGCAGAACCAGGTGAATGGAATTACCTGGAGAAGCTTCGAGCGAGGGTGGGGAGGCGGAACCTGAGGGTGTCACTGAAACAGTTTCCCTCTGAGAGGACACCGCAATCTCTCGACAGCAGCTGGCACTGGAAGACAGAAAGCTCCGGCTGAGAATGCAGACCACCCTGGGCTGCCCACCTCAGCACTCGGCTCCATGGGGCAGCCTCTTCCACAGGTGAGACACCATGGACGTGAGCCTAGGGCCTCGCCCCGGCTGGCCCCGAGTCTGTGCCCTTGGTTCAGGTCCTCAAGGCTCGTCCCCCCACTCCCCCCACCCCCCACTCCCCCCACCCCTGATCCAGCCACCCCCCACTGAGCTCAGGACGGTCAGTCACACTGCTTTGTCTTTTTGAGACCCTCTTGCTAAATAACCTAGACTGGCTGCAAACTCACTCTGNGACCACCCTGGGCTGCCCACCTCAGCACTCGGCTCCATGGGGCAGCCTCTTCCACAGGTGAGACACCATGGACGTGAGCCTAGGGCCTCGCCCCGTCTGTCCCCTACTCTGTGTCTTTGGCTCAGGTCCTCAAGGTTCGATCCCCCACTCCCCCCCCCTCCCACTCCCCCCACCCCTACCCTCCCCACCCCCCACTGAGCTCAGGACGGTCAGTCACACTGCTTTGTCTTTTTGAGACCCTCTTGCTAAATAACCTAGACTGGCTGCAAACTCACTCTGTAGCCCAGGCTAGCTTGGAACTCACCATATAGCTCAGGCTAAATCAGAACTATTTATGTGGCCCAGGCTGATCTCAGACTCACAATCCTACTGCCTCAGCCTCCCGAGGGTTAGGATTGATTACAGGTGGGTTCCACAGTGCCAAGCTACATTTTTCTTTAAAAAGGGACACTATGTGAGCTCAAGCCCTTGGCACCCACACACTTACGGGCCCTGTTCTATAGGGTGTCCACGCTACTTGCTTGCCTCTAGCCCACCACGGAGATGCATTCTAGAAAGGTCTTCTCCAGAGGGCAAGAGCCTACGGCCTACGCAATACCTGCAGGGAAGCAAGGATGTCCCAAAGGCCTACCAGTTGCTATGGTGAGCTGCCAGGCTGTGGCTCACACAGAGAGTGCCATGACAACATGCCATGTCCTACTGGAGTCCCGACTGGCCCTCAAATGGGTATCTGTCACCCTGAAGTAACACAGCCCAGAGGTGCCCGTGGCCTACTCACATGAACCTGGCCTGGGCCAGGTATCCACGGAGGATGGACTGGATGACGATGATGGCCTCCTCTTGTGTTGGGCTGTCTTCAGCCGGGGAGTCGGGGCTTTGGACTCGGGGTGTAGGAGAACTCTGCAGTCAAGGACAAGAGGGGAGAGGCCTGTTTGTGGCCTCCCAGGGGAGGGGGGCTTCCCAGCTGACCCCTAACTGCTCTCCCTCATGCCCCCCACTGAGGTGTGCTGGTTTGGACTTCAACGCTAAACTTGCCGGAGATGTACCAAAGGGGACACTCTGGGCTATCCCAGCCCGGGATGGGCGGGGCTCTAGGCACACCTGCTCAGCCGGGAAGGCTGGCGGGCTGTAAGGGGCTTGAGATTCCTCTGTTGAAGAAGTGCAAGAGGGGCTGAGGAGGGCCTGAGCAGCCAGGGTCCATGGTTACCTGGTTAAGAGGGCTGAGAAGGCCTGGCAGGCTGGGAGTCCTGGAGTCTGGGACTTTGCTGTGTACAAGCTTCGAACGAGCTAGGTGTCCCCTGAAGGCTGCCTGGAGCACAGTGGCTGCCTGGCAGGAAAGAAGGAAGGACTCGGTTAGTAGAAGATGGTACTGGGTGAAGATTAAAGAGTTATGGAGAAAACTCTTCTCACCGCTGTGTAACCTCAGGGGCGTGTCACAGTGCCTCCCTCTGCCTCCTCTTAACCCCCCATGCTGGTGCATGCGCAGGTCCCTCAGGGAGAGAAAGGCACACCCTGGCTGTCGCCTCCCCCCGCTCCCCAAACAAATCCTGAACAGTTGAACCAGTTGCTAAGCACAGTTACACTAGCTGCTAATAATAGTTCAGACTTTACACATTACTTTGGCTTTTCTTTTTTTTTCTTTTTCTTTTTTTTTAAGATTTATTTATTTATTTATTATATGTAAATACACTGTAGCTGTCTTCAAACACACCAGAAGAGGGCGTCAGATCTCATTACAGATGGTTGTGAGCCACCATGTGGTTGCTGGGATTTGAACTCAGGACCTTTGGAAGAGCAGTCAGTGCGCTTACCCGCTGAGCCATCTCGCCAGCCCCCTACTTTGGCTTTTCTAGTCAGGGTCTCGATGCATGCATGGCTCTGGAAGACCTCAAACGTGCTAAACCTCATGTTTTTGCCCCGAGTGCTGGGATTGCAGCTGTGTACCACTGGTGTCTGCCCTCGAAATGCCATGTCCTGGTATGTCTCCACAGCAGGGCTGGTCTGTTTTATAGACTTTCTTTCACATACATACGTCGCAGTCACAAAAGCTACAGTAAGATATTTTTCTGCTTTGTTTTATTTTTGGTTTCTCAGGGTTTCTCTGTATAGTCCTGGCTGTCCTGGAACTCACTTTGCAGACCAGGCTGGCCTCGAACTCAGAAATCTGCCCACCTCTGCCTCCCAAGTGCTGGGATTAAAGGCATGCGCCACGAGGCCCAGCTTATTTTTCTGCTTTTTAAGTGTTGGTGTCTGAGATGATTGAGTGTTGATATCCCAGGGTGTTTGACTCAGTGGTAGAGCCCCTGCCTAGAATCCCCCAGTGAGGGGCTGGGGTGTGGCTCAGTGGTAGAGCCCCTGCCTAGAATCCCCCAGTGAGGGGCTGGGGCGTGGCTCAGTGGTAGTGGCACACCTAGAATGTAGGAGGTCCCAGTAACAAGTACCATTGCTTACTCCAATCTCACTGTCACCAGAACCTGCCTCTCCTTTCTGCCATTTCTCCTATGGGAACAACCCTGCTGTCCTTTCCTATCTATCCCATGGGGACACCTAGGCTGTAGGACAGCAGCCCTAGTGCTCAAGATACCTCGGTGCTCCCTGCTTCACAGCACATGCATCCTGGCGCCTGTGGCTGAGCATATGAGATTTGCTCAACTCAGAACTGAATGTAAGAATGGAGGAAAGGCTGTGTAAAAGAATTCTTAAAATGTGAGGTTATTCAGGTGTCCCATTTTATGCTTCTGTTACTGGTGTATTTTAAACTTTGTGTTGGAGTTTGAATTAATTTCCTGAAAAGTCAGAACTTAAATGCCTTTAAGGGGCTGGAGAGATGGCTCAGTGGTTAAGAGCACTGACTGCTCTTCCAGAGGTCCTGAGTTCACCTCCCAGTAACCACATGGTGGCTCACATCCATCTGTAATGGGATCTGATGCCCTCTTCTGGTGTGTCTGAAGACAGCGACAGTGTACTGATATAAAAAGAAAGAATAAAAGCCTTTGAATAGCCCTTGGCTGAGCTGGAGAGATGGCTCAGAGGTTACAAGCATTTTCTTTGCAAGCAAAAGACCTGAATTTGAATCCCCAGTACACTAAGGGTAGATACAGCTGCGGCCAGCAAGTTCAGTGATGGGCCCAGTCTCAGGGGAGTACCCCAAAAGTGACAGAGCAGGCTCCGCCTTCTTCCTCTAACCCCCATGCACGGCATGGGCACCCCTCACACAGTGCGTGTATACCCCCGCCTACACCCTCTACATGCCTCCAGTCTCCTTGGTCATGTTAAACAACAGTCAAAGTAGGGGTTTCGAAATGGGTGGCACCGACCGGGCTTACCTCATCCAAAGCTGCTTTTCTTTTCTGAAATGAAGAATGGAGAAATAAGTTAGTGTGAGCAAATCAAGGAATCCCCGGCAGATCCTGTGCATCCCCTTCCTTAGAAGACTGTTCTCGTGTGTGTGTGTGTGTGTGTGTGTGTGTGTGTGTGAGAGAGAGAGAGAGAGAGAGAGAGAGAGAATGTCTTCTTTCACCAAAACTCAATGACATGTTCAGTAAGACCACAGCCACAGAGGCTCTTGGGACCATATCTGGGACAGTTTGAATATTAAAGAGAATAATGATTACAACTAAATTTTTAAAAGATTCAAATAATAAAAGAATCTGAGCCCGTATTAACCTCTTCCCGTGAGGGATAAGGGATAGAGGGAGGAGGGCGGGGCCGGCTCTTGTGCTCTGCTAGAGAGGGGATAACCCAGCCATTCCTTGCTTTGAAACTGTCGCCCACCTAGAAGAAAGGCTTTCCCTGTCTCCTCAGGAGCCCCTGGACACATGTCCACTGCTGAGCCAGCGCCATGTCCACCAGGGAGACTGACAAAGACAGGTCTAGAAGCACGGTCCTGTGGCTATCCAAGATGGCTGCCATCAGGTCGCTGGCTTGCTAAATGGTCTCTTGGGTTTAGGATGACCCTGAATTCCTGATACTCTTTGGCACTGGGATTACAGGTGTACACCACCCCACCTTTCGAGAGACCAGTTAGCAGCCTCGCCTTCTGCAAGCCATCCCATTCTGAAACACACTGGGTAATGGAGTACGCCAACACCCAATGCTTTCTACAGCTGGATAGGGGCCAGGAAGCTCACCTTGTGCTTGTAGGCCTTCCACTGGGCCTGCAGGGTCCTGATGGCAGCCTCTCTCCTCTCTTCGGAGCATGGGTCAGGGGGTTGGGAGCCTCCCTCCTCACCAGTACTGTTATCGGAGTCTGGCTCGGAGTGCCTGCTGCAGGGAGAGGGGGCATGGAGCTCTGGGTGAGCCTGCAGGAAATGAAAGAGGCCAGCTGCGATGGAGATGCCAGCAGCAGGCAGCGGACAGGATATTAACCAGGATATTACCCCGCGGGGCAGCAGGCCTGGCTCATCAGACAGCAGACTTAATAAAACAAAGTCTGAGCCTGGTGCAGTGGCGGCCTTTCTGGGGGTTCTCTTTAAAGATTAATGTGGTATAAGAGTGGGATTTGGGAAAATGAAGTGGAGATACTGTCAATGTACTTTTGTTAGGAAGAGGCGGGGACTGTACCGCTCAAACGCGGCTGACTTCTAGGTAGTCTCTGAAATCTGCCACCTACCAGGGCTCTTTTCAATAAAGTTAAAATTACTAGAATTATTTTCCTTCCATCAAAAGGCAGGTTCAATGCCAGGGAGATGCTCGGTCAGTCAAGTACTTGCTGCATATGCACGAGGACCTGAGTTTGATCCTTAGTATCCATGAAAAAGCCAGGTGTGCCAGTGTGTGCTTGTGACCCCAGCAGCAAGGAGGCAGACAAGAGAAAACTCCCGGGCTCGCTCACAGCCAGCCTCGCCTACTCGCGCACGTGTATCCCACCGCACATACATTAGAGGCAGGCCCAATGGAGAAGTGTGCGGCAGCCGGCAGCCTTCCCAGTCACGTGAGTGTGCACATCCAGTAGGTGGCTGACGACACGGCGGTGCCAGTCAGCACCAAAGCCCAGATTTGTATTTGCTCTACTTTAAAGAGCTTTGACATGTGTGCCCTGGCTGCTCCTGGGAAGATGGGACAGACCTCAGGGACAAGAAGATGGTCCTTTGTGCAATCTTTATATCCCAAGACAATCACCCAGGACCTGGTAGCCAGCAACCAGGATGCTCCGTGGCTCAGAGGTCACACCCGTTTAAACCAGCCAACCTCACGGTGAGCCATGCGATCTTCGCGTCTTGTCCCAATCATGGTGAAGGCCTTTTTGCTTGTGGAGATCAGAGGAGGACACCATGTGTTCTGCTCTGTCACTCTCTGCTTTATTCTTTCAAGGACGTATACTCCCTCAGTGGTTCTGCAGCTAGGCTGGTAGCAAGCAAGCCACAGGTATCCTCCTGTCTCTGTCCCTAGCATGTCTTCACGGTGTGCTTTTACCTACCAAGTTCACTCCCCCAGGCTGGCCTTGAACTCTCAGTCCTCTTACCTCTGCCTCTTGAGTGTTGGGAATGTGGTCCTACACCACAATGTATGGCCCATGAAGATATATATATATATAATCAATCAGGTCCCTCCGGAACAAAGAGAGGCCATGGGAGTTTAGTCCCTAAGGAACTAGTTTCCACCCGTGCTTATGTCAGGTGCCCACACATGGGACACATTGGCAAGAGGGTGCATCTATCTCCTGGATACGCAGGTGTCGGTAGATTAGAGAACAGGGACCAGAGGGCCTCTCTGACCTTTGGAAGTAGACAATACCCAAGTGACCTTTACAATCACAAGTCTTGCCTGACAGCAAGTCCTGAGACTTCCATAGAAAAACCAAAGAGAAACCTGAAGGGCATAGGCCTGTAATGCCAGCACCCAAGAAGCAGAGGCAGGAGGATCGTAAGTTCAAGGTTAGCCTAGGTAACTAGGTGAGACCCTGTCTGAATATAAAACATGATAAGAAGGCTAGGAGTATAGTTCAGTGGTAGAGCCCCTGCCTAGAATCCCCCAGTGAGGGGCTGGGGGTGTGGCTCAGTGGTAGAGCCCCTGCCTAGAATCCCCCAGTGAGGGGCTGGGGCGTGGCTCAGTGGTAGAGCCCCTGCCTAGAATCCCCCAGTGAGGGGCTGGGTTCTGACCAGCCCTGCAAAACCAACAAAAGAAATATGGGATTTGGGGGAGGGGACCTGCCCAGGCAGACTGTTCTGAAACTCACATCTATGTACGTTAGGAGCGAGCTATTCCTCCTCTCCCTCCTCTCCTTTCTAGGCTCCTTTCCTCCTCAGAGCTGCACCACTACATCTAAACTTCCTGAGACCCAAGGCCAGCCTGAGGCTTTCTCCACTCGTCACCCACATTACCGAGGTCATTAGGGCAGGTGACAGGCGTGGGTGATGATGGAGAGTTGAATGTGAAGAAATGGTTATAAGCCCTGCCATGTGTAATCGAGGGGACATCCCTGCCACACGGTACCTCATGAGTCATTGCTATGAAGGAGTTTCTCTCTTCTTTCTTAGCTTCTTCCAGTTCTTGACACTTTTTGGTGAGCGCTTCAATTTCCTCCCTAAAGTGCAAAGGGAGATGACACCTTAGTCAGGCCCTGATCACACAGTGGTACAGGCGGTGCTGTGTAGAGAGGCTATAGGAACTACTGACCACCAAGCTGCAGGCGCTGAGGTGTCGCCTGTGCTCCTTCTGAGAGCCTGTGAGGGCAGGGCTGAAGATGCTGGGCCGCATCATTCCTAAAATGTCATCGGAATTGGCAAAGGGGACAGGATTCGGGTCTGTGGTCGAGCGCTTGCCTAGCATGCGTGAAGGCCTGAGGTCCATCTTCAGTGCTACATAGACAGCATGCTAGCACCCCAAGCAAGTATAGCGCTTTGGTGGTGGAGGCAGGAGGCTACAAAGTTCAAGGTCATTTTGGTTCCAGAACAAGTTCAAAGCCAGAGTCGGGTACATGAAACCCTGTCGCAGACAAGCCCAAGATATCTGGGGTAGGGACACACACTTGTGATCCTAACAATGTGGTTCTGGCAACTGAGAGGCTGTCGGTGGAAAACTGTAAACTGAGGCCAGCTTGCAAGACGCAGGCAGATCCTGAGTCAGTCAAAACGGGACCAAAACAAAAGGTCGAAATGCTACTTGGCACTCAGTGAACTTTACCTCAAATCCTGCTCCTGCTTCCGTCTCTCCTTCTCGCCTTCCCTGGCCATCTCCAACTCCTTCTCCAGGTCCATCTTGGACTGCAGCAGCTGCTTCATCTCCAGGCTGAGAGGCATAAGAAGAGATTTTTCCATGGTCCCGAGACCCAAGGCTAGCGCATGCTGCAGGATGACGCTTCTTGGACCACATGACCCTGCTTCCTTCCTTGGGCAGTGGATCTAGACGGGACCTCGACAGGCCCTTTGTTCTAATGACAGTGCGTGGCATCTCTGACTGCACTGCAGACACCACTGTGTAGAGGGACTGTTAGAGGATAGGGTCAACAGGAACAAAATCCTACCCTGAGACAGAGCCCTTGAGGACACTTAAGTGACACAGTGCCTTCCTCAGCGGTGTCTGAGCCCAGGAAGTGTCTGCTTCCCTCTGGCCTAAACTGGGACAGTGCGCTCCAGGCTGACGCTGCACCAAGGTATGGGTGGCACTGGGGCCATGAACTCAGCCCTGGAGGCTCTGAAACCCAGATCTGCCACTTCATGTTGGTGACCCCACTTCTCCAGATCCTTGCTAATCTCCACATTAAATGAGCTTCTCGTTGAGTGTTTAGTGGGGTGACTGTCATATAGCGAGTGCTTTGAAAGAGGTAGCAACTGTGACACACCTCATAGCGTGGACTGCAGTTCCCACATCTGTGTTAAAACTTTAAAAAGATTTACTTTTATTTTGTGTGTATAAATGTTCGCCTTGTGCATGTAGGGGCACCACATGCAATGTTGGAAGCGGGTGTCAGATCCCCTGGAACTGGAGTAATGGATGGCTGTGAGCCTCCATGTGGGTGCTGGGAATCGAATCCAGGCCCTCTGCAAGAGCAACAAATGTTCTTAACTGCAGAGCCACTGCTCCAGTCCCCCGGTGCTAAACATTTGGACAACTAGAACTTTTGTGTGTGAGTGTGTAGGGTTGCAATGTTACAGGTTCAAAGTCAAATTACCCTGAACTTCCTTCCACTAATCCTAACAGCCATCAATGTCTATCTCTGTGTGTGACTGAACATCCGTGTGACCTTTAGGCAAATCCTTTCAGAAGGTACAGATGGTCCTCTGACTTCCCACCCAAAGGCTAAGAAAGTCCTCAGACGGCAGCTGAAGCTGAGATTTCCCTCTCTCCGACATCCACCTCCCCGCAGTTCCCACCTCCCTGCGGTTTCTACCATGTAATTTAAGTCGCCTTGCCTTAGGGTTTTCTCTGTTCTGCCATTTTAACAATCTCATGAACCTGTTACCACGGTGGAACACGATATCTGAGGTTAACTGTGGCCACTCATATCTGGCTACAGAATAAACTGCTAACCCCTTTGAGGTAACAACTGTGTTTTGTTTTACTGTGCATCGATGATAGCGTGACAGAAAATGCAGATGTTACCTACTTCGGAATGTCCGATGTAATTTATTTTTATATAAACTGTGTATGTGCATACACACTTGCACATGTGCCATGGTACATATGTGGAGGTCAGAGGCAACCTTGTGGGAGCTGGCTCTCTCCTCCCACCGTGTAGGTCCCAGGATCTAAGGGAGGCCATCAGACTTGGTGGCAGGTACCTTTATCTCATGATCCATTTCTCAGGCCCACCATCATAACTTAAAAGTCTTTTCATGAAATGTAAAAATCCTTGACATTTTTACAAGGAATCCACCATCAACTCTCAGCGGTGCATATGAAAGAAGGCCGGGAGACAACCAGGGATAGTTTGTAGGGTCTGACAGGTCTGAACTTTTACATTGGCCTTCCCCTATCCCATGTTTCTAGGGCTTGAATTTAAGGTACCTACATGCTAGGCGAGTACTGTATTACTGAAGGATGGCCCCTGGCCCACATGCTGGGCGAGAACTGTACCATTGAAATATAGCCCACACACTTGACAAGTACCGCACCACTGAATTACATCCCCGGATCTTGGGTTTTTGAGTTTCTCTATGTAGCCAGGCTTAACTCAAACTTGAGACCCTCCTGCCTCAACCTCTCAAGTGCTGGGAATGCTGGCACATGCCAGACCTGGTGGGGATCTGCTTCTCGACCTTACTTCCCAGTGGGTGTGGGGCTGTGGATCCTCCATTCCTTTTTTTTCTCCCCCTGAGACAGGGTTTCTCTGTGTAGCCTTGGCTGTCCTGGAACTTACTCTGTAGACCAGGCTGGCCTCAAACTCAGAAATCCGCCTGCCTCTGCCTCCCGAGTGCTAGGATTAAAGGTGTGTGCCACCACTGCCCAACTGGATCCTCCATTCCTAACCTCTCCAGCTGAGTTTCAAACCCTGCAACCCTAGCTAGCTCTGGCGTGGGTAGGACCTGAGGCCCTCCTTGCCAGTTAGCTCCCAAGTGGGACCAGTTTAGCAACCCTCACCAGCTTATGAGTGGGCAGAGCCTGAGGCCCTGCATCTCCTGACCAACTCTCAAATGGACAGGGCCAGGTTAAGGCAGGAGGAAGGATGGCCGGGGTGGGGTGGGGTGTGTTTGGGAGAAGGGCTGTGGGGGAGGGGCAGGCACAAGGCCTAGCTAGCGTTCCCAACCAGCACCCAGGGGAGGTGGGGCCTGTCACCCATCCTCTGCAACAGGTTTCAGGGTGGGCAGGGCTGGCAGCCTTGATCATGGCTTTATCACAATTTTAAAGTAACTGAGACACACAGGCTGGCCTTGAACTTGTGATCTTCCTGCCTAAACCCCTCCAAGTGCTGAGATCACAGGCAGGTTCTCCCCCTAACTCACACAGGCAGGCAGGCCCAGCCCTGGATGGTGTGGGTCCAGGCACTCACTCTTTCTCCAGCAGCTGCTCCTGCAGTGCGCCCAGCTCCTCTTTCAGGCTCTTCACGGTTCCTTGGAGATGCTCTTGCTCCGCACACGGGTCCACCTTGGGTAGGTCCTCCGTGGACGGCTCCCCTTTCGGCTGCTTTTGCACTGAGATGTTGGATGGGGAGCGGAGCAGGGGATTGGGATTGACCAGCTCTGGAGTAGACTGCTTTGGGCTTTCTGAGGAGCCCACTTTCTGGGGGCAACGGAAGCGTCTGTTAATGTTATCTCTGTGAGGCTCAGGGGCAGCCAATCTTTGGGGTATGGGAGACGCTTCACTGTGGGGGCTGAGTCAGCAGGGCCGCTGCTCTGGAAAGATCCCCTTCCTAGCAGGCAAAACCCAAAGTGGGAAAGGGCTGGCCAGGCCCAGAGGCAGGATGAGTCAGAACTACCTACGCTACCACAAAGGCGACCAGGGAGGTGGCAGGCAAGGAGGATACAGACATCAGAATGTGGGAGATTGCCAACCCCGGTGATGGACCTTCAGCCAATCTAATTCTGTCTGAAAGTAACCCCTGTCTCCCCAGGCCTTGCCTCACGGGTCTAGGGATGTACCTGGGTTTTCTGAATTTCCCAGCATGCTTTACATATAAAGTATTTCCACAACACAGGCCTTTCTTTTGCTTTCTACTTTGTCAGTATGTGACTGTATTTAACACATTCTCCCTTAGGCTTTGCACAGCTTTGGCAAATAACTGGGGGACTCTAGCTCACAACTTTTTCTTTCAATACTTGGGATACAACCCATCCAAGGCAAGCCCCTGTACCAAGTCACACACGCAGACCTTCAACAGCAGATTCATTCTAGGCAGGGGCTCTGCCACTGAGCCACGCCCCAGCCCCTCACTGGGGGATTCTAGGCAGGGGCTCCACCACTGAGCCACGCCCCAGCCCCTCACTGGGATTCTAGGCAGGGGCTCTACCGCCGAGCCACGCCCCAGCCCCTCACTGGGGGATTCTAGGCAGGGGCTCTGCCACTGAGCCACGCCCCAGCCCCTCACTGGGATTCTAGGCAGGGGCTCTCCCACTGAGCCCCAGTCTTCCCCCTACCTATAGTCTAGGTAGGAGCTATATCTCTAGGTTACATCCCTGTCATACAATCTCAAGATCTTAACTGGATGGACAAGTTTCCCAGAATCAGGCAGTTCTGTGGGGTTGGTGTGGGGGTGGGAGATGAGGAAATTCTCGCTAGCCTCCCAGGTCTCCTGGTCAGCAGTGTAGCTGAAGAGATTGCTAAGAGTCTGAATATTATATAAAAGTCTGGGCTTTGCAGACATATGCACGCACCAGGCTAGACTACAGGCACTTCATAGTCAAACACATCCACTTGTTGCTACAAGAAGCCCAGTAATGGGTTCCTCTATAAAATGAGGGCTGTGCATGATACAATCTGCATCTTGCCCAGACCTGCAAGGAGTGTAGTCTTTCCTGTGTGTACTTGGTAAGGTCTGCAGAGCACCCGTACGTGTGTTGAGCGGCTTATCTCACGCGGCAGCTCTGTCTCCCACTGAAGCAGATTACTATCTGCCCCCTGGCCTGGTGATCAGACGTGAGCCCTGCACTTACCTTTTCTAGCTCTGCGATGCGTCTCAGCAGCCGGGGCTTGCTCCAGTCCACGTAACCTAAGAGCAGTGGGATTTACAAGTCAGTGTCCATGGGCTACTGCAGTAGGATCGCTCCTCTCAGGCATGAACTCACAGCCTCTCCAGGCTGACAGACAAGCCACAGACCCCAGTGAGGCAAGTGCTTGCCCCCTGAGGATTTCTTATCTCATGCAGGCCAGGCCAGCTTCGAACTTACTATATAACTGAGCAGGCCCCTGAACTTCTGTCTCTATCTCCTATGCACTGAGATGAATGCACTATCATGCCAGAGTCATGTAGTGATGAGGCTCGAACTCAGGGCTCCATGCACACTAGGTGAGCACTCTCCCAGGTGAGCCACACATCCGCAGCCCGAGGATTTCTCCCTTTGATAAACTCCAAGCTCTATCTCAACTCTCCACTCCTGAGACTCTCAAGGCCTGGCTCTCACCCTGTCTCTCTGCCACTGCTGACCACTAGCTGGCCCTTTTTGCCCAACTTTCTAAATGCCCATAGGCTTAAGGCTCAGCTCTGTCCTTCGCCAGTGCCCATCTTGCAGGCTGCCGTCACTTGAGTCTACCTGCCCAGGGATAAGCATATCCAGTTTTCCAGCATGGCCTGCACCTGCCTCAGATCTCAGCCCCCACCCTACCCACCTCGTCACTATGTCAACTCCATCCCCTCCATAGCTCAGACAAAAAGCCCTGGGTTCTAGGGCCTGGGCTGCATCTCAGCAGTAGAGCATTTCCCTAGTCCACATTAGACCCAGGGCTTCATCCTCAGTACTGTGAAACAAAGCAAGAGACCCAGAGCTGGCTCTCCTAGTGTTTCCAGGCTACTCTGGACAATTGTGGAGCATCCGTTCACTCGACTGACAATCCTTTTGCACAGCTAAGGGGATATGTCTGCTATGAGGCTTGTGACCTGGGTCTCCAGCTTTGTAGGGGGTGGGGGCTCCTTTTCTTTCAGCGTGGAACGCGCGTGCGCGCGCGGCCTGTCTCCTCACGCCTCCCTCTGTGAGTGGCTACCTCACAAGCAGTACCCTTTATTTTGGAGATGGTGGGCGAATTGCTCAGCATGCGGTCCAGGTCCTCCTTCAGGCTCTGGTTTTCCTCGGTCAGCTCCTGCACGCTCCGCGTCAGGTTCAGCAGGGCACTGCTCATCTTCTTCTGCCTCTTCATACCCAGCTTCTTCTCCACCATGGGCCTGGGGGGAGCACGGGACAGACTGAGGATCACGCTTCCAGACAGACTCGGCAGCGTCTCACCCAGAAACATGGCTCCTTACCGGGTTCTGAGGTCAGAGTGGCACACACACACACACACACACACACACACACACACACACACACACACGAGGATTACCAATCAGAGAGGAAACTAACCCTGATCCCCAGAGCGGTTAAATTAGTCTAACTCCGGCGACAGAAGCAATTCCACTCTTTTTATTTCCCTCTATTTTTTTTTTTTTTTTTGAGTCGGGATTTCATCTAAGGTTAGCCTTGAACTCACTATGTAGCAGAGAATGACCCTGAGCCTCTGATCCTTCTGCCTCTACCTCCTGAGAGCCGGGATTGTAGGTGTGCACCACCGTGACCAGTTTATATAGTGCTGGGTCAGAACCCAGGGTTTCCTGAATGGCAGGCAAGTGCTCTACCAACTGTCAACATCCCCAATGCCCCCCACTTCTGAGACTGGGTCTCCACACGTATCCCAGGTGGTCCTGGGACCTGGGATCCCCCTGCCCCCACTTCCCGCACGTTGGATTGGTATGGGTGTTACCGGGCCCACCTCGGCTTTTATTTTTTTATATTTTGCTCTGGTGTATAAATGTGGCCCTGGAATGGGTGGGGACGTAGCTCAGTGGGTAGAATTCTTACCTAGTACCTGGGAGGTCCTAGGTTCCTTTCCCAGGAGCACCACGTATTTATTTAAATACACACATAAATAGATACGGCACTAAAATAAAAGTGGTCCTACAACTAACCTGGACCCTTGGGGGCCACAAAAGACTGAACTACCAACTAAAACGAGAGTCCAGGCTGGACCTAGGCCCCCTGCACATATGTAACAGATGTGCAGCTTGGTCTTCATGTGGGTCCCCCTAAACAACTGGAGTTGGGGCTGTCCCTGAACCTGTTGTCTGCCTGCCTTCGGATACCCTGATGGGGTCACCTTGTCTGACTTTGGTGGGAGAGGATGCGTCTGCTCTTGCAGTGACTTGATGTGCTGGGGTGGGGAGGTGTAGTGTGAGGGGATGAGGGAGGAGTGGGGGGAAGGATCTCCTTGTGGGGGTAGTGGGAGGAGGGGGGCTGACAGTGGAATGAAAAATCAATCAATCAATTAAATATTTAAAAAGTGGTCCTAAATATGGTGCCAAGCACCCCCTAGTGTGCGCAAGGCTGTGTTGCCACTCCGTTGGCCTCTATGTTAGAGAATCACTATTCCTTATACTGACAAGCGAACACAAGAGCCTCAGCCTGAATCCACTGGCCCAGGAGCCGTGGGTCAGCACTGACTAATTCAGTATCCCTGGAACATCACAGGGCATTTTCACTCTGTGAAAACAACAGAAGTGATCCTGTTTATCTGATCTCTGTGTGCACAGTGTGTAGGGTTCTGGGGCTGGATGCCGCGTGTCCTGTTCTACCACCTTGCTCCCCGGAGACAGACAGGGTCTCTCATTGAACCTGGAGCTAAGCTGGCAGCCCACAAGTCTCATGCATCTTTCTACTGTGTAACCCTCTGTGCCGCCCGGCCCCAGACGCCCTGCCCTGCCCAGCCCTACGCAGCCCTGCCTGGCTTTGCTTTACCGTGAAGCTCCCTCCTCAGCCCTATCTGGCTCTTTAAGAGAATGTTTTCCAACTACTGTCGGGAGTGACTGCAGGCAAAGGATAAAAGGGACAGCTGCAGCTGGTGCTGGGGGTTTACACAGAGGCCTGTGTTGTGGACAGGTCTTTTATAAATAAATAAAACATATTAGACATAAGCACCGGGGAATACCGGCAGGAGGATACCGGGGGCCCCAGGCTCAGTGAGAGACTATTATAAGGTGGAAGAGCTATCGGTAGAGGAACAGTGTCGACCGGTGGTCTCCATATGTGCACACGTGTTCATACACACGCAAATATGGATTTAACTGTTTGGTTTCAGACTCTGGGACAAGGGACCAAGGTGCATATTTTACACATCCAAGCAGACCCGGTCTCCAGGTTCTCCCGGCATCCCTCAGTCCCTACCTGGCTTACTCTGCCCTGAACCCTAAACTTCCCAGCCCAGGAGCTGGGCTGCCCTTCCCCAGAGGCTCCTCCTATAGAATCCAGACATTCTGTTCCTCCCACTCTCTCTTCTCTTCTCTCTCTGCAAGTGCACTCTATCTTTCTCTTCCCCTTTCCTGACCCATAGCGACTTCCCTGACCTTTCTTGGGACCAGTGAACTCGCCCGCCCCAAGAGCAGTTTCCCAATAAACCTGCCTTTAATATATTCTAATCTCATTTTGCTGGTGGAGAAATAACCTATCAGTAGCACCCCCTGCACTGCCCAGCATAAGCATTGCACAGCTCCCCCCAAAAGGGAGAGCCAGACAGCAGCAGGTAAGGGCCACTAGCTTTTCAGAGCAGCCACAAAGACACAGGAGACAGGCCCCACATGTGATCATACTTCTTTCCTGTGGCTTCGGAACTCGCCAGGAGGGTCTGCAGACGATGGATCTGTGAGGATCCAAAGAGAAGGTGTCAGAAACACGACACAAGGGGAAGGCAGCGTTCCCTGCATCTAGCCAGCTTCTCAGCTCTGGCTTTGTGCAGGGGAAGGAACCTACACTGTGGCTCTGCCACTGCAACCTCTGATGAAAGCCACACTGAGCCTGAGAGTATCCACAGGGTGCAGGCTTCGGGCCAGCACCAGCTCCTCCCATCTACACGCTCCAGGGTGCACACACCTCTTCGTAGTATGTTTCCATGGCAATGCGCATCTCTTCCAGGTTGGTGGTCTTCATGTCCATCTGCAGTTTGCTGGAAACCCAAGTTCAGAGTTAGCATGGTGGAAGAGGAGGAGGGACTCCTGGAAGTCAGAGAGGGGATGGGCGGCAATGGGAAACATTGACCTTGACCACAGGGATTCATATTTTGCAAGATCAATTGCACCAGACAGTGTCCTTCTGAGTGGCAGCAGCCGCTCCTCAAGGGAGGGAGGCCACAGACGGTTTTTCTTTAAGAAAGGCTGCTCTGAAGACTGGGCGGACCTTACCAAAGGACCTCCTTTAGAGCAGAGCAGCCAGCTTTATAAAGAATGGCACTGGGTAGGGTGACATGGGAATGTCATCCCAGCACTCAGGAGGCGGATGCAGAAGGGCTGTTAGCTCAGCTCAGCCTGGGCTACTATAGCACATCACTCTCTCGAAACAAGACAAAGAAAAATAAAGCAAACCCTTTGATCCCCCGCCATCAGCACTGTCACCTTGCCCTTAATGTGTCACAGGTTTCAGAAAGAAGGCACAGAAGAAAGCGGAGCTCAGGGGACCAAACAGGAAATCAGCATGCACCCAGACTCATGCTGCCAAACGTCATCAAGAAGCAAGTTATAGGTGGCAGTGCCGTAGGAACCAGGTCTCAGATTCGGAAGGCGGCTTTAGTTTTCTTGAAATCAACTATATCTAAGGTTATGCCTTACCCTACTGAGACCAGAAAGCAGCAGCAAGGACTCTGTGTGTATGTGTGAGTGTGTGTGTGTGTGTGTGTGTGCTCTCGCATGCACGCGTGTCTACTGAAACCTTGGAATCCAGACTCTGAATGTTCACATGGGACATTGAGGGTAACCTGCAAATTGATGGGGTTCGGGCAGGAATAAGACGTTAAAGAGAGATGCGGATTCCAAACGAAATGTGAAGGGAATTCAAACTAAAGAGAAAGCTGAGCCTCAAGATGCTGCCCTATCACACAGGCTCAAGGCCTGTCTGCCTGGTCAATGAGGAGATGCTGTCTCAAAACAGAGAAAACAGGACTGGGACGTGGCTCAGTGGTAGAGCCCCTGCCTAGAATCCCCCAGTGAGGGGCTGAGGTGTGGCTCAGTGGTAGAGCCCTACCCGCTCCCATGACACACAGGGGAGGGAGGAGTAACATTTCTCATAGTTCGAAGTTGGAACGGCTGGAAGAAGGCAGAACAAAGCCAGTGTGGCGATTGCGGATGGAGATGGGAGATGAGATGCTCGCCCAGAGCCCAGCAGCCCCACCCGGTCGTACTTGATAGTGTTGTCCTTCTCCTTGCACTGCTGCTCCAGCCTGAAGATCCTTTGCTTGAGCCCGGTGATGACCTGCCAGCAGAGGGCCACCACCTTAGCCCCATCTCCAGCGCAGGGCTCGGCCTTCCCTCCTAGGTGGCCCTACAGACTCTGAGCTTCTCTCCCCCCACACCCCCTCCTTTCCTCCTTAGCACACCCTAGTGATGTCTGAGTGCCCCCAACCTGGCCCTCACTGAGTAGTGCTGAGCATGTGACCAGGAGCAAGACAGCAGCAGCTTTCTGGAATCCACGTGGGGGAGGGGAGAACAGACTTCCACAAGCTGTCCTCTGGCCTTCGCACGTGCACCCCGGGGATGGAGTACCCCCTCCCAGTAAATAGATAAATTATTAACCCACAGTGAGTAGGTTCTGAGCGCTCCAGCTTTTATCAGGGGTCTCGCCAAATCTGCTCTGCACCATCCTTGCTAATCACGTTGCTTGGTGGTGTAAAGATTTACTCAGAGTAACTTAAAATAATTTCCTTTCCTGCCAGTGTGTAGTGCTGGTGAGATGAGAAGCCAAGTCAGCTCCAGCCACCACCCCTGCCTTGTGGGAGCCCAGGGGAGCAGCAGGGAGGGGACAGATTCGGTAAATCTCACTTTCTTGCTTTTACAACTGAGGGCAGGCAGGGGGCTGGGGTGTCAGGGAGATGTCTCAGTAGCTCAACTGCTTGTTGCACAAGCATGAGAACCTCAATTTGGATCTCTCGCACCCACGTAAGACCCAGTTGTGTCACTGAATGCCTGTAATCTCAGCCCAGGGGAGGTGGAAACGGGAGCACTCAGGCATCACACATGCAAACACACACACGTACACGCGCGCACACACACACACACACACACACACACACACACACACACGTGCACGCACAAGTAAGCTCACACTGCACACATGCACACACACACGCGTGTGAGAAAGCGTGCACATGCAAACACGCACACATGCATGCACATGCAAACTTGCACATGCACCTACACCAATCTTGCTGGTCCTACCTTATGGATCTTACATCTGCAAAATCTTTAGCGATCACCACAGATATTCTGCATATTCCTGATGGGTATAACTAAGTCTCTCCTTCTGAGGCGTTCTTTCCGGTCCCCTTTAGGTTTTTTGTTTTTGTTTTTTTTGTTTTTTTTAAAGATTTATTTATAGTTATATGTAAGTACACTGTAGCTGTCTTCAGACACACCAGAAGAGGGCATCGGATCTCATTGTGGATGGTTGTGAGCCACCATGTGGTTGCTGGGATTTGAACTCAGGACCTTTGGAAGAGCAGTCAGTGCTCTTACCCTCTGAGCCATCTCTCCAGTCGCCCCCCCCCCCTTTAGTCTTAAGGCTTTGCTATACCTGTCTCCATGCCACCAAGCCCATTAACCCTTTGTTACCGTATTCCTTGACTCATGAGGTGGCAATGACACATTCCATACCCCCATCTCACCCCCATTTTAAAGTAGAACTGTGGTTTGTATGTAACCCCCAAGTTGTACACTGAGATTGTCTTTTTGTGGGCTAGGGTTTTTGTTGTTGTTGTTGTTTCTGGTTTTGTTTGTTTGTTTTAGTATCCTGAGACAGGGTCTCATTAGCCCAGGCTGTGGCAGAGGCTGGTCTTGAACTCCCAAGTGACTGTATGTATGTATGTATGTATGTACTTACATATTTATTATAAACTTGTGTTCCCTCCCTTGCCTTCTTCTGTACATTGAAACCAGCGTCCCATACTCTCTCACCGCTAGACTTCAC
>NC_034612.1:30790589-30791252 GCF_900095145.1 Mus pahari
CCCATACTCTCTCTCACCGCTAGACTTCACCGGGACGACCTGACATAGGTTTACCTATTTTTTAGCCTCTGCTAGGCCTGCTGCCCCCTGAAACACTCTCTTGTGATCTCTATGGCTCTACGCACAACAGTTCTAGAAAGTTCTGAGCCCATGCCCTTTCCACAGTTCCATGAAGGCTCTCCTTGGAGCAGGAGGTTCCACTCACCCAGCCCGTGTCAGGCTTCTTCTCTGCCAAGGTTCGCACGAAGTCTGGGCCCTGTGGGAAGCGGTGGGAGACAGTAAAGCCCCCGGCGGCTCTTCCTCCCTCTGCTCCCCATGGCCCCAGGCGGCCTCTCTGGGCCCCAGACTTACTCGACCTGGATCCAGAAGCTGTTCTATCTGCCGATCCTTTCTGCTGTTCTCCTCTTCCAAGCGCCGAAGTTTTGTTCTCATCAGATCCACATCACTTTTCTGCATATGTAAGGACTAGAGAGGAGGCGGGCGGGTGGTTAGAGAGATGGCTCAGCAGGTAAAGGGGCTTGCCACCAGGCCTGATGATGAGTTCAATCTCCAGGACACAGACACACACAGACACACACACACACACACACTCACAGACACACACACACATACTCACAGACACAGACATACACACACACTCACACACTCACAGACAGACAGACA
>NC_034612.1:30791382-30795744 GCF_900095145.1 Mus pahari
ACACACACACACACACACACACACACACACACACACGGGAATGAGAATCATCTCCCTTAAGTTGTCCTCTGACTTTTATGTACTAAATAAATAAATAAATAAATAAATGTAAAACCAAAACCCCACAACAAACTAACTGAAAACCTAAGGAAGGTCTATACAGTGAATCCCTAAGTAGGGGAGGCTCTCCTCTCTCCCCACCTTACTCTGCAATCCAGGGCAGCCTAGATCTGGCAGCAACTCTCCTGCCTCAGTTCCCAACTGGTGGGATTACAGCCACACTTGGCTTTAAAAGAGGTTTTTAAAGCCCAACGTGTCGTGTGAGCTGGGGAGATGGCTAGGTGGTTAAGAGCACTGGCTGGTCTTCCAGAGGTCATGAGTTCAATTCCCAGTATCACTGAGCCATGCCCCCAAACCCTTCACTGAGAGCCTCTAGGCACTAAGCCACACCCAAGCCACTCACTGGGGGATTCTAGGCAGGCGCTCTACCACTGAGCCACACCCCAGCCCCTCACTGGGGGATTCTAGGCAGGGGCTCTACCACTGAGCCACACCCCAGCCCCTCACTGGGGGATTCTAGGCAGGGGCTCTACCACTGAGCCACACCCAAGCCACTCACTGGGGGATTCTAGGCAGGCGCTCTACCACTGAGCCACACCTCAGCCTCTCACTGGGGGATTCTAGGCAGGGGCTCTACCACTGAGCCACGCCCCCAGCCCCTCACTGGGCGACTGATTTTACACAGCACTCTGCTGTTCAATGATGGAACACAGGGTCATACACATTCTACAAAACTGTCTACTACTATGTCTCCAACACCCTCAGGCAGATCTCCCAAAAACTTATAATGATGAGTTTAAACAGTCAAGATCATTTTCCCAGAGGCCTATTTCTAAGCCCCCCAAAATATGGCTCCCAGGTACCACTTATAATAGTGACTTGTTGCTGGAGGTTCTCGGCATCTACTAAGTAGTCTCCGAGGCTGAGTGGGAACCCTCCCAAGAGAGCGTGGCCTCGGCAGGACTGAGTGAAGCCACGGGCTGTGCTGTAGTCCTCTTCAGTGGGTCCATCGCAACTGCATAGCTGGCTCGTTTGCGTTTTGGACGCAGGGTCTCATGCCTCCTGGCTAACTTACTGTGTTGCCCAGTGGGGCCTTGAACTCCCTGCTCCCCTGCCTCTACCTCCTCAGTGCTGGGATGGCCAGCATGTACCACCATGTCTGGCAAGTCCACTACCTCTCCTGCAGCTGCCCTGTCATCCGGGATGGCCAGCTCCTACAGTAAGCACGGACTCCAGGTGTCTTACAATCCCCAGCAAGACACCTACTTTCAGTCACCTTAGAGAAAGGCACTCACTGCCAGTCAGAAAGGAGCAGAGCGCCTACCTTCTTCAACTCGATGATCTCATCGTACATGTCCTCTTTCTCTCTGTAGACTGAAGTCCCAGAGACGTGACCTGGAGAAAGATACAAATGCCTCTTAGGACATCGTGGCACAGTAGAAAGGACCCCTGGTTATGCCTGAAGGGAAACCTGTGAGTTAATAAAACTACTTTTTGCTTGCTTGCTTGTTCTCTAAGATGGATGAACCTCACTCTGTATGAACCTGGAGTTCAAGATGCTGCGGCCTTCTGAGGACCGGGGAGATGAGGGGGTACTCTTCATTCTGGTTTACTGAGGGCGTGCAAGTGTGTGTGTGTGTGTGCGTGTGTGCGCGCATGTACACACACACACACACACACACGCACACACACATGCACACACACACACACACACACGCGTGTTGTGAGCTTGTGAGGACATCGGGAATCCTACTTTCTCTGCCTTATTCCCTTGACACACACACACACACACACACACACACACACACACACACACACACGTGTTGTGAGCTTGTGAGGACATCGGGAATCCTACTTTCTCTGCCTTATTCCCTTGAGGTCAGGTTTCTCACTGAACCTGAAGCCAGGCTGGCAGGTAGCAAGCCCTGGTGATCTCCCTGCCTGCCCTGTCTGCCCGCCACAGCGCTGGGGTTACTGGGATCATACCTGGCTTTCAGAATGGGTGCTGAGAGCGGAACTCAGGTCTTTGTTTGCACAGCAAATGCTCTTACCCGCTAAGCTAGCTCTCCACCTAATGACACTTAACAGGTTGTAAGTCCAAAATAACCAAATAGGCCTAAACCCTAACCCTAATGAGCAGATTTAGGTCTCAGGGTCAGCGAGGGACATGGAGCTGGCTGCCACCATGTGTCTCTCCTAAAGCCCAGAGATGCCAACAGGCCCTATGGGAACCTAGAAAGAACAGACAAAGAGCCAGCAAGGTGGCTTGGTGGGTATAAACTCTGGTTAGCCAGCCTCAAGAGCCTGACTTCAATCCCAAGGACCCACAAGGTGGCAGGAAAGAGGTGACATTTCAAGTTGCCCTCTGACCTCCACATGTGTCCCCCAGGATATGCTTAGCCTACCCACATGTAAGGACTTTAAATGATAATTCTATTTAAGGGGGGGAGGGTGTGTGACACAATGGCTTGTCTATGAGACGCTCTTCATGAATCAGTGACCCTTGGAACATTCTAGAATGTCCTAATGATGGATCTCGTGCATAAAGCCAAACCAAACCAAACCAAACCAAACCAAACCAAACCAAACCAAACCAAACCAAACCAGACCAGACACCTCTCACCCCTCGCTTGCCAGAGGGTTTCCTTTCTGCTCTCCTGGCCTTGGTCCCGGGAGCATGCTTACCATGGCTGCCGGAACGCCTGAGGTCTGCCCTCTTCGCTCTCACGGCTTCCGTCAGGTAGTCGGGAGTGCAGCTGGGGGGGTGGGTCCATGCGTGCTCCGAGGTAAGCGTGGAGCTCGGGGGTTGGGCCACACTACCTGGTGTGAATGTGCATGGGTTTAACAGGACGGGTACAAGTATATGGTCTGGCAAGTTCTGTTTCTTGTCCATCTCCAGGGCTTTAAGGATGCCAGCAAGGCTGGGTAGCGGTGGGGCCGGTGGTGGTGGGAGAGGGGTGCGCTGCTAAATGCCTAGCAAGCACCTTGCAGAGGTCAGCTCAGGGGGGCCTGGTGTAAACATCCCCACTTCAGGTTTCCAGTATGACAAAGACCAGCTCACAGAAACATTAATAGCTGTCTCCTGGAAGCTGGTAGCAACTGGCTCCATCACACCTCTGCCACAGGACGGCACTTGGGTATCCTCAGGTGGGGCTGGGAAAGCCACGCCCACCGGGGGATGGGTTCCATGTCTTTGAGAGACTCACAGGCAAGCTAACTGAAACCAGCTGCATCAGGCGCGCCATCTCCCATTCGGTGTCTCAAGCCAAAGCACCCTCCTGCAGGAGAGCCACATACCCTGTTTGGAGGTGCCCAGCCACAGCTTCTGTGGGGTCAAGGACATTCTGCTACTCAGAGGCATGCTCCCTGCTGTCTTCAGAGATCGCCAGGAGGTCACTTTTCTGGGTTTGGAGTAGTAGGGCGACTCTAGAAAGGCAACGTAGGGTTTAGGGCTGCAGGATCGCTGTGCCTCAACACCCTCACTCTACAGAGACAAGGATCAGTGAAATACAGCATTCCAGGCTGTGTGGCACACGCTCTGCCACAAAGGTGGAGAAAGAAGCTCAATACTCTTACTGGCTGACATGGAGATGAGGGCTTCTGTATATTATATTGCTAGCCCCGCCTAGGCTAGAAACTCTAGAGTTTAGAACACCATCTTTTTGTGTGTGTTTTTAAGATTTATTTTTGTTATTTTAAATTATGCGTGGGTGTGTGTCTGTGTGGGGGTGAGTGCAGGCAGCCACAGTGGTAGAGGCGTCAGCTCCCCTGGAATCGGTGGGTACCAGGAACCAAACACAGGTTCTAAGGAAGCGCAGCACTGTCTTTAATTAACAGGCTATCCATCCACCACCTCGGGAGATTCCCTTGTCTAAATGTCTTGAGAGTTCTTTTTTTAAACTCCGGGATGGAGCCCAGGACCTTATATATGTTAAGCAATGAGCTACATCCCCAGCCCCTCACCGAGGGAGTCGAGGCAGGAGCCCTACCACTGAGCGATATCTGTGGCCTGGCCTGGTGTATTTAGTCTAAGTCACCATAAATAAGTCCGTCACAAATGAGTAAGTGTAAAGCATTGTTTGGTTTTGTTTTTGAAGAAAGGGGAATTTGAAGATGTGAACATTTATACTGAAGATGTAATTCTGCCATGCTCTGACACGTTCTGTCTAGTTAAACTTACTTCAGAAACATGATTTTGACCATAGTTGGTACACGGTTTTACTCCTTAAGAATTGAGTTTCTCAGGAGCCGGGCGTGGTGGTGCACGCATTTAATCCCAGCACTTGGGAGGCAGAGGCAGGC
>NC_034612.1:30796869-30798454 GCF_900095145.1 Mus pahari
TTTTTTGAGACAGGGTTTCTCTGTATAGCCCTGGCTGTCCTGGAACTCACTTTGTAGACCAGGCTGGCCTCGAACTCAGAAATCCGCCTGCCTCTGCATCCCAAGTGCTGGGATTAAAGGCGTGTGCTACCACCTAAAATTATATTTTTAAATTTTTTAAATAATTTACTATTTTATGTGCATTGGCATTCTGCTTGTATATCTATTTGTGGAAGGGTGCTGGAAATGCTGGAGATGGGGTTAGAGACAGCTGTGAGCTCCCCTGTGGGTGACAGGACCAGAACTTGGGTCCTCTGGAAGAACAGACAGTAATCTTGCCTTCTGAGCCATCTCTCCAGGGCCTGAAATTATTGTTTTATTGAGACTCTCACACCTTCAGTTATGTAAGAAAAGACAAATTCATGCAAAAGATAAAGGCATTCATATAACATTTACCTATTAAAGGGATACTGCGTCAGGCCTGATGATGTATGCCTGTCAGTCCAGCTAAGGGTCTGGCTAAGGCAGGAAGATCAGAAGTTCAGTCATCCACAGCTACAAATGATTTTGAGCCCAGCCTGGGCTATAAGACTGTCTCAACAACAACAAAAGAGAGTGCGTGTGCGCACGCACACACACACACACACACACACACACACACACACACACACACTCATGCATGCACATACACACAGGAACAGGTCAGGTCCCTATAGGTTTGGGGGCAACAAGTATAGGACTTGATACATCTGTCACAGAGATTCTTGCACAGGCTGACATGAGCCACCGGGTCCTAGAGCACCATGACACTGACAGACAACACCAGTCAGCCTTGCAGGTACTGGGACCACCCCTATTTAAGCGCTGTTGCCCTAATAAATACATGCTGCCTCCTTCAGCCACAGCTAGGGACAGGGACAAAACAGTCTTTGTCCTTCCGAGGAGGAGGAAGAGGAAGGCCTCTGTAGCAGAATGAGCTCAGAGATCCTATAGGGACAAAAGGCACATGACCATCTGTTCCATCTGGGGACACACACCCCTCCCCAGCAAGGGCCCATGTGCTGCTGGAAGAGCAAATCCCACTTCAGAAGCATCCTTCTACGGGGCTTGGGAGATGGCTCAGTCTGTAAAGTACTTGCCTCACAAGTACAAAGATCTGAGTTTGCTCCAGCCCACACAGAAGGCAGGCGCAGTGACACGTTTACAATCTCGCTACTGGGGAAGAGAGGATGGCAGACCCTGGAGACTCACTAGACAGCCAGCCTAACCTAATCGGTGAGTGCCGGGCACAAGCTCTAGAACGTGTGTCACAAACAGGACGGACCACACCTGAGGCATGATAACATGGCTTAGGGGCTTACACATGTGCACACATGTGCATGTGTGTATGTGTGTGTGTAAGCTTAGGGATTTCCACATGCACACATGTGTGCGCACATGTATGGGTGTGTAAGCACAACACAGGTTGCCTTTCATTACAGCTGTACCCAGCTTTGAGAAATCAAGAGGAAGGAAAGGCCATCTCTGCTCTGTTCTGTCTGATGGGAAGCTCTGTGGGACAGCGGCCTGCACAGTGCTCTGTGGGACAGCGGCCTGCACAGTGCTC
>NC_034612.1:30798891-30812771 GCF_900095145.1 Mus pahari
CAGTGCTCTGTGGGACAGCGGCCTGCACAGTGCTCTGGGACAGCGGCCTGCACAGTGCTCTGGGACAGCGGCCTGCACAGTGCTCTGTGGGACAGTGGCCTGCACAGTGCTCTGGGACAGCAGTCCCCAAACAAATACAGGCAACCCTGATGCCACTGAGTTCCCTCCTTCCACTGCATCTGAAAAGAAACATCCTTCGCTTTCTCCGGGACGCAGTGGAAGGGCCACTCCTGCCACACTGCAGAGTCGAGGTGGGGATGAGGGGACCGAGACTATGTCCAGCCATACTTACTTGGTGATGTGGAAGGAGGTTTGTGGAAACTTTTTCTTTTTGTTTTCTGAAAGAAAGAAGCAACGACGCATGTTAGGCTTCCTAAGAGCTCTGTTGGAAAACCTCACCATACTCAAGCGGCCACAGAGAGAGACAGGCCCTGAGAGAGACCCTGGCCAGGAGACCTGTCAGGTCTTGAGGCACTCCATAGTGTAGATGCTCCTATACATGGGGTTGGGAGTCAGGAAGGTCACTCTCCCTAGATGTGAGCACTCAGAAGACAGAGGCAGGCGGATCTCTGAGTTCAAGTCCAGCTTAGTCTTCAGAGAGTTCCAGGACAGTCCAGGCTACATAGAGAAACAACAAAAAAGGTCTCCTGTGCTGGTCTGAGGCTTGCTCTGCCTGCCAGTGAGCTCCTGTGTGTTCACAGCAGATGCACGAAGAGGAATCCCTTGTATGTAAGTCCATGGAAGATCCCCACTAAGGAAGAGAAAGCCAGCAAAAAGGAGGACACTGTATGAAAAACAGTCTCTATAGCAAACAGACGCCCAGCAGTCCAGTGGCAACAAGGTCCTGTAGCTTCTAAGGTGGCTATGGAGAGTGACCTGCCTTTCCAAGCAGCACACGGCTAGGTGTGGGGGCCACAGCCTATGGCAAGTCCTTGCTCCCCTCTGGTGGAAACACTGTCCTCTATGCCCCAGAGAGATCTGGACACCGCTTGGGGCTTGCTAGGTGGCTCCTTCCCTAGACCATGGCATCAGGATCACATCTGTGGTGAATATCTTGGGCTCATGTCCCTGTGATATAAAGAGGAGTGCTCCTAGCTATGGGACACATGTCACAAAATAGTTTCCTTCCAGATTGAAAGATTCAATCCTGCAGGGTTGCTCCTCAAGCATGAAGGTAAACGACTCAAACTAGCCCCAGGAAGTCCCTCAAACTGACCGGACTCACTAGGCTCCTCCCTGTCTAAGAAAGCAACGAAAACCTACAGCTACTCTCAGACAAGACAGGCTTCAAGTAAGACCCCCAGACTCTGGGACTAGACCATCTGCCTGGAAAGATCTAGACTGGAGTCATTTGGAAAGGACACTCTCCAACCTCGAGCTCCTGCGGACTGTGCACTGTGCTCCAGGGTCCCAGCTCTGTGAGCTGTCACCCACACATGGGTGTGCCTCGGCCATGCAGCTGTCTTTGCGTCACTCTGGTCCTTAAGTAACCCCCTTGCCAATACTCCTCTAAGCAACTCCTTCACCCAGCTGCACTGTCAAGTCTGTCATGGGATCCCAGCCTGGGGTGAGCGGTTTCGTCTCCCCAGGAAAAGTTTTATCATACAATAACTGTGACCCCTCCTTGGGGATGGTGGGCATGTTAAGCCTCCTAAGTGTAGCTGAGGCTTCCCTTGTTGGGTCCCTTCAGAGCTCATGTAGAGATAAATCAAGTAACTTCTTGGGCTAGCCACTAACTGAGCATTCAGCACGCTTCTCTTTGCCACTCAGCACAATTTACAAAGAACCTGGGACACTAATTCCTAGGGGGCACTGGGAGTGTTTTTCTAATGTAGAGCGCCTGCCTAGAATCCCTAGTGAGGGGCTGGGGGTGTGGCTCAATGGTAGAGCACCTGCCTAGAATTCCCCAGTGAGGGGCTGGGGGCGTGGCTCAGTGGTAGAGCCCCTGCCTAGAATCCCCCAGGGAGGGGATAGGGCATGGCTCAACAGTGCACCCTAGTTCCCCGCAGTCTGGGGATCCCATGTGAGTTGGTATATGGATATAGGGGATTATGTCTGTGTGTACTTTGCTAAAGCACCAAGTGTCGCTCAGCCATCTCTCTAGAGCCTCACAATTAATTTCTAGAACTAGCTTTAAAGTGACATTTATTATCTTGAGGTTGCTGCTACTATTGTTTGAGACAGGGTCTTATGTAGCCCAGTTAGTCCTGAACACACTATATAAGCAGAAGATGACCTTAAACTGATCCCCATGCCTCCACCTCTCAAATGCTAGGATGATGTTACAGGCATGGACATCGTTACCAATTTATGCAGCATTAGAAGTGCAACTCAGGGCTTCATGCCTGCTAGGTAACTATTCTACCAACTGAGCTACATTCCCAGCCCTCGAGATAGATTTTTGTTGTTTTGTTTTGTTTTGTTTTTTGTTTTTCAAGGCAGGGTTTCTCTGTGTAGCCCTGGTTGTCCTGGAACTCACTCTGTAGACCAGGCTGGTCTTGAACTCAGGAACCCACCTGCCTCTGCCTCCGGAGTGCTGGGATTAAAGGCATGCACTTGAAATAGATTTCTAATAAATAAATACATAAAGTTTTAAAATGAGAATCTCAATTATTTCGATTCAGCTAACAGGCTGACACTTCGACACCAGAAGCAGCTCTGGACACCCGTGCCCTGGGTCTAGCGGCATCTGGGGGACACTGCTTTACACACAGCATCCAAGGACACTGACATGGAGACTGGCACCCACCCCTGTCTGTACTCACCGACTCAACGTCAGATTCAAAGGTAATAGCAGACAGACTGTCATCTCCCTGGAAGAAATGCACACAAGGTCACTGGGAGGCAGCTGCTCAGGCGCAGCAGTCCCAGAAGCACACTGCCTGTCCGAGCTGCGGCAACACACCCCAGTGGACCAGCATGAGGAAAGCTTGGGACACCTCCGTCCTGCGACAACCATGTACCCTGATGGTCAGAGAGGAGGACGTGGGTGGAAGGGGATTTCTAGTAAGCAAGAGGACCTGGATCCAATCCAGATCCAGTGCTGGCAGGGATCAAGGGGACTCTCTAGGGCTCACTGACCAGCCCACCTAACCTACTTAATAAGGCATTCTAGGCCATGCCCCCCAACAAAAGGGTGTGTGTGCAGGACAGCTGAGGAATGTCACATGTCACGGGACATTCCTCTGCCCTCCATTCACGAACACACACAGGAAGAAGAGGGGGTGTGAGTGGGGGTGAATGAAAGGTTCTGCCTGACTGGGGGAGTCCATACTCACAGAGGTGTGGTGGGTTCTCAGGCCAACTGTGTGCCTTTAGTAAGAGTTCCCAAGTCAAGAGAAGCAAGCCATTTTCCCCGCTGCACCCCGGGGTACTCTGCTACTATTCAAAGGATGAAGAGACTCTGCCCATCTCCTGGCAGAAGTTTTACATACACGCCTTTTAACGTCATGCTTTCTATTTAAAGACATGTAAACTCTAATTGTGTGTGTGTTCATGTGTGCATGTATGCAGGTGCCTGGTAGATGCCAGAAGAGATTGTGGGGTACCCTGGAGGTGGGCTTCCAAGCAATCGTGAATGGGGCTCCATCTGGCTGCTCATTTGTGCATGTGTGTCTGTGTGGGCATGCTTGCGGAAGGAGGTCTGAAACAGGCCCTGTGACTTCCTTCACGCCTTTCCACTCCGATCTTAGGCTCTCTTGCTAAACCCAGTTGTGGCTAGTCTAGCTAGCCAGCTTGCCCAGGGAGTTCCCCTGTCTTCAATTCCTGAGCATTTGGAATTAGAGGCAGCAGCCATACCCCCATACCCACATGGCTTGGATGTGGGTTCGGGAGTGCAGGCAAGCATTTTATCCTCTGCGCCCAGTCTCCCCAGTCCTTGGTTACGTTTGGGAAGACACAAACCTCCTGGTGGTGCAAGCCTGTAATCTTAGGATCTGGCAAGCTGAGGCAGAAGGAGGCTGAATTTGAGGCCAGCCTGGGCTACATACAAAGAGCATTTTAAAAATATACACTGAAAATGCTAGCAACAAGGTTATGTAAAAATTATACAACTGTAGAAATATGACCTCTTTAAAAAAAACGTATGGGGGGGGAAGATGCATAAGAGAAACACAATTTATATTAATTGGATTTCTCTGGATGGCTACGTTATGGATAATTTGCCATATGTATTGAAAGAGTAATAAACTATCTTTGTAATCTCAACACAAGAAACTAAACTTTTTTCTTTTTTTTTCATTAATTTATTAATTTACTTTACATCCGGCTCGAAGTCTTTCCCCACCAAGCCCCACCCTTCTTAAAGGTCTGGAGATGCAGTTCAGCGGGAGAGCCCGGTGAGGGGTGGGGGTGGGGGGCGCTCAGTGGTGGAGCACTTGTTTGGACTGGGGAACTGAGTCAGAAATTGAGTGCTTGCTAGAATTCCCCAGTGACCCAGCTGGGGAGGTTCATCTGTAGCGCTCTAGCCTGGCATGTGGGTTTCAGTCCCCAGTAGCACCCAGAAAACAAACAGAGATGAGGGAGCAGTTACTGGGGGCAGTGCTGAGAGACTGACCTCCAAAACTAGGCAAATCTTGGAAAGCTTCGAGTGCAGGGACAAGTAGGGAATCCCAGTGCTCTCTGCTGACCAAAGACTTAGTTCTTCAGTCTGTTGTGGAGCCTCTCACAGGCGTCCCCTGGACCCTTGAAAGTCATATTTCATCATGGCCAGGTTCCTGCCTACCTCCCTCAGTACCCTTCTAAATCTCAACCCCAAGAACTTGCTACTTTCCCCGGCCTTGCGGCCTTTACATTTGATGTTCCTACTGACTCTAAACCTGTACCAAACTGCTCTCTACTTCTCTTTGAGATTGGGGACATCAGCCTATTGCCCTGTCCTATAGCCACCGCTCCCCCCTCCCCCCGGAATGTACGAAGTTCACTTGGTACCCACAAGCAGAGAGTGAGAGAGGCACACCTCTCCCAGAGATGACACAGACCGGTGCAGGGCTAGCCATGGGAGATGTTGGGGGCAGGACTTCTCCCTTGCCCTGGATCGCTCCGGGGAGTCGCGGGACCCACAGCCTACAGCAACACTTACGAGACGAGCTTATCGTCGGCCGGCTGCGGCCTCAGACCCGCAGCGCGTGCGGGAGGGGCGCAGTCCCGGGGGCTTCCTGGAAGTAGTGGCCTCCGCGAGCGCAGGCGGGAGCTAGAGGCTGCTGGGGTGGCGGCCGACGCCCGGAGCTGGCTCTTGTGCGGTAACAATCGGCCTGCCGGAGCTGGCTGCCACCGTGCGCCCTTCCTCCCTCCGCCCCAGGGCTCCTTACCGTCTCCGAGGCTAGATCTGTGGTGCCCAGGCTCATAGCGGCAGTGCTGCGCGGCCTCCTGGTCCTGCGAGCTCTGCCCTCGGCTTGGGAGGCCTGCCAGCCGCCCTGGTACCATGGCAACCGTGCCGCGGCCACAGAGCCCCGGATGTGGTCCTTCCTCCGGAGCCCGACGGTCGTGTGCACGCGCAAAGTGTGCGCGAGCGAGGGGCCAACCAAGCGCACTCCCGGGGTTGCACTGCGCAATCGCACCTTGTTTCTTGTGGGAGTTTTCTGGTTGGTTGTTGTTGTTTTGTTTTGTTTCGTGGGATGCTTGAATTGATTGGCCTCCCGCAGGCAAAACTAACTTTCTACCTGGGAACCAGGCTCTCAGATCCAGCTTCAGGAGCCCGAGTTGGGTTTCGGCAAACCGTGGCTGCAACTATGTAGTCCAGTGGGCAGAGGTTCCGAGGGTCGCCATTGCAGAGTTGAACAGAGCATAAAGCACCAACCTTAACGATAGGCAAGATTTGAGATTGGGGACATCAGCCGATTTACATGTTTTTCCTGAAAAGAAGCTGAGATGTTGGGGGCCAAGGTGACTGACTCCCTAGTTGTTAGACCTGGGGTCTGGTGCCTTGAGGATAAGACTGCCCATGGGCCAGCACCAACTGCTTTAAACCCTCAGCTGATAGTTTGCTATCACAAGCCTCTCTGAACTCTCCGGGATCCCGCTTTTCCAACCCAGGCCAGATAGGGAGCACTTCCCTGGTGGCCCAGCAGTCCAGTGATGAAGACAGTGTGTCATTTGCACGCGCGCCCGTGTGTGTGTGTGTGTGTGTGTGTGTGTGTGTGTGTGTGTGTGATCCTGTCTGCCTTCATAATGCTGGGGTTACAAATGTATATCGCCATGGCCTGCTTTTCTTATTTGGTCCCCCTCCCGCCCCCATGCCCCCATCCCATCTCCTTCATGGATTCTGGCGACTCAACTCAGGGTCTTATGCTAGCAAAGGGACTATTCCCCAGCACGCATTCATTTTTTTGAGTAAGCAGCTCTCTGCAACTGGGTGGCATTGCAACATTAAGCTTAATACAAGGGTTCTCCTGAGAGGTTTTTTTCTTGCTTGTCTAAGCATGATTTGCCAAAGAATGACAGCCCAGACTCAGTATGTAAATGCTGTGTGTTTTGTTTTGTTTTGTTTTTTTAAAGATTTTATTAGTGGTGGCTCATGCCTTTAATCCCAGCACTTGGGAGGCAGAGGCAGTTGGATTTCTGAGTTTGAGGCCAGTCGGGTCTTCAGAGTTGAGTTCCAGGACAACCAGAGCTACACAGAGAAACCCTGTTTATTTATTTAATGTATATGAGTACACAGTATCTGTCTTCAGATACACCAGAATTCGTGACAGATGGCTGTGAACCACCATGTGGTTGCTGGGAATTGAACTCAGGACTTCTAGGATGAGCAGTCAGTGATCTCAACCGCTGAGCCATCTCTCCAGCCTGCAGTGCTTTTTTTTCTGCAGAAGCCCAACATGCTGGGGTTTCCCATTACCAAGATAGAGACAACCAAGCTCAAAGGCCTGATTTCCAGGATAGATGAGCGTTATCTTACTCTATCTCTAGGCATTCCGGAACCATGCCCTAAAAGAGATTTGCGTGTGTGTGTGTGTGTGTGTGTGTGTGTGTGTGTGTGTGTGTGACCTCGGGCCTGGGAACCAAACTCTGTTCCTTTGGAAGAGTGGGAAGTATTCTTTACCACTGACCCATCTCTCTAGTTCCCGATGGCCTACTTTTAATCTTTATCATTAGAAGAGCAGGCTGAAGTTGTGAAGAGTTGGTAACAATGGGTGGCAGAGAGAAGGCAAGCGGGGATAGAGGACTGGGGCTGTGAAGAGCTACAGAAATGCAGGCTTTGGTGACTGGAGGGTCCTGACACTCTAGACCCTGGAGTTTAGCGCTACCTGCTGTGGGAACCGAGGGTTTCAGCACCGGCGATTTCCTGCCTGCTGCTGCCCACACCACACGCTGAAGCTGAAAGCAACGGCTAGAAGACCCAGCAGAAAGCGGAGACCTTAAAAGCCCAGACACGTGGCCTGGGGCCAGCGAGGCCGCGCCTCCCAGCGGATAGCCACGCCCACACGGAGCCCGCCTGGGGACGCTCCGCCCACTGCCTGCGTGGGCACGTACCATAGAGCGCCCTGGCGGGGACGCGATAATTCCGAGAGATTGATACAGCGTGAAAATGCCAAACTGCACCCAGCTGGAGTGCGTTTACAGGGTTTGAACCTTAGGGGTGATCGGAACGGCAGGGTCATCGCCGGTCTCCAAGCGCGTCAACCCCGCTCTTTTGCACCCCTCCCCATGTCAGTCACGTGGTACTGACTTAGGGCGGGGCCTCTGGAGACGTAAACCCCGAGCAGCACTGAGGGGCGGAGCCTGTAGCAACGTGGAGAGGAACTTCCGTCGGGGGCGGTGTCTGAGGGGCGGGGCCTCGTTGCAGGCGGAGTGAGACTTGAGGATGGCGGGGTGGAGCCAATTCCCGCGGCGGGGCGGGGCCTGTGCTGATGAGCGGCCAGGCTCGCGGTTGCGTGAAGCGAACTCTGAAATGGGGCCGGACCTGGGGCGGGCGGGGCCTCGGCCAGCGTAAAGCGGAATTTGCGGAAGAGAGGGCGGGGCCTGCCTTAGACACCGGAACCACAGCGGGCGAGGCGCACGCAGGCCGGGGTGGAGATCCTGGTAAGGCGGAGTTCGAGCTTCGGCCGGGCAGCCTAATGGTGCATTTTGCACTCTCGGGCCTAATTCCCTTAGCGGAGGGATGCGGGGGCGGGATTAGAACCCCCAGGTTAACTCGCAGTCGCGGAGAGCGCACCTCTTACCCGGATTTGGGAGGTACGGACGACGGATGTCAGGGTCCAGACAGAGCCTTGCAGGGCCGACAGATACAGAAATCATTGCCCTCCAAGATGCATATTTCTGTCTTGAGACACTTAGTTGGAGGCCGCGGGGTTGTCACTTGCAGCCTCTACCGACTAGGGCTGTGACACCCACCTTCCTGCGCACTCCTCCGTGGCCTGGAGGATTGTCTGATCCAGGTTTCTCTTGACCGTTGGGAACAGATTTGGGGATCAGGTGCCTGGGTGAACAGTCTCCTGCCCACCTGGCTGATCGATCCCCTGACTGTTCTCGCAGCTACACCCCCACCCCACCCCACTCCACCAAACCAAACCCCAAGAACAGACTTTGACAGCAAAGGCCTTGTGGCTCTGACTACTAACCTGTCCTCACCCACAGGGCAGCTGCCAGGACTCAGTCCTCTTGTCCAGGTTCCCCTGGACTGAGCTTAGCATCTTTGTGGACTTAAGAGTTCTGGTCCTCTGGGCAGTGGTGGCGCAGGCCTTTAATCCCAGCACTCGGGAGGCAGAGGCAGGCGGATTCCTGAGTTCGAGGCCAGCCTGGTCTACAGTGAGTTCCAGGACAGCCAGGGCTACACAGAGAAACCCTGTCTCAGAAAAAAAAAAAAAAAAGTTCTGGTCTACGTGAAGTTGTCCGGGCCCCTCTCCCATCCTAACAGGCTGCCTGTAACTAGGGTAGCTGGTGTCAGATCTGAGGCTGACCTCTCCCTTCCTCTGTAGGAACTGCCTGCCTGATCATGGACCCAGAATGCTCCAGGCTCCTCCCGGCTCTCTGTGCTGTTTTGGCAGATCCCAGACAGCTGGTGGCAGATGACACCTGCTTGGAGAAACTGCTGGACTGGTTTAAAACAGTGACCGAGGCAGGTGAGGACACGGCTTATAGAATCGTCCATCCATGTGGTGTCTTTACTTCATCTCCTGGAGGCCCTGTGGCTGATCAGGGAGCGTGGAGATGGAGTACTAGGTTCTGACCTGAACTGTGGAGTCATGTAGTGACGGTCCCATCCACTCTGGCCACAGTTCACACTAGGAGTTTGTAGAGCACAAAACCTACCTTGTTTTGCTGTCTTCTTTGTATTTGGCTTGTCTTGAAGAAGTCAGATCTCTGGGTGGGTGTGGTGGGACCTGTCACCTAGAAGCCAAGACAAGAGGACATTAACAGCGCTAAATTTGGGTTCAGGGCCAGCCAGAGTTATAGCCTTCCTGTGTGGGTGGACCTTAATTTAGTCACTGGCATTGTTGTATGTATTTCCATTTTTTTTTTTTCCTGAAACAGGGTTTCTCTGTGTAGCCCTGGCTGTCCTGGAACTCAGAGATCTGCCAGCGTCTGCCTCCTGAGCGCTGGGATTGAAGGAGTGTGCCATCATGCCTGGCTTTTTTTTTAAAGTGCTGTACTGGCTTTCCTTGAGCTTGAGTACCTGGGCAAATGGAAGTTTTCCCTCTCCTGGTTGATGGTTGATCATAGTCTTCAGACAGGTTCCATTAGCCTTGTCTTGTCATTAATTCCTGCCTTCATTTCCTCTTTGGCTTATTCTGTTCTTTTCCTTTTCTTTTGAAGCATATTCTAAGGTAGCCCAGGCTGGCCTCAAACATTCCGTAGCCGAGGATGACCTTGAACCTCTGGTCCTCCCTTGTGTCGATCTGAATGCTGGCATGGCACGTGTGTGTACCATCACACCCTGTTTGTATTGGATGCTGAGGATAGAGCCAGGGCTTCCTGCATAGCCCTGTGTTTTGTCTCACCTGTTTTCTAAGTTATGGAATTTAAAATGATTAAAGGTAACATGTTAGGTAACATCCTACCAGGTTCATTGCCTTGTACTTCTGCAATTAGGTTGTGAATCTGTGTATTTTGCTTTTTGAGACGTAGTTTCTCTGTGTATCTTCGACCGTCCTTATCTCTCTCCGTAGACCAGGCTGGCCTCGAACCCTTGAACTCAGAGATCCTCCTGCCTCTGCCTCCTGAGTGCTGTGATTAAAAGAGTGTGCTAGTGCACCTGGCCTAGTGTTTTTGTATATGTGTGAGACATGGGTGTGTGTCTGCATAGGTGTATGTTGCATGCACACCCAGACACGTACATCAGAAGGTCAGAGCAGGACAGGACATTAGCCATCTTCTGCCATTCGTCTCCATCTACCTTATGGCCTCAAGGTAAGGTCCGTTATTGGACCTGACTGACGTCACAGGAGACTGGGCTGCCCAGGAAGCTCTTGGGATTCTCTAGTTAGGACTAGAGGCTTGCGCAGCGATGTAGTCTTTTATATGAGTGCTGGGGATTTGAACTCAGGCCCTCATGGGTGAAGAGCAGGCACTGTTACCCACTGAACCATCTTTTGGAGGCAGGGTTCAGCTGTGTAGCCCTGGCTGGCCTGGACTCACTGTGTAGACCAGGCTGGCTTTGAACTCAGAGGTCTACCTGCCTCTGACTCCATCTGCCATGTTTTAAGTGTGTGTGCCACTACATTTGACCTGCAAGTATTCTTAAACGGCTTTATTGAGATACGATTTACATGTCACAGAGCCTACCCATTTAAAGTTTACCAGTTCAGTGGGGCATAGTGACTCACATCTGCAATCTCAACACTTGGGAGGCCAAGACCAGGTGGGTTGCTACAAACTTGAGGCCAGCCTGGGCTATACAGTTCAGGGTCAACTTGGGTTACAGAAGGACACCATATCTTGAAAATGCATATAAAATAAATGGATAAAAAATGAAGTATGCTGGTTGAGTGGGTTTTAGTCAAGTTAGGAGGTATCTGGTCTCATTATGTAACCCTTGTGTTCCCAGCATAGCTAGGTATCCGTAGGCAGGTAGTTCCCACCTCTTGCAGTTTCCTGCAATTTTTAAGATGTCCAACATAATAGAGCTGAGCCTCTTGGTGCAGGCTTGTTAGCCCAGGTACTTGGGACTGAGGCAGGAGGATTGTGAGTTTATAGTCTGGGCTACACAGTGAGTTCAAAGCAACCTTGATCCTTTTGAAAGCAAGAGAGAGGGGGCTGGCAGCCAGATATGGCAGAGCACTTGGGAAGCAAAGGTGGGAGGATTAGGAGCGCATGACTAGTCTCAGCTACATGGCAAATTCAAGGCTAGCCAAAACAAACAAACACAAATGCAAAATCAATAACAACAAAAAAGAAGCAATGGAGCTGGGCATGGTGGCGCACGCCTTTAATCCCAGCACTCAGGAGGCAGAGGCAGGCGGATTTCTGAGTTCGAGGCCAGCCTGGTCTACAAAGTGAATTCCAGGACAGCCAGGGCTGTACAGAGAAACCCTGTCTCGAAAAACCAAAAAAAAAAAAAAAAAAAAAAAAAAGAAGCAATGGGATGTAGCTCCGTGGGTAAGCTCTTGTCCACCAGGCACGAAGCCTTGGGTTCGGTCTCTAGCAACTGTCCCTTTCTTTCCCAACAAAAGGAAAAAGCCAGGGCCAGGCCTGGTGGCGCACGCCTTTAATTTCAGCACTCAGGAGGCAGAGGCAGGCTGATCTCTGTGAGTTCAAGGCTAGCATGGTCTACAGAGTGAGTCCTAGGCTAGGGCTACAAAGAGAAACTCTATCTCGAAAAACAAAAAGGAAAAGAAAAGAAAAAAGCTAGGCACGGTGCTACCCGACCACAATCCCTGCATTTAGAAGGTAGAGGCAGAAGCCGGATGTGGTGGTGCATGCCTTTAATCCCAGCACTTGGGAGGCAGAGGCAGGCAGATTTCTGAGTTCGAGGCCAGCCTAGTCTACCTACGGTCTACAAAGTGAGTTCCAGCACAGCCAGGGCTATACAGAGAAACCCTGTCTCGAAAAACCAGAAAAAAAGAAAAAAGAAAAAAAAAAGAAGGTAGAGGCAGGAGGCTCAGGAGTTCAAGGCCATCCTCAGCTACCTGACAAATTCAAGGATAACTTGGGTTACAGGTAAGCCTGTCTCAAAACCCAAAAATGTTGCTCATGCTGAAAGGAACAGTTTTTACGCTTGCCAATTAGATTGGCTTTCACTGTTCATGTCTGCTGTGTTCTTGTCGATCTGTCCATGTAAGTGCTCCTCAGAGGTGTATAAAAACTTTACCCTGAGACTGGAAATTCAACTTTTTTTTTTTTTTTGGCAGTCTTGTCTTTAAATGGCTCCTTATTTATTACTTTTCTTTTCTGTCTTTCTTTTTCCCTTCTTTTCTTTGGTGATACTAGAGGTAGACAAGTATTTTATTGCTGAACCTTACCCCACACCCCAGCCCCTCACTGTGGGATTCTAGGCAGGGACTCTACCACTGAGCCATACCCCCAACCCCTCACTGGGGGATTCTAGGCAGAGGCTCTGTGTGGAGTTACAGCCCTAACTCTTTGCTGGTTCTTATCTTTATGAGCTGTAAAGTTGAATTTGCAGTCTGGGCCAGGTTTTTACACACCACTGAGAAACCCGTACATGGATAGATCATCAAGAACACAGCAGATGTAAGCAGTGAAAGCCAATGTAATGGGCTAGCATGAAAACTGTTTCTTCCGGCATGGGCAGCACTTTTTTTTTTTTTTTTAAAAAAAGACTTACTTATTTAATGTATATGAGTACATATACCAGAAGAGAACATATATCTCTTTTCAGACATACCAGAAGCGGGCATCAGATCCCATTACAGATGGTTGTGAGCCACCATGTTGTTGCTGGGAATTGAACTCAGGACCTCTGGAAGAGCAGTCAGTGCTCTTAACCGCTGAGCCATCTCTCCAGCCCCATGTTTGTTTGTTTGTTTTGAGGCAAACTTACCTGTAACCCAAGTTATCCATGAATTTGTAGGTGGCTGAGGATAACCTTGAACTCCTGAGCCATCTGCCTCCACCTTCTAAATGCTGGGATTGTAGGTATTGAGCACCATGCCTCTGGGGTCTCTTTAGTGAGTTCAAGTGAGGAGCCATTTGTTGTACATACCCCTCTTTCTTGGACTCCTTAATCCTCAGGGGAAGGAATGCTGGAGGCATTTCTAGAGTGGCTGCCCGGGGTCACTGCTCTTTTGGAATGTCTTTTCTCCACAGAGTCCAGCCTCCAACTACTACAGGACCATCCCTGCCTAATGGAGCTCCTGTCCTATGTGCTGAAGCCACAGGATGTGAACCCCAGGGTCCTCTCCTTTGCTCTGCGCCTGGTTGGGGTCTTCGCGGCCCAGGAAGACTGTTTCCAGTACCTTCAGGTAAGCCTTTGTCTCCCACGTGCTCGTCCCCAGAAGGGCGGCCACCCTCAGTGCCTGGGTCTCGGTGGCTGGCCCTGCTCCTGTGGCTGGCCAGCACACCAGGATTCTTAGGTCCACTGTCATCCCACATTGCTCCTACTTAGAAACGTTTGCCAGGGACGATGCTGGCTGGCTTCCTGTTCTCACCCACTGTGTGATCCTTGGCCACGTTCTGAGTGTCTCTCTCTGATGGGGCAGTGTGAGGCCCCTAGGACACTCCAGATGCTCTGTCAGTAGCACGGTCATGGATCGCGTGGGGGAAAGAACAGAGTGTTCTAGGAGAAGCAACTGCTTGCCACAGCCGGGGGCTCCAGCTCTCGGGCGTCTGTCGCCCTCCTCTGGCTTCCACATTCATGGACATAGACCCACAGATGCATAACTAGAGAACTTTAAAATAACAAAAATCTTATAAAGAAAGAAGGAGGAAAAGAAATGTGTCGTTCACGCCGGGCATGGTGGCACACGCCTTTAATCCCA
>NC_034612.1:30812851-30842136 GCF_900095145.1 Mus pahari
GTGAGTTCCAGGACAGCCAGGGCTATACAGAGAAACCCTGTCCCGAAAAACCAAAAAAAAGAAAAAAAGAAATGTGTCGTTCTTCCTCTGACCTCTTTCCCATCTCAGGAGGGTGGAGCGGTGGTGTGAGGCCGGGGAACAGTTGTGTGAAACCAGCTAGCACTTCCATCGATCCTCTTGGTTTTCTGTTTTGTTGTTGTCTTTCATTTATTACCACTACTACTTTGACACAGTGTCTCTCTGTGTGGTCCTGGCTGTCTCGGAGATTGCTGTATAGACCAGGCTGGTCTCTAACTCACATAGATATCATGCCTCTGCCTCCCAGTTGCTGGAATTAAAAACGTACACTACTGCATCTGGTGGTTTCCCCCTCCCCCCCATATTTATTTTTATTTTATGTCTGTGGGTGTTTTGCCTACGTGTATGTCTCTGGACCACATCCATGCAGTTCCTGTGGAGGTCAGAAGAGGGCATCACATCCCCTGGAACTGGGATTTATAGAGTTGTGAGCCACCATGTGGTTATTGGGACCTGAGCCAGGTTTCTTTACTGCAGCAGTCAGTGCTCCTAAGCCCTGAGCCATCGCTCCAGCCCCATGTTTTCTCTTTTGAGACGAGGTCTCACCATGTATTCTTGGCTCATCTAAAATTCAAGGAGACTCACCCGCTTCTGCCTCTGAATGCCGGGATTAAAGGATGCACTACCAAGCATGATTCTCTCCCCCCCCCCCCCCGAAAACGGCCAACAATAAACCCTGCTTCCTCCGCATTTCTGATGCTTTTTTTGCTTCCTAGCAGGGAGAGTTGTTGCTGGGGCTCTTTGGGGAGTCGGGTGCCCCCAGCTGGGCAGCCTGGAGCATCCCGAGTGTGCGCAGCGGCTGGATCCAGGGCCTGTGCTCCCTGGCACACCACCCCAGTGCCCTGAACTTCCTGGCTGACAGTGGTGAGTGTGGCTCATGCCCTGCCCCAGCTCTCTGACAGGGCCTCCTGCCTCTCTGCCTGTGCTGTGGGATCTCCAAGAAGCTCCCTCTGAATCCAGTCTTCTCAGCTGGGGAAGTGGTGGTGGTCCAGGCTTGTCAGTATGAGCACACAGTGACTGTAGGGAAATGTATCTTTGATTCCTAAGGTCTGGGGTGGCTCCTGCAATTTCGTCCTGTCAAGTAATCTCGAGTTTGTCCTGTAACATATTAGAACTGGTTAGAAGCTCCATTGGCCCCAGGCGGTGCTGGCACATCCATTTAATCCCAACACTTGGGAGGCAGAGGCAGGCAGGGTTCTGGGGTCAAAGGCAAATGTTGCTTATTTTTTTCTCCAAATCCAGCTTAGGTTGAAATAAAGTTAGGTATCAGTACAGGGAGGGGGTATCCCTGTGTGTGTAAAAATCAGCTGTTTCCAGTGCCTAGGCTCAACTTAGTTGGTGTGGGAAGCCTTTCTCCCCACAGGCTTTTTTCTTTTTTAATTTTAATTTCTTGGTGTTGGTGCAACCTAGGAGACAGAGTCAGATGGACACACACGGACACACACACACACACACACACACACACAAACACACATATATAAGTTCAAGGCTAACCTGGTTTATGGAGTGAATTCTAGGACAACCAGGGCTACACAGTGAAACCCTGTCTCAAAAAAAAGAAAAAGAAAAGAAAAGAAAGAGAAAGCATTGGCTTTAAAGCCAGCATGCTGGAGGCTCATGCTGGCTGCTTGTGAGCAGAGGGCAGTCTGGGTGCTTTCCGAGGCCTGAAGGGTATGATGGATAGGTGTCCTCTGTGTGCTGCTTCATCCAGGGGGACCTTTCGCTGCCCGCTCCAGGTGCTGTGGACACCATCTTCTCCTTGCAGGGAGACCCCAGCCTGTTCGTCGCCTCAGCAGCCAGCCAGCTCCTAGTCCACATCCTGGCTCTGTCCATGCAAGGTGGAGTGCCAGGGTCCCATGTCCCTGAAGCTGCTGCTTGGCCTGTGTGTGCCCAGAAGATTGTGAACCACGTGGACGAGTCCTTGCATGCCAAGGCCACCCCTCAGGTCACACAGGCCCTGAATGTCCTGACTACGACCTTCGGGCGCTGCCATAACCCCTGGACAAGAGTCCTCTGGGAGCGGCTAAGTCGCCCAGTCGCCCACCTGTTTGAGAGAGACCCCATTCCAGCCGTACACTCGCTCATGGACCTTCTTCTCAGTGTGGCCAGGTCAGGGGGCTGCGGGGACTTGGGGTGAGTGACCATTGTCTGTGAAGTGTCAGAGCAGCTGATGCTTCATAGGGAGGACCCCGAGGATGCCCCAGGGGACAGGGCATCTGCAGGACTGGGCATAATTGCAGCTGTCCAGCTAGATGCTGATGGAGGCCTGGCTTTTTCTTTCTCCAGGTCGCCTGTGTTGAATTTTGCAGCCTGTGGCCTGTGGGAGATGCTGGCCCAGACTCTGAGCCGCCTGAGCCCCACACAAGCTGGGCCTCTAGCCCTGGGGACCCTGAAACTTCAGCACTGGTATGATTTGGGGGAGCTGAGAGTGTCATAGTAATGGTTGGGGAACTTTGGAGCCAAATGTGAGAATGGGCCAGGTGGGAGAGCAGCCAGGTGGGATGGGCAGCCAGGTAGGATGGACAGGTATTAAAGCACTGGTTGCCTCCTTCTGTCCCTCTCTCCCTTCATTCTCTTCCCCTTTGTCTCTCTCTCCCTTCCTCAGTACTTCGTATGGAACTTAGCATTTTACACATGCTAGTCATGCTCTGCCACTGAGCCACATCCCCCATTTCCTCACTGGGGGATTCTAGGCATGTGTTCTGTCATAGAGCCATTCCCACAGTTCTCTTTTTCTTCTTATTTTGAGACAGTCTTCACTGAATTGCCCAGGCTGTCCTCAAACTCACTCTTCAGGTCAAGCTGGCCTTGAACTTTACATGTCCACCTCCACCTCCTAAGCAGCATGGGCCATATCACACTGAACAAGAGACAGAACAATATCAAATAAAAGTTTGTGTTGCCCCAGAGCTAACGTCTGTGCTGTCTGTAGCTGTCCTCTCACCTCCAATAAGGCTGAGCCAGACTCCTGGAGCTCCCTCGTCTGTACCCCATGGGGTGTACAGAGCTGTGGGCTGCTGAATGTGGGATGCAGGGAGGAAGCGTGCTTGGTCCATCAGTGGTCCATCGCTTAACGTGAAAAGGGACCCCTCAGGTCATTGAACACAACATGAGCACACTTCGGCACCACCCTAGGAGCCATGAAAGTCCCCATCAATCTGATCAGGGAGTGTAGCCAGCCTTTCTGGGGCCCCTGAGGACCAAGCCTTGGTCAGGCCCCTCCTCCTACCAGGTTCCTAACTAGCAGCTTACAGAGGAGCTCTTTCAGAGGAGCCTCCGCCCTCGCTTGTAGTGAGCCACCATAGACTCTGTAGGGTGCTCAGATTGTGGCAAGAGTATAACCCTCATCCTATACTGTGTCCCCAGTCCCCAGGAACTGAGGACCCAGGCCTTTGGAGTCCTCCTACAGCCACTGGCCTGTATCCTGAAAGCTACCACTCAGGCCCCTGGACCTCCAGGTATGCAGGGAGGGTGGAACCCTCCATTCTTAGGCAAAGAAGAGTGAGCTACCCTGGTCCCATGCAGACCTCCCCCAGCTAACAGTACAGGAAGACAGCATCCCTGACCAGCCCCGGCCCTGAGCTTGAGCCCTTGCTCGGATGGTGGTCACTGAAGGGATGCTGTTGTCTTTGCCTTAGGCTTGCTGGATGAGCCTGTGGGTGGCTTGCTGACTGTGGATACACTCCTGTCTTCAAAGTCAGCCTGTGTGGGACTCCTTTGCCAGACTCTGGCTCACCTGGAGGAGCTGCAGATGCTGGTGAGTATAGCGACGCCTCGTGTCACAGAGCCACATGACCCCGGGCCTCTGCTGACTTTGTTCCTCCCTGCAGCCCCAGTGCCCCTCACCCTGGCCACAGGCGCCTCTGCTGCAAGCCGCTGTGACTATATTGCATCTCTGTGATGGCTCGGCAGACCCCAGCTCCAGTGCGGGAGGCCGTCTCTGCGGGACTCTGGGTGGCTGCGTTCGTGTCCAGCGAGCAGCTCTCGACTTCTTGGGGACCCTGTCTCAGGGGACGAGTGAGTGCCTTTTTCTCTTGTCCTAAGTTCTACTTTCTCTTCTTCTTCTGGGGGTGTCTGACCCTGCTTCCATAGGGTTTGGAATCCATGCTCCCGGCCTGGCGGTGCGCTCTGGGTGGATGTTGGTTTGATGGTTCCACTGTATCTGTTTCAGGCCCCCTGGAGTTGGTGCTGGAGGTATTCGCTATCCTCCTGAAGTCCCTGGAGAGCCCGGAGTCCAGCCCCATGGTACCGTAAATGGGTTCCGGGAGGCTACACAGCTGGGGACCTTCTCACTTAAGAACGCTTCCAATAGAGGCTACCAAGCCACTGCCCATAGTGACCTTTCTGGGTGTAGTGAGTGGTAAACACCTGTGATCCCCCCCAGATGTGGTACAGACTGGAGGATCATGAGTTCAAGACCAGTCTGGGCTACAAAGAGACCCTGACAAGCTGGGTATGGTCGTACACGCCTTTGGTTCCAGTATGTGGGAGGCAGAGGCAGGCAAATCTCGAGTTTGGCCAGCTTGGTCTACAAAAGGAGTTCCAGGACATCCAAGGCCACAAAGTGAGACCACAAGAGAACAGAGACCCTTGACCCAAGAGTCAACACTGGTAGCAATGGCTGCATGGGACCCAGGATCGGGTCCATCTGGGTGAGGCTTACAGTTAAAGGCTTCTCTAGTTATACATATTTAAAAAAAAAAAAAAGAATGGCAGAATGTTTGCCAGGCGAGGTGGCACACACCTTTAATCCCAGCACTCAGGAGGAAGTGGCAGGCAGATTTTTGAGTTCGAGGCCAGCCTGGTCTACAAAGTGAGTTCCAGGACAGCCAAGGCTACACAGAGAAACCCTGTCTCAAAAAACACACACACAAAAAAAAAAGTCCCAGGTCGGGGGAGTGGGGGATGAGGGGGGAGTGGGGGAGTTTCTTCCCACCCTCGGCTGTTTATTTTCCCAGATGAAAGACACTCAGTCTTATTGTATTGTTAAATATGCTTTAGGCAGCACAATAGCTGGGCAGCTGCCTACCCTCCACGCTGTTAGAATCCAGTTTCCTACTGATAACTCAGAGTTACTACTTAACTAATTTCTGTGTTCTGTTTGGGCTGCTTTTGACTTCAGTTGGCCAGCCCACGTGGCTCAGCTATCCCGCTGCTGCGCCTTTCTTCTTTTTCTATCTCTCCTTGCGGTTCCAAGCCCAGGAACCCTAAACTCCACCTATGTCTCTTCTTTCCAGCCATTGGCTACTGGCATCTTTCTTTACCAATCAGAATTAACTGGGGGCAGGGTTCTCTGGTGTCTTACACTGCCTTAGGGGCGATTTTGGGGGACCTAAATTAGCATTGAGTATAAACAGCATTGGGCCAACCCACAACAGACTTCTAAAGCTATAGGGGAGCCAGGGGTGGAGCTGGAGGTGGGGCATGACTGATAGCTAGCCCAGTGTCCTAGCGCATTCTTTCCTGTCAGTGGCTTTTGTTTTTATAGTTTTGAGACAGGATGTTACTCTGTTGCCGAGCTGGCCTCTAGTTGGCATTCCTGCTGTCTGCAGCATGCCCTGCCATTCACAGGATTCTTGGGGGGGGGGGGGAGGAATTAGGGGAAGGTTTCTCATGCACTCCCCTGCTCCTGGGTGCAGACTTAGTGCCAGGTGCTGCAGGCAGAATGGACCAAAGGAGGAGAGGCTTGGGGTTGGGGTGGAGGGTTAATGTCATAGGTCCCATCAGCCCAGGCAGGGCTTTTGAGGAGGGCATCCCATCAGCCCAGGCAGGGCTTCTGAGGAGGGCATCCCATCCTCTTCAGTCTCTCTGTCTGGGAGGCTAGACTGCACTTAACCTCTGTTTCTGTGCCCACAAGTGGCATGGTCAGGGACAGGGACATGGGTAGCATGCTGCTCCTACCCTCTAGCATGTCCCACTCTAGGTCCTAAAGAAGGCCTTCCAGGCTACACTCAGATGGCTCCAGAACCCACATAAGACCCCCAGCAGCTCTGACCTCAGCCCCGATGCCCTGCTGTTCCTCGGAGGTAACCCTAGCTCCTTGCAGAGCTGTATCAAGTTGGAGAGGTGGGGCAGGGGGCAGCTGGGAGCTGGGCAGGGTGTCCCTCAGGGAAGGCAGAGTGTGACTCTAGAGACCACTGACCTCCCCTCCCTGGTACAGAGCTATTCCCCATACTACAGAAGCGCCTGTGCAGCCCATGTTGGGAGGTGAGGGACTCGGCCCTGGAGTTCCTGACGCATCTGATCAGACATTGGGGAGGTGAGCACCGTGGGGACAGGGTGTGTATGTTGTATGTATGCCCTGCTGCCTGAGTGGCCTTTGATCACAGCTGTGTGGCATTGACCCCCCCAGGGCAGGCTGACTTCAGAGTGGCACTGTGTTCCTCAGAAGTACCCACACTTGCCCTCCAGCTCCTCCAAGACCCAGAGAGTTATGTCCGAGCAAGTGCTGTGGGTGCCGCCGGGCAGCTCTCCAGCCAGGGTCTGCAGGCCGCTTCTGCCAGCCCCGAGAACCCGCAGGCCCAGCAGGTAGGCCCAGGGAGTTGGTAAGCAGCTAGCCAAACCTGTAGCAACTGCTTCTGAGAGGGGGACCACCAAGGAGTGGGGGGCAGTCAGGCACAGTGCCTGTGCTCTTTCTGACACCCCACCCATGATAAGCAAGGGCAGGGCTGAAGGAACACAGAACACATCGTGTCGAGGGACCAGAGCAGCACATGGCCTGTGCTGTGGCTGAGGACTACGTCCCCTGGGTCCTGTCCTTGGCTCATCACTGTATTAGTTGGATTTCTTGCTGCTGTATCAAAATACCTGAAGAAAGCAGGTTAAGGAAATGAGTGTGTTGGGGCTCATAGTTTGAGGGTTCAGTCCTCCTGGTTGGGTGAGCCGTGCTGGTAGGAGCTTGAGGCAGCTGTAGTCAGGTAGCAGAGAGAGATGGATGCTGGCGCCTGGCTCTCATGCTCCTTTTTATTCAGCGTGAGACCCCAGCTGTTCTGTGCTTTAGCCTCACCTAGATGTTCTGTCACAGTCACTCAGAGGGCGGTCTCATGGCTGCATTAGAGCCTTGTCAAGTTATCAGGGTCAGGCCGACTTTTCTGGAATTCTCCAACCTGCAGGGCCTACTCATGGACCTTATGCATATCCTGTCCACTGACTCGGAGGGCTTCCCTCGAAGGGCTGTGTTACGGGTCTTCACGGAGTGGCTGAGGGATGGCCATGCGGACGTGGTTCGAGACACGGAGTGGTTCGTGGCCACTGTTCTCCAAGCAGTGAGCCGGGATCTGGACTGGGAGGTCCGCGTGCAGGGTTTGGAGCTGGCACGGGTGTTCCTCATCCAGGCACTGGGCCAGCCCAGCCCCCACTGCCCCTATACAGTGGGCCTGCCCGGGGCCTCCTCTCCCCGCCCACACCTGGAATTCTTGCAGACTCTTTGCCGTCTGCCGCTCTTTGAGTTTGCCTTTTGTGCCTTGCTTGACTGTGACCGACCGGTTGCCCAAAAGGCCTGTGACCTGCTCCTCTTCTTGAGGGACAAGACAGTTCCCTGCAGTAGCCCTCAGGAGGCAGGGGACAGCCCCAACTCAGCCTCAGTGGAGGCTGCCCTGCAGAGGTGGCGGGATGGGGAGCAGACCCAGCCCCTAGGGGACCTGGATCCTGAGGCCATGCTAGCCATCCTCAGGGCCTTAGACCTGGAGGGCCTGCAAGGCAGGCTGGCCAAGAGCAGCGACCATGTGGAGAAGAGCCCACAGTCCCTGCTGCAGGACATGCTGGCCACGGTGGGTGTGTTGGAGGAGAATGAAGCTGACTGCTACTAAGGTGTGTCCTCGTCCTGTCCCTGTCTCTGTCCTGTGCCAGCAGGAGGACTCCAACCCAGGTCAGCCGCTCAAGAGAGCCTGCAGGGGGTGGATCACACGTCCTACGTTTTGAGCCTGGTATGATAACACACCTATGGTCAGAGCATTTAGAAGGCCAAGGGAGGAGAATGCAGAGTTCCGGCCAGTCTGGACTAGATAGCAACCCTTTCTCAAGAAAACCCAAGAAATCAAATCAAAACAAAATCTCCACCCTTTGTGTGCCGTGTGCATGCAGACCGGAGGTCAGCCTCCGGGGTTCCTCAGGTGCTGTCCACCTTGGCTTTTGAGAAAAGGTCTCTCACTGGGACTTGGTACTCCCTGAAGAGGCTTGCCAGTGAGCTTCAGGGATCCCGCCACCACCTCCTTAGCACCGGGATCATAGTACTGCATCCCCGTGCCTGGGTGTATGTACATGGGTGCTGGGATTTGAACTCAGGTCCTCATGCTTGCACGGCAAGCACTTTACCCACTGAACCATCTCCCCAGGCCCCACAGGATCCTACTTTCCATGTGTTATTAAAGAGGTGGCTTGTTTTCTGCTCAGAACAAGTAGCACTGAAGTCTATAACACTTCAGTTGTGTAAGTGGTTTATTTAACACAGCCCCACTGTGATCTGCATATGGCCATTCAGCTCTCTGCTCCATCAACCAATGTTTGAAAGTCCCATAATCTTTAAAGAATTAAGATACATTAAAAGTTTAAAGTCACAACTGTGGGTCCTGTAAAATAAAAAAAAATTTTTTTTAAGTTCTGTCTCTCTTTGAGGGTAGCCACAGCACAGTTACAATCAAAGCAAACCCAACATCCAGCGGTGTAAACATTCAGAGCTCACTGTGATCTCCTGAGCTCCAGAGGGCTTGGCCTTCTCCCAGCTCCGTCATCCACAGTGCACACCGCTGGTCATGCCACAGTCCTGGGGTCTCCACTACAACTGAAACTGCACCTTCATCAGTGACCTCTCCTGAGTCCTTTCCATGATAGCTTAAATCCTGTAGCTTTTATGTGACTAACCAGTAACACATGAGAATTTTTTTCTTTTAAGATTTATTTATTTATTATATGTAAGTACACTCACTGTAGCTGTCTTCAGACACTCCAGAAGAGGGCGTCAGATCTTGTTATGGATGGTTGTGAGCCACGATGTGGTTGCTGGGATTTGAACTCTGGACCTTCGGAAGAGCAGTCGGGTGCTCTTACCCACTGAGCCATCTCACCAGCCCGAGAATTTTTTTTTTTAAACTAAGTTTATTTGGCAGCTTGAGATGCAGCCTGGGTCCCCTCTGGACCACAGCTCTGTGTGTCAATCCTGAAGAGTTTCTTCCCAGAAGATTTACCTCAGTGGTACTGGTCTCTATTAATCACAGCTGATTCTTCAGCCCCAGCTGACCAGAAAGATTCTGATTTTAAATATATCACATGAATGGTCCTGATATTCTTACTTCCCTCCTAAAACTTCACAAGCCAGGCCTCTACCATCTGCATTTCTCTGAACACTGCCTTCAGCTCCCACATAATAGCCTGTTAGGCTTTGAGCAGTCGATGGCTTTTGCAGCTCTAAGTTCCAAACACTTGTACAATCCTCAAAACATCATGCTCGAGTCTGTCAGTACCCCCCTCCTGGTACCAAGTTCTGTCCTACTTTGTTGTCTATTGCTGTGATGGACACGGTTGTCTTGTTAGAGTTTCTATGGCTGTGAAGAGACCATAGCAATTCTTACAGTGGAAAAGATTATAAACTGAGGCTGGCTTGCATGGTGCAGGCAGACATGGTCCATGTCTACATCTGGATCAGCAGACAGCAGGAAGAGAGTAACAGCCTAGCCTGAGCACTCAAAAAAGCCCACACCCCAGTAATACATGTCCTCCAGCAAGGGCACACCTCCTAATTGTGCCACTTTCTATGGCCCTGTGGGGACTCTCTTCATTTAAGCCACCACAGTTCCCCACCATGATGCCAAGTAGGCAAGGAATTAGGAGGTGACTGAGGGAAGAACTGTATCTTCGTAGCGGTATCTCCTGATAGCCAGGATGCCCCTTTATGGTTACGTCGGAAACGGAGACACTGGGGCTCTTTCCCACGTGGACTGATGAAGGACTCTGAGAAGACAAACTGGCCAACCATGCGGGGAATAAAACAAAACAGACTCAATGTTTAGAGCATTATAGTATCACTTGCAGTACAGATATTCCTTCTTTGTAGAGCTCGTGGATAGAGATGCTCTGAAAGGTAGGTCTGGTCTTCTATGATCAGGGATGGGAACAGGGTGAACCAAAGAAGGAACTGTTCATTTTTGACTCACAGTTCAAGGCTACTCTCATCGCAGAGAGGGAGACATGGCAGCAGCAGGAGGCGGCAGCTCACATGGCTTCCATAGTCAGGGAACAAGAGTGATGAGCAAGCCGGGCGTGATTGCGTACGCCTTTAATCCCAGCACTCGGGAGGCAGAGGCAGGAGGATTTCTGAGTTCGCGGCCAGCCTGGTCTACAAAGTGAGTTCCAGGACAGCCAGGGCTATACAGAGAAACCCTGTCTCGAAAAACAAACAAATAAACAAAAGAGTGATGAGCGAAGGGTGCTGGAGCTCCGCTTGCTCTCATCGCAGAGAGGGAGACATGGCAGCAGCAGGAGGAGGCAGCTCACACGGCATCCGTAGTCAGGGAGCAAGAGTGACGAGCGAAGGGTGCTGGAGCTCGGCTTGCTTTCTCCTTTTTATTAAATACAGCCTGGGAGATGGTGTCACTCATTTCGTGTGTATCTCCCCACACCAGTTAAGCAGTTTAAGAACCTCTTCACAGGCTTGCCCAGAGGTGACTGTAGTGCCTGCCCTGGTGACAGTGTTAGCAGTCACATCAGACCTCTTTGCACTCACTGGAGGGAGGAGTGAGACATCTTTAGCAGGAAGCTTTGTGCATGCAATACAGTCCTCTTATGCAGATCGGGGTTCTGGAAGTAGCCGTATCTTTATCTGTGAACAACCCTCTGGGCAGTTCAGGGTGTCACAACTCAACAGGACAAGAAATATGACTTCAACCCATTCTTCTGACCAGTAATTCAAGTCCTGCAGATACAGTCCTCTGTTGTGTAGAGTGCTGATTGTGAGAGAGAAGCCCAAACCCCAACTCCCAATTCGCTACTTGCCAGTCAGGCTGCTCCCTCAGCCTGGCTGAGCCTCACTTCCCTCATCTGTGAAGTGGGGTGCCCTCACCAGATGTCTTAGGGTTGACATTGCTGTGGCAAACCACCATGACCATAGCAAGTGGAGGAGGAACGGATTTATTTGGCTTACACTTCTGAATTAAAGTCCATCCTTGGAGGAGGTCAGGGCAGCGAATCAAGCAGGGCAGGAGGCTGGAGGCAGGAGCCAACGCAGAGCCCCCGGAAGGGCACCGCTCAGTGGCCTGCTCCCTATGGCTTGCTTGGAACACTTCCTTATAGAACCCAGGACCATCAGGCCAAGGGTGGCACTGTCCACGGTGAGCTGCCCCCCCCCCCCATGCATCAAGAAAAACCACAGGCTTTCCTACAGACCAGTCTGGTAGGGGCATTTCTCAATTCAGGCTCTCTCTTTTAAAATAACCGGCTCAACACCAACCCTGGAGAGAGAGACCTGACTGAGCCCCAGTGAGCACGTTTCACTGAGAGACACCGGGCCAGAACTCGAGGTCCGAACCTGCACTTCTGCCTCCGTGACCCACAGGTCTCCATTCTTGTTCTGTAGCAGAAAGCCCAAGTCTAGACAGTTTATAAAATCAGATGGCTCCCTTAGCATTTCTGGTGGTTGGAAACAGCGTAGCCTCGGAGCCTGCCGAGGGGTGGCTTAGCTGAGAGTGACAGGGTCAGTGACAGGGTCCTGAGGAGGAAGGACCAGGGGTCAGAGATCAAGATAGGGCAGGTGGGCTCAGGAGGCCAAGGCTTCTGCCCAGCCTGTTTATGAAGAAGTACAGCATCTTATACACTATTAGTGGGAGAACGAGAGAGGGCAGGGTTAGGCAAAGCCATCGTACAAGGGATGACGTCAGCAGGAGGCTGATGAAGCAGTGTTGCACAAGGCGCACAAGATTATCTCACGGGTGTCAGGGACAAGCACACAGAAGTGTCAAGATGGAGAACCTAGGGGATAAAGCCAAGTTTCCAGGAACTGAAACCTTAACTCCTTCAAAGCCAGGTTCCAACCTCAGACTGGACCTTGCTGAGCTGGTCCTGGGCGAGGACAAGGACCTTAGTTCCTTTCGTCCTTTCCTTGGGGGCCTCTGAGAAAGCCTGGGATCACCTGGCTCTCAACAGAGGAGGAACCGTGTTCACTCAGGAGCATGATCGAAAGGCCAGATTTGCACAATCTGCCCCAGTCCGTGTCTGTGTGTGTGTGTGTGTGTGTGTGTGTGTGTGTGTGTGTGTAGGCTGTAGGTTGACATCTGGTGTCTTCCTCTCTCCCTTTCTTTCTCTCTTTTCCTTCCTCTTGCACCTTTGGGTGGGTGCCTACAGAAGCCAAAAGACAGTGTTGGATCCCATAGAGCCAGGGGCCCGAGTGGTTGTGATCCTCCTGATATATTGTAACCACCAATCGAGCCTCCCCATCTTGGATTTGGAGACAAGGTCTTTCTCACCAAATCTGTTTTCATCGGTTTGGTTAGACTGGCCACCAGTGAGCTCCGCTGGACTCTGCCACCCCTGTACTAGGATCACATGGGGACCAAGCTTACAGCACCCTAGCCTTTGGGGGTGGGGGGACAAGCTAGACTCCATTCAAACCACAACGCAATTTAACATCATCAGTCCAGTACTAATGTCCCCAGAGTCAGTGACGTTCAGTGACTTTGCCCCCCACCTTGCCCTGGGCTTCCCACTGACCTCACTTGGCAAATATTCCTCCCCATGTAACTGTTCATCTCTTTAGTTTATAAATGAATGTCTGTGTGTGCGCGTGCACCACGTGTATTTTGGGTCTTCTGGAGGAGCAGCGGACACTTGGCCTCTGAGTTCTCTCGCCTGCTTCTCCACTCTATCTGGTTTTTTTGTTTGTTTTTCGAGACAAGGTTTCTCTGTGTAGCCGTGGCTGTCCTGGAACTCACTCTGTAGACCAGGCTGGTCTCGAACTCAGAAATCCACCTGCCTCTGCCTCCCGAGTGCTGGGATTAAAGGCGTGTGCCACCATGCCCGGCTGATCTGTCATCTTTTATTGTCCAAAATGAGCCAGGAGAGAGGCCTGGGCAGAAGGGTGGGAAAAGACTTCTTGATAGGAGCCAGGCAAGAAACAGTGCGGGGTGTGTCTCGAGTCAGGGAGGGCAGATGAGCAGGGTGCTGAGCGAGTGGTTGTCTAAGGGGTACCCAGCAGCCCCTCCATCTCAAGTCTCAGAGAAGACAGATGGAGGGCCTTGGTGCTCAGAAGACTGTTAACTGGCCTCCCTGGGACAGGGCCTTCTGAGGGGATTTGGGGAAACTGAGTCAGCCCCAGACCTCGTCCTCGGTAAACCTACATTATAAACAACACTGTAGCCCCAGCCATCATCAGCAGAGTGACTATGCCAGCCAGGAGGTTTGTTGAATGACTGAATGACCTATGTCTGCTCCTGTGCCAGGCTGCTCAGAACCCCCTTCATGAGGTGCAAGCCTAGGCCACTTGTGGGACACTCCCCTGTTTGTGCCAGGAGTGGAGGACATAGAGACCTCCCATCTCGCCCCCTCTGTGGGACCCTCTTCCCCACACACATCAATTCCTGTCAGAGCCAAGATGTGTCACCATGGAAACTGCTTGGCAAAGGCTGGCAGGCAGAGGCGGCCAGCAGCCGCTCACACTACCCAGCTCCCAGCGGCACCCGTTGAAGTGACACGAGCGTGCCTGGCGGTGTGTGGCATGTGTGCGGTAAGTTAGGGCTTGGGTAGGCACATAAGTGTTTGTGTGATGCACGTCAGAGGTGGTCTGGGAGTGTGTGCTCTTGTGTGTGCATACATGTGCATGTGTGTCAACATGGTGAACTGTGGCTGCATGCATGCGCTCTGGGTGTGATGGCTGCTGGGTGCACACAGACATGGGAAATAGAGGACTGACAGGGATGTGTGTACTACAGGCTGGGCGTCACTAGGTGAAGGACCAGACCAAGGTGACCTGTGGCTGCTGTCCCTACCCTCGAAGTGGACCTCCTGGCCAAAGACAGCCACGGCTCAGGTAATTATCCGTCTGCAGGAGTGCATGACTGGAGAGCTTCTGAGAGGCGGCACCTACTGGGACCGAAACTTACAATATTGGATGAGAGTCAGGCAGTGAGGGGGAGAAAAGCAGTTATCTGGGTGGAGAGTAGTCTGGAGTCTGGAGCGATGAGAGAGGCCGGGAAGAGGAGACACAGCCAGTGGGGCTGCACTCAAATTTAAAAAGGCCATCTTCCTAGAATGGGGGTGCCAGAAGAGGCACCCACAGAGGTAGCACATGGGATGAGAGGACAAATGGCTGGGACAGACGGAGCCGGTGGAGATGTCAGGGGGAGAGCCAGGTGGCTCGAAGCTTGGATGCTCCAGGGACAAGATGGGGCTTGCTCGTGAGACTTAGGGACGCCTGAGGGTCTCACTGTGCAGGGGGATGGGGCTTGAACGGAGAGAGTACAGGTGGAGCCAGCTGTGCTGGGCAGTCAGGAGAAAAACATATCTGGAGGTTGACCAGATGTTTCTTTCTTTCTTTCTTTTTTTTTTTCTTTTTTGGTTTTTTTGAGACAGGGTGTCTCTGTGTAGCCCTGGCTGTCCTGGAACTCACTTTGTAGACCAGGCTGGCCTCGAACTCAGAAATCCGCCTGCCTCTGCCTCCCAAGTGAGTGCAGGCCTGTGGGTAGGGTAGAGGAGTGTCTGGAAGGCATGGAACTTCTGCAGTGTGAGAGGGAAGGGAAGTTTGGGTCCCTAGGGCCTTGTCCCCAGGATCTGAGGACAGTGACACGCCCTCCAGGTACTACTGATTCTCTATCCTTGTAGCCCCCCACCCCAGCTCTTTTATCTATGTGGGGATGAAGCTAGTTTGGTGACCACACCTTCCAGGTACCTAGAGCCACCAGAAGCCCCAGCGTGGGCTGTGCCCCGGGCTCCCAGGCCTGTGCTCTCCTGAATGAGTTTTCCTGGGTTCCCAGAAGGGAATGCCCGTGCCTCATCCTGACCCCTTAGGGCATGTGGTGGGCACGAGGAGCAATCCTCCATCTGGGGGTCTTGCTCAGATCCCCCTCTCAGGCGCCTTCCCACACTAGGTGCAGCTGCAGGGGTCTGGTGCTACCAGGCTGTGCCTTAGCTCGTTACAAGCCTGTCCAGAGCAACCCTGTCTTCTGGGGGTTCCTTCTCCCGCCAGCACCCACTCCTACTATACTCCGTGTCTCCCCAGGGTGATGCTTCCCACCTACAAGAGGATTTCAAAAGGCTGTCTCCATGACAGGGCACAGCTAAGGCCCTGAAGCCTCTTGTCAGCCCCCCCCTCCCTGCCAGGAGGAGGTAAGATAGGGTGCGATGAATGAGGGGGCTGGCACGTGGGACACCCCTCGTTCTGCAGCCTACTCTGGGGCACCCTGAGATGACTTTGCCTTTTTATGTTGTTGATGTCTCAGTGCAAGGGCTTTGGGGACATCTTCAGGCAGCTCTAAATCGAGGAGAACTATGAAAGGGACAGATGTTGCTGGGCACAGGGTGGGCATGAGGACCATGCCTGTGATGGACGCTTTCTGGTTAGGAAACAACAGGTGGGCTCTCTCCCCATCCCTAAGCACATAAAATGGAGGAGGGATGGGGCCAGACCCGGGCAGAGATAAGACAGAGACGAGAGGCTAGACAGCACAGTCTTAATGCCCAGGCCATCCTGCACCCCAGATTTGGTCTAGCCTTGGGAATCCCCAGGAGCCTGTCTTCATAGTTGGCTGCTCCCTATCCTGTCCCTATCCTGTAAGGCCTTCACTGTTCGTTGAGGATAACTTTCCATTGACACACTCACCGCCCCCAACCCCAGGCTTCGTCCCCCTGGCTGCTGTCTGGGGGGAACAAGGGGTCTCAGAACTGGGGGAACCTGGCGTGAATACTAATTGGGCTGCTCACAGGGCGGCTTCACAGGCTGATCGTAGATGGCTGGACCCTGGCCAGGGCCGGCTGGGCCTGCTTCGGAGCCCTGTGCACCCCCACCATTGAATCAAGACGCTTCTAGTGCCTGGGGACTTCTGTTCCTCTCTCAGGCTTGGCAAGGGTCTTCAGCTATTCCAGGATGGGGTGGAGACTGGAGACCCAGAGAGCTGGGGTCCCTGGAACCCAGTCCCAACTGACCCTGAGAAGGGGCTTCAGTCACTCCAAGATGGGGTAAGGACTCAGAGGGTACCCAGTCCCAGCTGATCCTGGCCAGGCCTTCTATAAAATGCTTCCGGAAATATGGCTGCCCTCATCAGACAGAGGGGAGGGCTCTTCTCAAGATGGTGGACAGGGGTGTGTGTGCGTAGGAAACTGAGGGATAGATAAGGATACCTCTTGGCTTAAAGGAGTCTTAGACTCTAGTCTCCTACCCAATTTGAGCACACCTTAAGTCAGTCCCTCTCCACTCCTCCCCCCACCCCCGAGATAGGGTTACATGTAACCCAGGCTGGCCTCCAATTCTCTATGTAGCTGAGGATGGCCTTGAACTCCTGATCCTCCTGCCTCCATCTTCTGAGTGCTGGATCTTATGGTGCTATGACTGGCTTATGCAGCTCTGGGCACAGAACCCAGAGCTCCTGCTCCTTCCCTGCTATCTGGGACTGGATCCCATTGCCACCGCCTCGGTGTCACTGGCCTCACCGACCTCTGTCGCTGTCAGATGGCCTCGGTGCAAGGCAGTGGGAGCCCCTTGGGGTCATGGCTGACTCCGCACAGCCCAGCCTATCATGTGGCTTTGTCCACACTTTGCTCCTACACCCCTCTGGATCCATCTGCCCAAAGCCCCAGCACACCCTGTCTTTTGCTCATACCAGCTCCTCCCTGGGTCGGACCCTTCCCTACTCCTCCCCGGGTCGGACCCTTCCCTACTCCTCCCCCTGGGCCGGACCCTTCCCTGCTCCTCCCCGGGCCGCACCCTTCCCTACCCTTGATTCTGGCTCATCCTACTTGCCCGTCTGTGTGGCACTGGACTCAAATGCTGTCCTTGGATCCCGTCCTCTTCTGCACCCTCTTTTGTGCTGGTGCTGTCTCTGGGGCAGCCTGCCCCATGGCAAAGCAGCACCTGGCACACACTATGTCTGCTGCACAAAGGGCTGCCTGACTGGGGACCACTACTGTGCCAAGAACATCGCTCCTCTCCTCTAATCCTTCCAACACTCGCTGTGAGGCAGTTTCCTCTTTGCCAGATGGAATGAGCTCCTGTCACTGGTTAGCGTACAGCAGCACACATGTATTATCATTTCTGCAGCCAGAAGTCCAAGGCTGAAGTGTGGGGTACACTGTGTTCCCCCTGCAGTGGTTCTCAACTTTCCAAATGCTGTGATCCCCCAACCAGAAAAGTATTCCATTGTTACTTCATAACTGTAATTTTGCTACTGTTATGAGTTGTAATGTAAATATCTGATATACAGATGACCGATATGTAATCCCTAGGGGGTCGCGACCCATAGGCCACCTATGGCCACGTTGTTCCTTCTCTGCCCTGCAGGCTTCAGCTGTGTAGTCCTGGCTGGCCTGGACTCTATGTAAACCAGGCTGGCTTTGAACTCAGAGGTCTGCACTCAGAAGGTGGAGGCAGGAGGATCAAAAGTTCAAGATTTGGGCCAGTGAAATGTCCCAGCAACTAAAGGTGCTTGCCACCAAACCTGAGGACCTGAGTTCAATCCCCGGGACCCACACAGTGGAAATAAAGAACTGACTCCTGCAAGCTGTCCTCTCCCTTGTAAAGATGCACCATGGCAAGCTTCTGCCGCCCTGCGAGCCACACTAAGTTCAAGGGCCTCTTCAGCTATGTAGTAAGTTCAGGATCACCCCAAACTCCATGAAACCTCAATCCGCTTTTCATAAAATAGGCTTCACTGAGCTGGGCAGTGGTAACTCACGCTTTTAATCCCAGAAACTAGGAGGCAGAGGCAGACAGACCTCTGAGTTCGAGGCTAGCCTGGTCTACAGAGAGAGTTCCAGGACACCCAGCGCTACACAGAGAAACCCTGTCTTGAAAACCCCAAAACAAAACAAAACAAACAAACAAACAAACAAACAAAAACCTGGCTTTTTCTTGGCTGCTGGGGCTCAGATGGTCAGTTTACAGGGCAGGCACTTCACCCACTGAGCCATCTTCCCAGTTCCTCAAAGCTTCTTCATAATAGCCAGCGTTGGAATAGAACATGGATCTTTCCCCACAGTCTTAGTTCTTGCCCTAACAAAGTGCACCAGAAAATACTTGTCAGAAGTTTGTGGCGGCGTTCTAGCCGGCGTTCAGTGCGCCTGTGATATCAGCACTTGGAAAAAAGGCACAGAAACTTTGGGAGTTTGAGGCCAGCTTGGACGTTATAGCGAGATCTAAATCTTTGGCAGGAGGGAAGGAGGGAGGGAGGGCAGAAGATGAAGGAAGGAAACAGCTTCTAACATAGAGTATGTGGACAATCCCCTTTAAGATGTTTTTAGTTGGGCAGTGGTGGCGCACACCTTTAATCCCAGCACTCGGGAGGCAGAGGCAGGTGAATCCCTGTGAGTTCGAGGCCAGCCTGGTCTACAGAGTGACTTCCAGGACAAGCAGGGCTACAGAGAGAAACCCTGTCTTGAAAAACCAAAGCAGGGGCTGGAGAGATGGCTCAGCAGTTAAGAACACTGACTGTTCTTTCAGAGGTCCTGAGTTCAATTCCCAGCAACCACATGGTGGCTCACAACCATCTGTAATGGGATCTGACGCCCTCTTCTGGTGTGTCTGAAGACAGCTTCAGTGTACTCATATACATAAAATAAATAAATAATTCTTTAAAAAAGAAAGAAAGAAAGAAAAGTCAAAGCTGGGTGGGGGAGATGGTTTTAAATGTGGAAGGAAAAAAAAATAACATAAGTTAAGAAAGAGCTGGGATCACCGGTCGGTCACCCGGCGCCTTTTTCTTTCTTTTTTTTTTCTTTTAACAATTCCCCACATTTCTCTACATTGGATGTTTACAGTTGAGTCATTCATTCATTCATTCTTTCTTTCTTTCTTCCTTCCTTCCTTTCTTTTTTTCTTTTCTTTCTTTCTTTTTTTTTTTTTTTGGTTTTTCGTGACAGGGTTTCTCTGTGTAGCTGTCCTGGAACTCACTCTGTAGACCAGGCTGGCCTTGAACTCAGAAATCTGCCTGCCTCTGCCTCCCAAGTGCTGGGATTAAAGGCGTGCACCACCACGCCTGGCTTGAGTCATTATTTCTTAATCATTATTTTTTTTTTAAAGGAAAATTCCTTTGCCCCTGGAAATGATGGCGATGCATGGCTCAGCCACTCATGGGTGGGCGTTGCTGAGGGGTCGGGCTATCTGCAGAGGTCCCAGGAGGCTGGTGATTTCCAAGCAGGAAGGAACCTGTTGTTCTAAAGACGCCCTAGGAGAAAGTGCAGTTTCGAGGTTTAACTGGGACAGCAATGCTTGGGTGAGGTAGTACAAGCCCTTCTTCCCAACTCTGCGGAGGCTGAAGCAGGCAGATGGAGTTAAAGGCCAGCCTGGGCTATACATGCAAACCCTACCAAGGGATAACCAAAACTACATCAATGGTAGCAGCCTCCATGGGTTGGCCCTGCGCTCAGCCATTCTTCCTCTGGAGAGGCTTGCGGGGACCATGGGCACAAGTAAGAGGCCACTGACCACCTATGGGACCCAGACATGAATCTGAGGCCTGGGAAGGCAGGACTCCCCATTCGTGGCTCCAGATCGAGTTCCTTTATTCTAGGTGATCTCGCCAGCCTGTCTAACCGTCGATGGCATGGGAAGGGGAAACAGGGACTTCCCTTTTGTGAGACAGGGTTTCTCTGTGTAGCCCTGGTTGCCCAGGAACTCACTCTGTAGACCAGGCTGCCTTGAACTCACAGAGATCCGCCTGCCTCTGCCTCCCGAGTGCTGGGATCAAAGGTGTGCGCCACCACTGCCCGGCTCAGGTTCTTTGCAGGGTTAGTCAGGTCAACATGGAGGCCCTTCCACTTCCCAAATGCAAGCGTGGCACACTGTGGAAGCGCCTCTGTGAACTGGGCCAGGACAGGTCCCCTCAGGTCTTCCTGGCCACCCAGGTGACTTTAGGGATGATGTCTCCACCTAACACTGGCTTCTAGCACACAGTAGGGTTTGTCGCCCCTACTAGGTGGGAAAAGCATGCCTAGGCTTATGGTTTGGTAACTAACGGTAGATATGGAGTCTCCATTGCTCTGATACTTGGGTACCAGTTTCTCAGTCTAGATGGCATTCAAGCCTGCCCTACCGGCTCATCATTGGTAGTTGTGATGGGCACGGATGCCCCTCCCCTCCCTCTTCCTCTCCCCCTCTCCCTCTCCCTCTCTCCCTTCCCCCCTCTTTCTTTCCTCTCCTCCTCCCTCTCCTCCTCCCCCTCCCCCCTCCTTCTCCCTGTCTCTGTCTCTCTCTGACCTGGGGACTGCTGAGACAGGATCTCATTGTGTAACCCTGTCTCTCCTGGGATTCATGGTGTAGACCTGGCTGGCCTTGAACTCACAGAGATCTACTTGCCTCTACTTCCTACATCCTGAGTGAGATTAAAGGCATGCCATGCCAAGTCCTGGTGTTTTTTTTTTTTATGATGTTTTAAATATTTTTTATTATTTTTTTTTTTACTTATGTGTATTATTAGGCAGCGCTTGTATGTGCGGTACCGACAGAGGCCAGAAGGGGGCGTTGGTTCCCCTGGAGCTGGATTTACCCAGCTCACCCAGGCAGAGAGTCCTGGGTGCTGGGAACTAAACCATGCTCTTCTGCAAGGTCCTCTGCTCTTAACTGCTGAGCCGTCTCTCCAACCCCAGTTTGCCTGCGTTGGGGTCTGCTTGCTTCTCTGCTGTCTATAGGAGAGGCAGAGCTGATACTCAGTCTGCCCAAGGGAGGCTCAGAGGTCATGTAAGATCCCTTGACCCTTAGGGTGCCTCTGACCTACGGGAGTATTTCCCGGGGGTCACTGGGTGAGAGAGTCCACTGCAGGACAGTTTGTCCTATGCCAGCAGCTCCCGAGGGCCCAGGACAGGGGGTGTGGTGGGAGAGCTACTGCTTCCAGGTGGCCTCCTTGTCACCCTGGGATACCCGTGAGAGCATTTAAGCAGTTGGCTCCTGAGCCCACACCTGGGTTGAATCTAGTGGAACAGAGGCCCTGGGCTCCCAGCACTGTGGTCAGCGTCCCTTCTCTGTTGTCCCCTCCCAGGTGGCTCTTTGGCCTTGTAACCCATGGTGTGAATGTCTGAAGTATTTCTTTCTTTTCTTTTCTTTCTTTCTTTCTTTTTTTTTTTTTTAACATATTTCTGGGGTGGGGGTGAGGGTAGAGTCAGTTAATGTATATGCAGATCAGGGGACAATTTTGTGGACAACAGCTCTCTCTTTCCACCTTAACATGGCTTCGTCCTGACAATAAAAACAGCATAGCAGGAGAGGATTTTTTTAGCTGACACTTCCAGGTTACAGATCATTACAGTAGGGAAGTCAAGGTAGGAACTGAAAAATGGCTGGTTACATCATAGCCACAGCCAGGAGCAGGAACTAATACATATGTGTTTGCTTGTGCTTAACTCAACTTATCTACTCTTACATAGCTCGGGACCCCCTGCCTAGGGAATGGTACCACCCACACTGGGCTGGGTTTTTCTGCATCAATTTCTAAGACCACACAGGCCAACTCAATGTAGACAGTCCCTCACTGAGACTCTTCTTAGGTGATCTTAGGAGGTGAGAAGTTGACTCCAGGCTTGGCTCTGGGATAGGGGTCCTGGCCTTGCCTATAGCCCAGCTGAGACCTAGGCCAGTCATGAGAGCTCAGATTTCAGTGACCTGCTGAAGGACCCTGGGAGGAGAACAAGAGAGTCACTGCTAGCAGGTGCTAAAGTCCCTATGGGTGGCCTTTGGGCAACCCTAGCCAGCAGCTCTGGGGCTCCTTGAGGACATCCCCCGGGACAACCCAGATGGCTGGTCTCAGAGAAGAATACAGGAGCAGTGTGAATGATTGGTCTCTGGGGTGGCACATGGTTCCCAAGGAAGGATGGATCGATCTCTCTCTCCCCCCCCCCCATCTCTCTTCCTGTCTAGTCCTCAGTGAAACTGTTTGTTAAGTCACTGAACAGGACCATGTGACACTCAGTGAATGGTCCATACCAGCTTAAGATAATTTATTTTAATCAATTTAATTTAAGATAATTTGGCAGGTTAGCAGTCTTTGCACTTGGCCAGTGTATATTGAATGCCTGCTTTCTACCAGGACCTGTTTTTTGGGTCCAGAGCATGGACTTTAGATACAGTACAAGGGACAGGCAAACCCCTGATGTCACCAGGAATAATAGGTGTCACAGGAGGTTGGGGGAGCCTCCTGAGGTCCCTATCAGAGCAATGTATTTAGGGGAAAGACTGTTCTAGAAGAGGAGTAAAACGAACATAAGAACCTGATGAGGTTGGGAGGTCCTTAGCTGGGTTTCTAGTCTGTGGCTCCATCATTTTTTCCTGCTTGCCCCTCAGTTTTTTTGTTTTTAAGATTTTTTTTAAAAAATTTTTTTTATTTATATGAGTACATTGTAGCTGTCTTCAGACACACCAGAAGAGGGCATCGATCCCATTACAGATGGTTGTGAGCCACCATGTGGTTGCTGGGAATTGAACTCAGGACCTCTGGAAGAGCACTCAGTGCTCTTAACTGCTGAGCCATTTCTTCAGCCCAACCCTGTTTTTCCATAAGCAAAATGGGAACAAACAACCTTGTAGGTAGCTGTGGCAAGAATGTTCTGGAAGCATTCGGAATACTGTCTTGAGGCTAGAGATGTGGCTCAGTTGGTAGAGTACTTGCCTAGCGTGCAACCATGTTGTAGGTTCAATCCCCAGGATCACACCCCTGTGACGCCAGCACTCAGGAGGTAGAGGCGGGAGAGTCGAGGTCGCCCTTGGTTATGTAGTAAGTTGGAGGCCTCGAGTTACAGGTATGTACTACTACCCCTGGTTTCCAATGCAGGACTTTGTGCACGGTAGGCAGAGCTTCTTGCCCGGTTTATTTTTGTTTTCCTTTTGGTTTTGGTTTTGTTTTTTGCTTGTGCGTTTGTTTAGCTTGTTTTGGCTTTGGTTGTTTGAGACAGCTTCTCACTATCTACAGCCCAGATTAGCTTGGAGCCCTCAGTCTTCCTGCCTCAGCGTCAGCTGTAGGATAACAGGAATGCCCCGCCCCCATCCCCCCCCACCCCCACCCCCACCCACTCCCACCCCACCCCCACCCCCACCCCCACTCCCACCCCGTTTGACTTTTCCTCTGGTGTCCTAGGCTGGCCTGGGATGTTCCAGCTTCCTCTCTCTCCTCGAGCTATGAGATGAGCTCTGAAGCACACGTTGCTGGGAGTGTCAGTGTCCCACGTGCTCCTGAGCAGACAGACCTCAGAAGTCTGAGAGTCACCGGGGAGGGTGTGGCACCGTTTCCTACCGCCCTCCTCTCGCACTTTCCACCGGATCCCGCTTCAGTCCCTGCCTCGCGTGCTGACGTCACACCAGGACCGGTTTGGTCCCCGTGACCCGCACACCAAGCTTCTCTGGGGCAGTTCCGGAGGGCGCGGGGCTGCAAGGTAGGGGCCGCGCGGAAAGCAACCACAGGCGCGGGGAGCTGATGGCCGGGGTGGGTGCGGGTGTTGCTGCGGAGTGGGGGTTCTAGCCAGGGCAAGCCAGGGGGACGTCTGGGTGGTGGCGGCGGCGTGCTCCTGTGCCACGGGACCACGGGATGTGCTCGGTGTACTTGGGTAGAGGTTTAGGTGAATCTCAGCGACTGGGATTTCATACATGCTACGCTGGTAGTCAGGTTCCAGATAGCGCGGAACTGGGTCCCAAGGGGCACGCACTCCCTCCCGGGTAGCAGCTCCCCAGGTCCAGGCTACAGCCTTGTCACCTTCAGATGGGGGTGATCAGGCTTTTGTGATCAAGCGCTCGAAGGAAGACATTTCCCAGCATGGACCGGTGGACTGTTGTGGGATGTCCCGGCAGAGACAGGCAAAGTCTCTGGCTACCCGGCTGCCCCCTAGCCTGTATCAGGGAGGGGTGTGAGTGACAGCCAGGTGATGTCACAGCTCCAGGAAGGTAAAGCCACCTGTCAATCCAAACAGCTGGTTCAGGTAGACTCTGAACTTGTCCCAAGTACAGCTGCTTCACTGATTGGAGGGAAATTAGGTTGGAATTTGGGGTTCACAAGGGAGGATGAGGTCAGGGGGTCCTGAGCCGTTTCCCCTCCCCAACCCCTTTGCATCTTGCATTTCCTTCTCCCTGGGGCTGCTCAAACCACCCTCAAGCTTCAGCCCTCAGTAAGTGAACCTCTGCAGCTGCTGCACATTTTGTGTAGTCTCCAAATAACAAGAAACAGAGCGTGATTCTTGTCCACAGGCCAGGCGTCGGCTGGATGTGCAGATGCAGGCCTGCGATCCTAGCAACTGGGAGGCTGAGGCAGGAGGATTGCTCCAAGTTTGAAGGCAGCCCCGAACTACATGATAAATCCCTGCCTCATAAGAAAACCATAAGTAAGAGATATGAACAAGTACTCTGGGAGTTGGGGGACCTGACCTTGGTCACCTTAGTCAGGGTGTCTCTACATGGGGTGACGGAGCCTCCCTGGAGAACCGGAGCCCAAGCAAGGGCATGCGTGCTGTCCTGGGCTCTGAGCAAAAGGGGCTGAGGGGAGGCAGTACAAAGACAGGGAGTCTAGGTAGAAGAGCTGAGGAGAGGATTTCTTTGGAGAGGGTGATACTGCCTTTGTCTAGAACAGCGGTTCTCAACCTTCCTAATGCCGCGACCCTTTGATCCAGTCCCTCATGCTGTGGTGAAAGCCCCAACCAAAAAGTTATTTTTGTTTGCCACTTCATAACTGTAATTTTGCTACGCTCATGAATTGTAACGTAAATTTGATGCGCAGGTTGCCTGATATGCTACCCCCAAAGGGGTTGCACCCCACAGGTTGAGAACCACTGGTCTAGAATCATGCTAGGAGCTCCTGCCTCTCCCTGTGACCCACGGCCAATCATTAGTGTTTCTGTGCCTCCGTTTCCAGATGTGAAACAGTAGTATCTCTGGCTCTGTGACGTCTCGAGGTCTGTGGGATGACAGCAGGCTACTGGACAGCTACTGTCATGATCATCAGCAGGGTGGTGGCAGCCAGGACACACACAGGGGACAGCTAGGGGCCATCTTAGAGGATCTGGCACGTGTGGGAGGATGGGCGGGAACGGTGGGGCGTCCCTCACAGTCCCTGCAGTTTCTCCTGGGGCTGTCAGGACCACTTCCTCCTGCAGCTTCAGCCTCTGCATGAAGTGTGGTCTTGTGACGACTTGCCATGCAGGGTGGAAACGCTGAGCTAGTAGCCGAGGGCAGGGATAGGAGCGTCCTAAAAATCCCCCGAGGGTGAATATGGCCACAAGTGCTGCTTGAGAGGAAGTGCTGTCTGTGTAGACATCCGGGCTACCAGACCTCAGACAAGGACTTGAGGAGGGACAGAGGGGCTTGCTTACTCTGGGGCCCAAACTCAGACCTTGTCAAACCAACCTCTGGTCCATGTTGAAAGGTGAGTCCTTTGGTCATCACTGCCCCTCCCCCCATATCCCATCATGCTCTGTTGTCGTTCGTTTTCCTACTTGTTTGGCTTGCTTTGTGTGTGTGTGTGTGTGTGTGTGTGTGTGTGTGTGTGTGTGTGTGTGTGAGAGAGAGAGAGAGAGGGGGGGGGGGAGTTCACTATATAGCCCAGGCTGGGCTCAAACTCATGGTGATCCTCCTGCCTCAGCCACCCAAATATTGGATTTGCAGGCATGACATGTAGCATCCAGTGTCTTCAGGAGCTGCTGTGTCCTGATCCTCCAAGCCCTGGGTTATCTGGGTGTATGCAACATTCATGGAATCTGCATATGCAGGAGCCTCTTGGTCCAGGCCTGGGCTGCAGAGTGAGACCCTGTCTCACGGACTACAAACATTTCTCATGGCTTTGCCCGAGCAGGGGTGTTTAGCAGCAGTGGAGACCCTGACTACTATGTGTGGCAGCAAAGGGGAATTGAGTGCCTATGGGTAGCAGAGGTTCTACAAGTCGGGATTAGAGGGAGGGAACTAAATCAGTAGTCAGGGTCCAAATTAACTGTGCAGCCTTTGAAATAAGGCTTCGCCTTTCTGAGCCTCAGTTTATTTAGCAATAAGATGGGTAAATACAACAACCACACTTTAAGATTGTTCTAGAGGTTGAAATAAGTGTTGAATGGAGATGGTCTTGGGCTCAGTGGCTATTATACAACTCGGTGGGCAGGAGTAGTGGCCCACATCTGTAACTGCAGCGCTGTTGTGGGGAAATAGAGATAGGAGGCTCCTGAGAGCTCACTGCACAGCCAGTCTAGCTGAGTTAGTGAACTTCAGGTTCAATGAGACATCCTGTCTCAAAAAATAATATGGCATGTGATTGGGGAGAATACATGACATTGACCTCTGGCTTCTTCAGGTGTGTTGCACAGACACACAGGCACAACGGAGACACACAGACATACACTCAGACACATACAGACACACACAGACACACACAGGCACACACACAGAGACACACAGACATACACTCAGACACACAGACACATACACAGACACACACAGGCTCACAGAGACACACAGACAGACATACACAGACACATACACACAGGCACACACACAGAGACACACATACACTCAGACACACAGACACATACACACACATACACACATAGGCATACGCAGACATACACTCAGACACATACACACATAGACACATACACAGACACACACACAGAGACACACAGACATACACNCAGACACACAGACACATACACACACAGACACACAGAGACACACAGACAGACATACACTCAGATGAACACAGACACACACAGGTACACACAGACATACACTCGGACACACGGAGACACACACAGAGACTTAGACATACACTGAAACACATACAGACATACACACAGACACTCAGACACATGCACAGATGTACATAGACATACACATACACAGAAACACACAGACACACAGACACACAGACACATACACACACACAGACACACACACAGATACACACACAGATACACACCCATCTCACTCACAAAGTGATCTTGAGGATTTTCTTCCTTCCTTTCTTTTTTCCCCAGTGGCTTGAGACAGGGTTTCTCTATGTAGCCCTGGCTGTCCTTGTTCTGAACTCCCTCTGTAGTCCAGACTGGCCTGGAACCCAGAGATCCACCTGCCTCTGCCTCCTGAGAGCTGGGATTACAGGTGTGTGCCACCACTTCCCAGCTTCTAAGCAATTTTCAGAGTGGCCGATAAGCTGGGCAAGATTAACATCAGAGTGGTTCAGGATGTCTGCAGTATCAGGGCCTCCCCTTTTTTCTCCTTGTGAAGAAGCTGTGAGAGAGACCCTTCCTGGGCTACTGCAGAGACATGACAAAATTCCAGTTACAGAAGAGGTAATTCTGGGAGTAGTCGTGTGGCTCAGTGGTAGAGCCCCTGCCTAGAATCTCCCAGTGAGGGGCTGGGGTGTGGCTCAGTGGGAGAGACCCTGCCTAGAATCCCCCAGTGAGGGGCTGGGGTGTGGCTCGGCGGTAGGGCCCCTGCCTAGAATCTCCCAGTGTGGGGCTGGGGCGTGGCTCAGCGGGAGAGCCCCTGCCTAGAATCCCCCAGGAGGGGCTGGGAGTGTGGCTCAGCGGTAGAGCCCCTGCCTAGAATCCCCCAGTGAGGGGCTGGGAGTGTGGCTCAGCGGTAGAGCCCCTGCCTAGAATCCCCCAGTGAGGGTCTGGGGTGTGGCTCAGGGATAGGCTTTACTCAAATTGTGTCAGGTCACAGGTTCTTTTTTGTTTTGTTTTGTTTTGTTTTTTGAGACAGGGTTTCCCTGTATAGCCCTGGCTGTCCTGGAACTCACTTTGCAGACCAGGCTGGCCTCGAACTCAGGAATCCGCCTGCCTCTGCCTCCTGAGTGCTGGGATTAAAGGCGTGCGCCACCACGCTCGGCTCAGGCCACAGGTTCTATCCCTAGCACTGAAAGAAAGAAGAAAGAATAAAAGAAAAAAAGGAAGAGAGAGACAGAGAGACAGAGAGAAGCTGATGTAGCTACAACCCTGAAGCATAATTCAGAGGTCACTGTAAGGCATCACGGCCCCTGGGCTTCAGCTTGGGGTGCTGCGTGTGTGTGCAGGCCTGGGGAAGAGCGTGGAGTCTCCGTAGGTGGTGTGATTGGCATCCAGAAACAAAAATAGGTTGCTGAGATGTGTGAGGAGTCAGGTGCTTAGCCGCCTGCACGGCCTCCATGGCTCCGCACTTCCTCCTCTGCGGGAGCTGGCCGTGCTAGGGCAGAGGAGGCAAGGTGCCGCCTGTGGACTGTGTTACGTGTTCCTGTCTCGGTTGACTTCCCTGCACTGAGATGCAAAGGGAAGCTCTGAGCAGCCTGTTGCTGGAGCCAAGCATGACCTGAAGAAAAACCAAACCACTCCCATGCCAGTCTTCACTGACTCTGGTAGACAGTGAGTACCACACTGGGCAGTCCCTCTGCCTGTCTACCTGGTTGATTGCCTCCAGTTCCAGGTTGCTGTGGCCAGCATGCTCGCTCCTGACTGTTAGAACCGTGTCTCAGACCATGTCCACACTCTAGAAACCAGGGTCTGGGAGACACTGGGACGTCTTCTTCCTCAGAAGACAGCTCCTGGGTGCACACGCAGCTCCTGCAAGGAACCCTGTGGTTTAGGAGGAGGGTTTGGGTGGCTCTGTGAGGGGACAGGGTGTGTCTTGTGATCGTAAAAGGCAGGAGGAACAGCCTCTGCCTTCCACGAAGGTACCTCCCTAGCCTTGAAGGGTAGATACCTCCTTATATATGCCTTGCTTCTGTGAGCTCAGAGCTGGGGTGGAGTCCTATGGAAATGCACGTCCGTACTCAATTCTGGAATGGGGAGATGGCTCATTGGGTAGAGCGCTTACCCCATAAGCATGGGGGGCTGAGTTTGGATCCCTGACACCCATGTGGAAGACTGAGGTGTCATGTCTGTGGGCTTGATGACCAGCCAGGCTGGCTGGACTTTTTTTTTCTTTTTTGGTTTTTCAAGACAGGGTTTCTCTGTGTAGCCCTGGCTGTCCTGGAACTCACTCTGTAGACGAGGCTGGCCTCGAACTCAGAAATCCACCTGCCTCTGCCTCCCAAGTGCTGGGATTAAAGGCATGCGCCACCACTGCCCAGCTTCTGGTTGGACTT
>NC_034612.1:30842147-30843233 GCF_900095145.1 Mus pahari
GCCTCCCAAGTGCTGGGATTAAAGGCATGCGCCACCACTGCCCAGCTTCTGGTTGGACTTTTAAGCTCTGGGTTCAGTGAGAGAGACTTTTTCCAAAAGTCAGGTGGACAGCGAAAGACTTGACGTCAGCCTCTGCTCTCCTGCCCCAACATGCGCGCGCACACACACACACACACACACACACACACACACACAGATACGCACACACAGACTCGCACGCACTCACAGATGCATGCATGTTCACACCCCTTCCTTCTTGATTTGGGGAATGGTACCTTGTAGTGTATGTAGATGGGGTCATTCTGACTCCAGTTCACAGGAAAACTGTTTCTTGTCTGGGAGACAGTCACGTGTGCTCAGAGCAGTGACTGGGCCTCATGTGTCCTCCGCAGGGGGTCAGCAGGCTTTTTTCTGCTCACCTTGCTGAGAAGTTCCAGAACAAGGCAGAATTAAGCCTCACGGTCTCTCAGTCCAGTCTCCATCTTCTGGGAGCCCTGAGCAGGTACTCTCTAAGCCTGAGGGAAGGTTCCACAAGAGACGGTGGCTGTCCCCTGGGAGATCCATGGCCCGGAAAAGGAAATCAAAGGAGTGGCCAGTAGCCAAACACACGGCATGGTGCAGTGCAAACCACCCCAGGAGTTCAGCTTTGGGCCTCGGGCTCTGAAGGATGCTCTGATCTCCAGCGACCTGGCCCTGAAGCAGCTGTATACCTCAGCCTTCTCCCCGTCGGAGAGGCTCTTCCTGTCTGAGGCCTACAACCCTCATCGGACGCTCTTCAGCACCCTGCTCATTCACTCAGCCTATGACTGGCTCCTGAGCCGCCCAGAAGCCCCCGAGGATTTCGAGACCTTCCATGCTTCTCTGCAGCTCCGGAAGCAGAGCCTGGCCCGGAAACACATTTACCTGCAGCCCATAGGTAGGAGAGATGGGCTGGAGTCATCTGGACCCCTGGGGGCATGGCTCAGTGGTAGAACTCCTGCCTAGAGTCCCCAGTGAGGGGCTGGGGTGTGGCTCAGCGGTAGAGACCCTGCCTAGAATCCCCAGTGAGGGGCTGGGGGTGTGGCTCAGTGGTAGAGCCCCTGCCTA
>NC_034612.1:30843327-30844878 GCF_900095145.1 Mus pahari
CCTAGAATCCCCCAGTGAGGGGCTGGGGTGTGGCTCAGTGGTAGAGCCCCTGCCTAGAATCCCCCAGTGAGGGGCTGGGGTGTGGCTCAGTGGTATAGCCCCTGCCCAAATCCCCCTAGTAAGAAGCAGCCCCAGGCAGATCTGGCTTGGAGGAGATGGTCTGGGTCAGCTAGGTACTCAGGTTGGCAGTGACTTGTTTTTTTAGCACCCCGCCTCCCGTCTATACTGGTTATCTAGTGTGTGCTCACAGTCCTGGCCATGACCTGGCTATAACACACCCTGCCCTGGAACTGTGCTTGACACTCAGAGGAATACTCATTTTACAGGCTGGAAAGCTGGGGTTGGAGGTGTCTCGGGCTTGCCTGGTGGTAGAGCTGGATTCTGGAGGATGTAGGGTTTGAAGGGAAATCTTAACTGGCCTCCTGCTCTCTTGGAAGACACTGGGCTGGGCATTGAGGGGACTTGGGGATCCCCAGTGAGTCTCTCCAGGACTCTTCATCAGGAAGAGACTGGCAGAGTTGGAGCAAGAAGGGCTTAGAAAATGTCTCAGCCAGAGATGCTAGGGAGGGAGGAGGGAGAATCTGGTCCCAGTGTTCTCAGGGTACCACAGTTAGGAGGGCCACACCTGGCAGAGGGCCACACTTATGGCTGTTAGCTTCAGAATGGTAGAGGAGGGTATGGCTCCTGAGACATTGACATACTGTTTTTCCTGGCCCTTTGAATGGTACCTCAGTGGCCAGTCTGGGGTTTCTTTTCCTTCCTTCCTTCCTTCCTTCCTTCCTTTCTTCCTTCCTTCCTTCCTTCCTTCCTTCCTTCCTTCCTTCCTTCCTTCCTTCCTTCCTTCCTTTAAATTTATTTATTTTATACATTTGAGTACACTGTCGCTGTCTTCAAACACACCAGAAGAGGGCATCAGATCCCATTGCAGATGGCTGTGAACCACCATGTGGTTGCTGGGAATTGAACTCAGGACCTCAGTGCTTTTAACCTCTGAGCCATCTCTCCAGCCCAGCCTGGGTTTTCTGCAGCAGCTACTTACCGCCGTTAGGATCAGGGTGCTACTGTGCCTCCTGCTGCCCAGGACCCCACAGCCTGCAGACTGCTCGTGCCTGCTTTAGAGTCAGTCACTTTGTCCTCCTCATCGGCTGGGTCTTGGTAGGAGGACTAGGCTGGACCAAGAATCTGTCTTCTCCTTTCCCTCTTCCCTCCCTCCCTCCCTCCCTCCCTCCCAACTGGAATGATTTTTGGTATGTTTTTGGTATAAATTTATTTATGTATTTACACTCCAAATGCCGCTCCCCCTCCCAGTCCCCCCTCCCAGAGTTCTTCACCCCATCCTCCCTCCCCACCATTCCTCCTCCCTGAGGCATTAAGTCTCTACAGGATTAGGCATCCTCTCCCACTGAGGCCAGACAAGGCAGCCCTCTGATACATGTGTATAAGGTTCCTTTCTTTCTTTTTTTTTTTTTTTTTGGTTTTTCAAGACAGGGTTTCTCTATGTAGCCCTGGCTGTCCTGGAATTAAGTTTTTACAAAAATGTGACCAGAAACC
>NC_034612.1:30844919-30847575 GCF_900095145.1 Mus pahari
TCCCTCCCTCCCTCCCTCCCTCCCTCCCTCTCTTCTTTCCATTTTTTCTTAAAAATTTTAATATGTGCATTTGTATCTGAGTGTATTCTTGTGCATGTGAGTATCTACGCCCTTAGAGACGAGACATTTCTTCTCCCCTTGGAGCTGGAGTTACACGCAGTTGTAAGCTGCCCAACACGGGTGATAGGAATTGAATTTGGGTCCTGTACAAGAGTGGAATGTGCTCTGAACTGTTGAGCCGTCTCTCCAGCCCTCTTATTATTTTTTTGATATGGGGAATTTCATGCAGTCTGGGCTGGCCCCGAACTCATTATTTAGCCAAAGATGACCTTAAACTCCCACCCCTCCTGATCCTCCTGCTTCCACCTCCTGGGTCTGGGGATGCTAGGTGTGCACCACCATGCCCAGGTTTACAGTGATGGGGTAGATCCTGGCCATGTGCATGCTCTGTAAACATTCTACCAACGCAGCCACATCCCCAGCCCCCAAGCCTGGGTTTCTAACAGCTTTGGAGACCCTGCAACCACGGACCCCTTGTTTCCATCCTAGATCTGTGCCCTGTCCAAGTAGCATAGGATGAGCTTGTGGCTGTTCCCTGTCACAGATGTCCTTCCTGACTCACCACTGTCAGCTGATGCCTCTGTCCTAGCCGGGTTGCGTTTCTCTTAGTATAGTGCCGGCTAGCCTCTACCTATGCCAGCCGCCCTCTTCTGGCCAGCTTACATGCCTTTGCCTACCTGGAGTTATTACACGGGGGGGTGCCTGTCCTGTAAGGAAACTGGCTTGTTTCCCCCAAGGGGCCAGCATGGGCGGGTCCACTGGGCAGGAGGCCACATCAGGCTGATGGGCTCTTGTGTTGCTAGATCTGAGTGAGGGGCTGGCGGGATGCCCCCTGCTGGACCACCTTCGGAGCTGCGCCGAGGCTTTCTTCTTGGGCCTTCGCGTTAAGTGCCTGCCCTCAGTGGCTGCCACCTCCATCAACTGCTGCTCAAGACCCAGTCGGGATACTAATGGGCTCCAGCTACACACAGGTAAGCGAGGCGGGCTGTGGGGGCAGCCTGGGGCTCTGCTACAGCAGAAGACCCTTCCGGAAGGAAAAGTTGGGAGGGAGGGGCCCTGGGAACAGGAAGGAACATTTCCAATGTTTGTTATCTATACAGGCATGTGTGTGTGGGGGTATGTGTGTGAGTGTGTGTGCGTGCATGTGTGTGTGTGGGGGTGAGTGAGTGTGTGTGTGTGCGTGGGTATGTGTGAGTGTGTGTGTGTGTGTTTGTGCATGTGTGCGTGCATGTGTGCGTGAGTGTGCATGCGTGTGTGTGTATGTGTGGGATAGGTATGTGTGTGAGTGTGTGTGCGTGTGTGCGCGTGCATGTGTGTGTGTGGGATAGGTATGTGTGTGAGTGTGTGTGCGCGTGTGTGCGCGTGCATGTGTGTGTGTGTGTGGGGGGGTATATGTGTGCAGGCCAGAGGACAACCTTGGATATCAGTCCTCAGTAGCTGTCCACCGTGTTTTATTAAGACAGGCTCTCTCACTGGTTTGGACCTTGCCAAGTCGGTTAAGCTGATTGGCCAGTGAGCCCCAGGGATGCAGCTGGCTCTGCCTCCCCAGTGCTGGGATTAAAATCACAAACTACCGCGACTGACTTATATAATTAAGACTTTAAAAGATTGTTCACTTTTTTTCACGTGTGTGCGTGTTTGTATGCATGCCTGGTGCCTGTAGAGTTCAGAAGAGGGTCTTGGATCTGTTGGAACTGGAGTTCCTGACTGCTGTGAGCTGCCATGGATGTGCTGGCAACGGAACCTGGGTCCTCTGCAAAGGCAGCCGGCACCCTTAAATGCTGAGCCATCTCCTATCCCCTCTCCTAGCTTTAGAACTAATGATTATGTTTATCCATGTGCATATTAATATGCCTCTGTCGATGTATGAGATCGATGCGTGCAGGGCCACAGGCTGGAGGGCGTTGTAGGCGCCAGAACTGGAGTTACAGGAGGTTGTGAGACTCCATGTGGGTGGCCAGACTGAGCCACACCCTTTGCTCCTCTCCACCTTTGTGGGCTTTAAAGACAGGAGCCCCTGTAGCCCAGGCTGGCTTTCTCCTTGTGATCCTCCTGCCTCAGCTCCTGGCTTGAGTGCTGAGATTAACAGTGCCCAGAGACTTGCTGGTTTTGATCATTAGGCCAAGGCTTTTTTGGAAAACATTTCCAGGTGATCTTGGTCCTGGGATAGTTTTCCTTCAGAAGGGTTTTCTCTCCCTCTTACGCAGCCACGGGAGATGAAGGCATGATTCTTTTCTGGGCTGTTCTGTGACCCCTGGGGAGCAGTCTGAACCCCATGGCAGCTGGCAGAGTAGGGACCTGTCTCTAGGGTCTGTCTGTGTCCTGCCTCAGGAGCAGCCCAGCTTCTCTGCACTGTGGTCTTCTCTTGGCTCTGCTTTCTCAGCAGGTATCTGGTTCAGATAAAATTCATGGAGCTCAGCTGAAGGAGTACAGAGCTCCTAGCCTACTTACTTGGAGGCTAAGGCAGGAGGATTTAAAGTTTTAGGTTTGCCTGCACTACAAAGTAAGTTTGAGACCAGCTTAGGCTACAGATGAAGACCCTGTTTTGGGCTGGTGAGATGAAGGTCCGGAGTTCAAATCCCAGCAACCACATGGT
>NC_034612.1:30847660-30856208 GCF_900095145.1 Mus pahari
AAAAAAAAAAGTAAAAAGAGGGCTCGAGGCGTAGCTCAGTGATAGAGCCCCTGCCTAGAATCCCCCAGTGAGGGGCTGGGGTGTGGCTCAGGGGTAGAACATCTGTATAGCATATGCAGAGCCCTGAAAACACTGAAAAAAAAATGTCTGTAGGGTAGTTTTGTTTACATCAAATATTTTGTCAAAATCAGTTTACTTCTTTTTTGTTTTACAGTTTTGAGACCTTTATTTTTTATTTATTCATTTTCTTTCTTTCTTTTTTTTTTTTTGTTTTTTCGAGTCAGGTTTCTCTGTGTAGCCCTGGCTGTCCTGGAACTCACTCTGTAGACCAGGCTGGCCTCGAACTCAGAAATTCGCCTGCCTCTGCCTCCCGAGTGCTGGGATTAAAGGTGTGCGCCACCACGCCTGGCCATTTATTTTGAGTCTGGGTGTCAGTAGGTTGCCCTGGATGTCCTAGAGGTCACAGAGGTCTGCCTGCTGTCTACCTTCAGAGACCTGGGATTAAAGGCACATGCCACCAGACAGGCCACTTTTATTTATTTATTATTAATTATTATTATTATTGTTGTTTTTTTGTTTGTTTTTTTGAGACAGGGTTTCTTTGTGTAGTTCTGGCTGTCCTGGAACTCACTCTGTAGACCAGGCTGGCCTCAAACTCAGAAATCTGCCTGCCTCTGTCTCCCAAGTGCTGGGATTAAAGGCGTGCGCCACCACTGCCTGGCTAATTTTTAAATTTTTATATTATTTTATTAAAAAGTTTTTGGACTTTTATATATGTGCTCACTCTTACCTCCCTCCCTCCCTCCCCCTCTTTCTTTTTCTTTCTTTCTTTCTTTTTCTTTCTTTCTTTCTTTCTTTCTTTCTTTCTTTCTTTCTTTCTTTCTTTCTTTCTTTCTTCGTATGGATGCTCTGTTGCATGTACACCTGCACACCAGAAGAGGGCATCAGACCCCAGTACAGATGGTTGTGAACCATTCTGTAGGAATTGAACTCAGGACCTCTGGAAGAGCAGCAGTGAGTGTTCTTTAGGATTGAGCCATCTCTCCAACCCTTTCTAAAACGTAGGGACAGTGGTGCACCCCACACTTCTGTAACCAGCAACCACATCACCTGAACTTTGGACTGTGAACACGTCCTTCTGACAGCTCCTCCATCCCTCACTCTGCCTCTGTCCTCCCAACTAGGGTGGTCTGGAGCTGGTCACACAGCCCTGTGCTCTGCCCCTCTCTGTCCCCCTGGTCTCAGTCCTCTCCCACACTAGACGTTGTTTCAGCTCTCCGTTACCCACCTCTCCCTGTATCGTTCCCTGCACGTTCCTCACGTGCTTAAAGCCAGCCATCCCCTCAGTGGGATGCAGCTGGGACACTTTCCAAAGATGCCTGCCCTTAGCGGTACCCGGAAGTCCTTGACCTCCCTCTCTTTCACTGGCCTGGCTCTGCTCCGGTGTGCTCTTTCCCCTCTGGACTGTGTAAGGACTGAGGAGGGGCTCCACCCCATGCCTTGTTAGCAGTGGCCGGCAGACCCAGATGCAGCCACTTCCCTGTCTTGGTCTGTTCTCCAGCTTGAGCTTCACCAAGGCACCCCTAGTCCCATTGCCTTCCTTCTCTGCCTTTGTCCACAGCAGACTTCCTCGGGCAGCTCCCTAGTCTCGTGTCCTTTCCCCTTGCTTCCCAGGGCCTCACGGGCCATCCAGGACTCCCTCTTCTCCCTCTTTCTGCCCTGAGTGGCTCAGGCTCTTTGCTCTAACCTTGACTCTCTGGGCAGTGCAGAGCCACGATCTTCTTCACCCGCAGTCACAGCTGAGGGACCTCTCACTGGGCCTAGGGATCTGGGTGTGGGTATTTTTGGTGTAACTATTCAGGGCCTGTTCCCTCCTGGGCTCTTTTTTGCTCTGTGTGTGTGTGTGTGTGTGTGTGTGAAAATGTGCATGTGTGTGGGAGTGTGTGTGTGAATGTGTATCTTCCAGTGTGAGAGAGTATGTGTGTGAGAGTATGCATGAGAGTGTATGACTGTGTTCTGTGTGTGAATGTGTGTGTGAGACTATGTGAATGTGTGTGTGCATGTGTGAATTTGAGAGTGTATGAGTGTGCGTGAATATGTGTGTGTGAGAGAGAGTGTATGTATGAGAGAGTACGTGTGTGTGTGTGTGTGTGTATAAGAGTGTGTGAGAATATGTGTGTATGAGAGATGTTGCAGGGGGAGGGGGGAGGTCAGAGGTCAGGTCTTCCTCATTCACTGACATCCCTCTTGGTTTTCTTGAGGCAGGTCCCGCACTGCTATGGGACTCACTAACCTGCCCAGGCTGGCTGGCCAGGGATCTAGCTGTTGCTGCCTTCCCAGTGCTGGAATTACAAGCCCCTGGGACTGGCTTTCTTATTATGGGACCTGGGGATCAGACTCGGGCTCCATGTCTGCATGGCAAACACTATACTCACCTCAGCCCTTGACTGCCCCTTTGGCCTCCATATGGAAGGTGAGGGCCCTGTATCCAGATCGACTCTCATGTCTCAGGAGACAGAGACCCAGGACATGGCTGGCCCTAGGGACCCTCCTCCTCGTTAGCTGCTATGGGTTCCGGGTCTCACCACAGATGTGGCTTGCTGCATCCAGCTTTGAGAGGGGCTGGTCCCAGACCAAAGGACAGAATGGGAGGCTCATCTGCCCGCCCTACCTTCTTCCTGCAGATGGCATCTTGTCCTTCTTGAAGAACAACAAGCCAGGAGATGCCTTGTGCGTGTTGGGCCTTACGCTGGCCGACCTGTACCCCCATGATGCCTGGACCTTCACCTTTGGCAGATTTCTTCCGGGGCACGGTGAGCTGAGGTCCTAGCAACCGTTGCCTAGGAGGCAGAATGATGTGGTCCCAGCCCACCAGTGAAGGACATGCATAGATGGTCTCTCCTGGGGGTGGGGAGTGGGGGTGGGGGTAGGGTGGGCACAAGCTTGAGGCTATGTTCTCACCGGCCCTGGGCAGGGGGCTGGTCCCCAGAGTCGACTGCATATGGCAGGGCCAGGGGACCACTTCCTCATCTGGCTGTCCCGGGCTGCAGGAAGTGCTGGGGTGGTTTCACCCTGGATTCCTGGGCCATGGCTCTCCCTTGGACTTCTTCTTCTGGCTTCTCCCCAGAAGTGGGTGTGTGTAGCTTCGCTCGCTTCTCTGGAGAGTTCCTGCAGGCTGGGTCCAGTGTTCCTGACCCAGCTTTGTTGGAGGCAGCAGCAGCAGCAGGTGGCCCCGAGACACTGCCTCGTGAGGGAGGACGGACCCTGTGCTTCAGCGCCCTGGGCATGGTTCAGTGCTGCAAGGTGAGCACAGGAGACAGGAAGGCTCAGAGGCCCCTTGCACAGTTAGTGCTAAAAGGAAGGGGGTCCCTAACTTTAAAGAGTGAGAGATCCAAGACTAAAAGACCCCACGGCTCAAGACCACAAAGAAATGACCCAAAGGGTTCTGGGATCTGGCCGCTGGTCCGGCTGGCTTCTAAGCTTCCTCATGCTGTGTGGCCTCTTGGAGCCACTACGGAGGACACAGTGAGGGGGATGCTTGGATCACTGCCCAGGGATCTGTTGGTATCCAAGGTGTTGGATTTCTTCCAGGGTTGCCTAGTGGGCTCGGGGAACGCAGGGTGGGAGTTTCAGGATGTGGAGACTGAGGTTCGGCTTGGTGCTTTGTCTTCCTTAGGTCACCTGCCATGAGCTCTGCCACCTCCTGGGCCTGGGGAGCTGTCGCTGGCTCCGCTGCCTCTTGCAGGGGGCGCTTAGCCTGGATGAGGTGATCCGGCGGCCCCTGGACCTCTGTCCCATCTGCTTGAGGAAGTTGCATCACCTCCTGGGCTTTAGGCTCCTGGAGAGGTACAAGGTGAGGCAGGGAAGCCACACAGGAGAAGTGGGAGGGGACAGTGTGTGTGTGTGTGTGTGTGTGTGTGTGTGTTCGCGCGCGCGCATGCGTGGGGAGAGAGAGAGAGAGAGAGAGAGAGAGAGAGAGAGAGAGAGAGAGAGAGAACCAAATGACAGGCATGCACCATCATTCCAGGGGGTAGGGTGGGCTGCGGGTCTTTCTGGCAGATGGAACACTCAGGTTGGTGGCAGTAGCAGTGGCATCAGGCTGCGCTGCGTGGACTAGGGCAGGAGAGCACCCCTCCCCTCCATAAGTGCTGTATTTACAGAGCGTTGGTGAGATTCCTTCTCTACATCTCCATGTCCTCTTTCCTCTTCTCTGCTCCGTGCTGGACACTGGAGATCCTGTACCCAGAGGCAGTGCAGCTCCTAGGACAAAGGGGTAGTGCATCAAGTTGGCGTCCAGAGGGGCAGCCAGCCATAGAGCCTCTCTTGGCTGAGCTGGCGAGGAGGTGCTGCCCTCTGCTGTCAGCATGAAGTATTGCTGCAGATAACCTCCAGCCTTTATCCCTGTAGGAAGGCTCGTTTGCAAACGAGGACACTAGGCTCAGGGTTTGAGGTCAAATACAAATGCTGCTTATTTTTCTTGAAATCCTCCTTAGGTTGAAATCAAGCTAAAGCTTTCAGTGTATGGAGGGGATATCCCTGTGTGTGTAAAAATCAGCTTTTTCCAGTGCCGAGACTCAACTTACTTGCTGTGGGAAGCCTCTCTCACCGCAGGCATTTTCTTCTTTAGTTTTGTGGTGTTGGCACAACCTTTAATCCTAGCACTCCAGTGGCAGAGCCAGGGGTTGAGTTTGAGGCCAGCATGGTCTACATAGTGAGTTCCAGGATAGCTAGAACTACATAGGAAGACCCTGTCTTGAAACAAAAAACAAAACAAAATCAACAAACCAGAAAGAAAAACAAAAAAGCTTTTTATTTTCCATTTTATTTATTTATTTATTTATTTATTTATTTATTTATTTATTTATTTATTTATTTCGAGACAGGGTTTCTCTGTATAGCCCTGGCTCTCCTGGAACTCACTCTGTAGCCCAGGCTGGCCTCGAACTCAGAAATCCGCCTGCCTCTGCCTCCCAAGTACTGGGATTAAAGGCGTGCACCACCACACCTGGCTTTATTTTTCATTTGTATGAGTGTTTGCCTTCATGTATGTGGACCATGTGTGTGTGTGTGTGTGTGTGTGTGTGTGGTGTCCACGGAGGTCAGAAGAGGGCGTCAGGTCCCTTGAGACTGGAGTCACAGATGGTTGTCAGTTACCATGTGGTTGCTGGGAACTGAACCTGGGTCCTCTGGAAGAGCAGCCAGTGCTCTTAACTGATGAACCATCTCTCCTGCTCCCTCTCAGTTTTATAAGGTTCGTTATTCATTCATTCGTTTGTGTGTGCATGTGCCATGGTATGCATATGGAGCTGAGAGGATGTAAGTCACTAGGAGTTGAGTTGGCACCCTGGGGTGGCCAGGTCCTTCTGGGGATAGCGTATGGGGATTAGCAGGGCTCTAGCTGCTGCAGGAGGTGGGGTCAGCTTAGTGTCACTAGTACAGTCCCTGAGGATTCTGACAGGGGGCGCAGAGCTAAGGGAGACCTAGCCTCAAAGCTATATCTTATCACACAATATATAGCACATCTGGGCATGTGCTGTGGCACACAAGGGCATCCATCTGGAGATGTGCTTTAGGAAGCTAATGTCACAGCACAGCTGATGGTAGGTGGCATTTAGGGGCAGAAAATGTGTTGATTCCTCCTTTTGATTTAAAAACATTTTACCTCAGAGCTGGAGGGATGGCTTAAGAATAGTTTGGTTTCAGTACCCATGTCGGGTAGCTCACAAATGCCAGTTAACTCCTGGTTTGCAGGATCTGATGCCCTCTTCTGGCCATTGTGGGTACTACATGCACAGGGTGCACATATATACACTCAGGCACATAGAATACTTACACATAAAATAAATACATCTTGCCGGGCAGTGGTGGCGTACCCCTTTAATCCCAGCACTCCGGAGGCAGAGGCAGGTGGATTTCTGAGTTCGAGGCCAGCCTGGCTTACAGAGTGAGTTCCAGGACAGCCAGGGTTATACAGAGAAACCCTGTCTTGAAAAAAAATTTTTTTTCTTTAAGACAGTGTTTTATTGAATAGCTCTGGCTGTCCTGGAACTTGCTTTATAGACCAGGTTGGTCTTGAACTTACAGAGATCTGCTTGCCTCTCCCTCTCAGTTGCTGGAATTAAAGGCATATACCATAATGCCAGGCTAAATATTTTTTAAAAAGAAGGAAAACAACAAACAAGTAAATAAATAGGAGGAAAATAAACTTTTTTTTTTTTTTTTTGGTTTTTCGAGACAGGGTTTCTCTGTGTAACCCTGCTGTCCTGGAACTCACTCTATATTGACCAGACTGGCCTCGAACTCAGAGATCTGCCTGCCTCTGCCTCCTGAGTACTGAGACTAAAAATGTGCACCACCACTACCCAGTGGAAACAAAATTTTAACCCTAGGGGCTGGGAAGATACCTTATCGGGTATGAGGATGTGAATTTGGATCCCTGGCAGCTAATAAAAAGTTGGGTGTGGGGCAGGCATAAGCGACCCTCGTGCTGGGGAGGCCAGGACAGTACGTGTGGTCCCAGGAGCTCTCTAGCCAGTCTAACCATGGTGAGCTCTCAGCTCCGTGAGAGACTCTCAGAAAACAAGGCACAAAATGAGGATGCATGATGTTGATCTGTGGTCTCCACATGCACGTGTGTGCACCATGCACATGTGCGAGTGTATAAATGCACACACACAAACACATAAAAGTTCAGATTAACTGTAATCTTCATGTACTTTAACTCTGAGCAGTGTCTGGGTTAACAGCCAGCTTGCCAAGTACCTGTGAAAGGCGGGCTTCTGGGAGTTGGGAGGTCCAGCTCGGCTGTGGCCTGCTCTCCAGCCCTCAGACCACCTTCAGGTCCTTCGTGGCTCCAGCCCCATGCCGGCTCCTGGGGTGGTCCTCAGTGACCCCGTCGCCAACCTCAGCCTATGTTTCTTCCCATAGAGACTCCATGCTTGGACTCGGGTGATGGTGGAGATATGGTCTGGTCAAGAGGCTGGGGAGCCATCTGTGTCAGAGGACACCTTGCCCTTCAGTGCTGACTCAGGCATGGGCTGCGAGAGTGACACGGAGCCTGTCACCAGCCCGTCAGAGCCTGTCACCCCTGATGCATGGAGTCGTACCTTCCCTGACGGACCTGAACCAGTGTCTGAGGACGCACTGAGCTCTCCTGTGGCCTCAGAAGTGTTGCTGAACCTCGGGGGGCCTGTGGACGCTGTGGAGGAGTACGGACAGTGGCTGACTGCGTGCGTCCAGACCCTGGGGCGGGAGGAAGCTGAAGAGGAGTTGCTCCAGGTGGATGCGACCGTGGATGCCCTGAGCCGCTGGGAGATGTTCACAGGGCAGCTCCCGGTGACCAAGCAGCACGTGCCCTGTGGCAAGGATAATGTGGGACTGCGCAGGGTCCTGGGAGACAAGTTCTCTTCCCTGAGGCGACGGCTGAGCTCTCGCCGATTTGCCAAGGCCAGTTCTTCCCACTGCCGCTGGGGGGCGGAGAATTAACCCAGCAAGATGGACCAGTCAATGCCGAGAAGTCAGTTTCTGGCATTATTTTTTTCCCCCGCTGAGGATACTTACCAACCAGGGTGCCCAGTGACTGAGGGTCCTCTGGTACCTGCAGGGTTAAAACAAAGGTTCCCAGAAGCTAAAGAAATGCTCTTTGGGTGCTTGCCCACAGGGTTGTGGCTCCCATGTTGTGTGGCCTGCAGCCGAAGCTGAGAGGCAGGAGGTAGCTACAGGTGCAGCCACCCTGCGGCATGGGCTATGTGGCTGTGTATGTATGTTTCTATCTCTGTGTGTCTGTGCACGTGAGTGCAGTTGCCCATAGAGGCCAGAAGAGGGCATCACATGCTATTACAGGAAGTTGTAAGCCACCATATGTGGTTGTTTGCAATTCAGTTCAGGTCCTCTGCAAGTGCAGCCCACACCTTTAATGTCTGAGCCATCTCTCCGGCACCACCATTTGATTTTGACCTGTGTTGCTAACAGAGGGTTCTTTTCCATGGCTAGAATGCCTTTCTGCTCACCAGGGCTGGCACAGGTGTCACTGAGAAGCACCTGAAGACATTTGTGCCCTGTGAAGCTGGCAGAAGCGGGGGTGATGGGGCTGGCCGTGGAAGGCAGAGGCCACTTCTCCAACCCTGGGGCTGCTGCTGCCACCAGTTAGGCCGGTGTGGTGGTTGGAACTCAGCTCTTTTGTCTCTGCTGACATTTTTCCTGTCTCTGGCTATATAAACTTCTGACATAGGATGTTAAAATTATACATCCACAGCTGTGCTGTGTTCTACCTTTGTTTCTGTGTCGTGTATTGTTGAAGCTCTTAAACACACACACACACACACACACACACACACACACACACACACACACACGCAGATTGTTTTCCTGAAGTGACTCTCATTGTTCTCAAACGCCAGCACCGCCAGTCTCCTGGTCCTGGTCCTGAGGAGGGTGGGCTGTGGGCTTCTCCATTGAGGACAGAGGCAGTAAGGGACAGAGGCATGTGCGTCATTGAGTGAGTGACTGTGTTAGTTCCCTTTTCGTTTTTTTTTGTTTTTTTTTTTTT
>NC_034612.1:30856268-30862216 GCF_900095145.1 Mus pahari
CCAAGACAGGGTTTCTCTGTGTAGCCCTGGCTGTCCTGGAACTCACTCTGTAGACCAGGCTGGCCTCAAACTCAGAAATCCGCCTGCCTCTGCCTCCTAGTTCCCTTTTCAATGGTGTGAAAAAAACACCCAAGCAAATCAACTTAAAGGAGGGAAGAGTGGTTTTGGCTCAGGCTTCCAGGGTTTCACTGTGGTCGGGGTTCCGTGGCTTTTAGGCTGTGGTAAGGATGGCGTAGAGCTCCATGGTACGAACGGTGCCGTGGAGCCGCTTCCTTCCGGTTCGGCTCCCCTCCTGATTCTTACCACCGTCCCACCTCCTCGTTTTGTTTTTTGTTTTCCTTTTGAGCTAAAGCCTCAGTAGCCCAAGTTGGTCTCCTGATTCTTACCACCGTCCCACCTCCTCGTTTTGTTTTTTGTTTTCCTTTTGAGCTAAAGCCTCAGTAGCCCAAGTTGGTCTCTTGTGTAGCCCAAGACGACCTTGGAGTGTCTTGTCTGCTTAGCTTCGTGCTGCTGAGTCTCCCGTGCCCCATGTGTTGCTAGGACAGCCAGCATCATGTGTTTTCTTACCCTTTCTGGCTTTATTGGCAGGGCAGCAGAGCCTGGACCTTGCCTCTTCAGGTGCTCTGATGTCCCCTCCTCTCCCCAGAGCCCAGACTCCTGTCAGGGGGAAGCAGGCCAGCATTCTGTGACACAAACTGTTGGGGACAGAAGATTTGAGTTTTTCCTCATGACCATGAAGGAGATGCTGTCGTTTGACTACTGTCCCCTGGGACGGAGACCTTTGTGGATGGAAAGACCCTCCAAAGTGCTTAAAAGCACAGACATGCAGTGGTTTAGCTGGGGAGCTGCGGGTAAAGCTGAAGTTCAAACTACGATCCTGCTGAGGTTGAAGGGGATGCTAGAACATTCTAGGGATGTGTCCACATACAGAAGGTCTGTAAGCAGTGTGCCAAGGTGAGCCACTCTGAATTCAACAGGCAAAGACAGCGAGGTTGTAGAGGGACGGACAGACAGCTGTGCCTAAGCCTGCCAGGAAGGACAGAAAAGGTTTGAAAAGCAGCGTGTGTGTGTGTGTGTGTGTGTACCTGTGTGTGCCCACATGTACAGGTCTGAGGCCCACCTTAGATGTTTGATTTTTTTGTTGTTTTGTTTCGATGAGATCGGGTACATAGCTCTAGTCCTCCCAGAACTCACTAGTAGACTAGTTTGATCTTGAACGCGGAGATCCACCTGCCTTTGTCTCCCCATTGCTGAAATTAAAGGTGTGTGTCACCATGCTTGGCTCATCTTGCCATTTAAAAAATACTATTTTTTAAAACTTAAAAAAATATATTTATATGAGTACACTGTGGCTGTCTTCAGCCACACCAGAAGAGGGCATCAGATCTCCATTACAGATGTTGTGAGCCACCATGTGGGTGCTGGGAATTGAACTTGGGACCTCTGGAAGAGCAGCCAGTGCTCTTAACTGCTGAGCCATCTCTCCAGCCCCCCAAAATAATATTTGTATTAGGTTTTTTGAGTATGTTCATCTTGAGACAGAGTAAGAGAGTATTGGAGCTTGCCACATAGGCTTGACTGACTGGCTGGCTGCTGAGCCTTTCCCTTCTTAGGGAGTTGCCTGTCTTCACCTCTCCAAAGCTGGGGGGTTATGGGCAGATGCTACTGTGTCGAGTAAAATTTTTTTTCAAGACGGGTTTCTCTAGCCCTAGCTGACCTGGAAGTCACTCTGTAGACCAGGCTGGCTTTGAACTCACAGAGATCCCTTGCCTCTGCCTCCTGAATGCTGGGATTAAAGGCGTGTGCTACTACCACCTGAACAAGGTTTAATATTTTATGTGTATTTTGCCAAGTGCACAGATATGTGCAGCACAGGCATGCCTGGTGCCATGAATCCCCTGGCACCGGAGTTACCCAGCTGAGTTGCCATGAAGGTGCTGGGAATTAAACCCAGGCCCTCTAGGGGAGCAATCAAAGCTCTTGGTCACTGAGCCATCTTTCCCGTCCCTATACACAGCTTTTCAACTTGGATTTGGGGATCAAACTCAGGTCCCAAACAACTTTATTGGCTGAGGAGGTACCGCTCTATCTTCTTGCTGGACATCTTGATCAGCCTCTCATGAGCCGAGACTAAAGCTGTCCCTCACCATGCCCTGCTAAACTTTAAGTCTCTAAGTGCAGGGGAATGTGTCCTGTCTGCTAGCTCACTTCTTATTAAAATCTTAGCGTGTGTGAGATGCAGGCTGGTGAAGTACACGTGTGTTGTGGCACGTGCGTGGATTTCAGAAGAGAACTTTTGGAAGTTAGCTCACCCTGTGAGCTCTGGGGATTGAACCCAGGGTCATCAGGTTTGTACGGCAAGCACGTTTATCGGTCGGGCTATCTCGCCAGCCCCACACCAGGCCCCCACCTTTGCTCACCGTGTTCTCTGAGCTCTGCAGGAAAATAGGCAGAATAAGGGGATGCTGCACAGACAGCGGGGACCTGCACCCTCACTCCTGGGCAGCTCCCAGTCAGCTCTGGTGAACCTCTGGAAGCGTCCCCACACTTACCTCTCCCCAGAGTGGGAAGCTGGAGGTACACTCAGGTGCAAACACAGGTAGAACAAAGCCAGGCCAATGAGAAGACTCAGTGGGAAAAGTACTTTCTTTGTGAACCTGCCGACCAACCCAAAGTTGCCCTCTGACCTCCACATAGGTTGTGGCACATTTGCACACACACACAATAATAAAGTAAAACAAAACAAAGACCTCCGGGGAAAATCAATCCCTCCGCAGACTGAAGCAGGGAGCTTGTAACCTGCCAACTATCACAGGGAACATGGCATGCTGGGTGGGGCTGAACCCACAGTGACCCCTAGACGGTTCTTGGAAATTGCCTTTTAAAACAAGCCTCTTGACTTAAAGCTTGTTTTCATTTGCCTCTTACCCAAGAAGCTGAGCTCAAAAATAAACCTGAGTTATTTTGGGCTCCAGCCGGCAATGAGAGGTGATGCTAGGGAGCGCTGAGCCAGGGAAGGGCTGCAGCCACCGTCCGCTGGTCCTCTGCACTTCTTGTAGCAGATTTCAGAAGGTGGGCTCTTGGGCTGCGGATGTGGCTCCTCAGTTGTCAGGGTCCTTGCCTAGCCTGCAGAAGGCCCTGAATAATCCCAGCACCAAGGAGACTGAGGCAAGAAGGCCAGCATAAACTCAAGGCCATCCTCAGCTGTCCAGTAACCGATAATTAGAGGCCACCATGGGAATTCATGAGACTCTGTCTATTCAAGCATGAGGACCTGAGTTCAAATCCTGAGAACCCACATAAAAATCCACACATGGTCAGTTATACACGTAAGCTCAGTGCTGTGGATGGGGAGGGCAGACAGGAGGATTTCTGAGATTTGCTGGCTGCCAGTTCAACCCCATCTTCAGTAGAGACCCTGTCTCCCAATAGATTGCCCACAGGCCAACTGTATCTAGACAGTCCCTTGAGACTCTTCCCAAGTGATTCTAGATTCAGGCAGTTGACAATTAAAACTAACCACCACACTAAGGATTAAATAAAAAAAGTTACTGAGACCCCCCAGTCCTGTGGCACAGCTCTGTAAATAAAGCAAATCTATTGCTGGTGAGAAGGTGCCTAGGTGGCAGGTGGGAACACCACCCTTCACTCTGCCCACCAGCACCAGGGCTAGAAAAGGAAGCCCCCTAACCACCACAGTTCTTGGCATTGCTCATGGTGCTGCTGGCACAGGCTGAAGCACATGGTGTGGCAAAAGCCTCCACTGCAACCAACTCATGCAGCACTTGGCTCGTTCTTGGTGTGTCTGTGAAGCAAGTAACTCCTTCGTTATTTAGTGTGGGGGTGTCCATGTGCCTAAGCAGAGGCCAGAGGATGGACTTAGCACCCTGCCTGATCACTCTCTGCCCTTTCCTTTGTAGCAGGGTTTTTCACTAGGAGTTACACAGGTGGCCAGCAAGCACTGGTAACTCCTGTACAAGACTGTGTGACTGACATTTTATGTGGGTGCTGGAGATTTGAACTTGGGTCCTAATGTTTGTGCAGTAAGGGCTGTTGTACCTATCGAGCCGTGTCCCTGGCCCCTTGTGTGTGCTTTTTGTTGAGACAGGGTCCCGTGCATCCCAGGCTGGCTTTGAACGCTCCTTCAGCTTCCCCCTCCTAAGGCCACTGTGCCGGGGTAAGGGTGCATTTTAATGTATGTACACAGCTCGTGTGATTTGGAGACTTTCATTGAAAAAAAGACATTTGTGATGGCTCTCTGACCTGCCAGGCTCAGGTACGTGGAGTTAAAATTGGCAGTGAACATGTGAATCTTCATATGAAGGAGGCTGTGCTTTTGGGATGGAAAATGAGCAAGTGATGTTGGCTTTGAGTGGTAAACCTGAGTTTTTTGTTTTTTTAAAGATTTTATGTATGTGAGTACACTATCGCTGTCTTCAGACACTCCAGAAGAGGGCATCGGATCCCATTACAGATGGTTGTGAGCCACCATGTGGTTGCTGGGACTTGAACTCAGGACCTCTGGAAGAGCAGTCAGTGCTCTTAACCGCTGAGCCATCTCTCCAGCCCCTGAGTTTTATATTAAGCAAAGGAAAACCAAGAACTCACTTGGACCAACATCTAGAAGTGTGAAGCTCAAATCTTCAAGAACACCCAATCAGTGCCAACATGGTGTGAAGTGGGGAACAGGTGGCCCTGGTGAAACCCTAACAAACCAAAGTGGTTCCAGAGCCCTGAGCTGGCCAGTCACAACCCATCAGCTTGGCTGGACAGTGCTATTTCTGTGTGTGTGTGTGTGTGTGAAAGCCTCCCTGGGGCTGTCCCTCAGGCTCTGCACACTGTTTACTTAGACAGCAAGGTGTCTTACTGGGGGCCTGCCCCCCACTTCCTCAGGCTTGGGATAACAGGTGGATGTACCATACCCTGATTTTTATGTGGGTCCTGGGGGTCACACTCCAGGCCTCATGCTTGTATGAAAAGCATGTTTCTGACTGAGGGATCTCCTCAGATCTTTTTTTGTTATTATTTTTTATCTTCTCAAAGTAGGGAAATCACAGGACTAGAAACCCTAGTGACCTGTATACATCTCGGAGCGAGTCAGGAACTTTGAAATAATCTCTGTACAGGGGAGGAAGAGTGCGTCTCACAATGCCCCACCCGGTACCCACTCTCTAACATGCTAGGCAGGAAGCAGACTGATTTTTATCACGTTTATTGTTACATTTATTTAATTTTTTTTTTTTTGCAGTAATAGATGAGGCACAAACACCTCCTGCTTCTCCATCACTGCAACAGAAAGGACAATAGTCAAGGGTAACAGTGAAATTAAAATTAAAAAAAAAAAATACAAAAGCCTAAGGTCTGGGAGAAACCTGACTACAATCTACGTGGAGAGACTTGTAAATGACTCCAGCCTGGTCTTCCAATTGCACCACTTCACAGACCACAGAGTAGGGGTGTCCCAGTAGAAAGGACACAGCCAGGCTCAGCTCACCAGGGTGGTGGGCCTCTGCCCATCCACCCACGTTCTGCTCAGCTAGCTCAAGTTCACATCTTGCTACTCACATGCTGCCTTCCGGCTTTCAAAGGGGCTGTCAGAGGGACAGCGCTCTCCTGGCAACCCCACACTCACCTTGGTCACAGTGNCCCCCAGCAGCGGTTGGGAACAGGTCGTGTCTGTCTAGGGTCTCAGCACTGACAGATCCACAGGGCACCTGGTGAGGGAGCCCTGAAAGGTTGCTGGGCCTGGTACTAACCTGGCCACATACCCAGCTTGTGAAGACTTGGTGAGGCAGGCAGGACGGCTGCTCTCTCTCCACAGGAAAGAGCCAGAAGCTCAGCAAGCACTGATACACACCACTGAGCACAGAGAGCAAGGACAAGTGAGCGCGAGAGACTGACTGCTATTTCCTAGTCAGAGCACTGCAATAATGAGGGCTCTAAGAAGC
>NC_034612.1:30862741-30869758 GCF_900095145.1 Mus pahari
GTTATGTGTCTCTGCCATGGGCTGTGGAGGGACGGGTGAGGGAGTAGAGAGCACCACTATGTGTGCACAGGCTGGCCAGAGCCTCACAGAGGCCGCCTCTGCACACTGTGGCCTGCTGGGCATGGAGCCACGGTGAGGGTCTCCGGGGCACTAAGGCAGGTTTACAGCTCCACCTTGTTCTTTCTCTACAGTAGGGACCCCGCCTGCACCTTTGCTCATCCTGATGTGCCTTACCGCAGGACTCGGAGGGTGTTGGCACAATGCTAAAGGCAGTGTGTTCACTCTGCGAGGTGGTACTGAGGCCTGAGCTTGGACACTCGGAGCTTAGCAGCATCGCATGTCCTTCTACAGCCTAATGTGAGGCCAAGCTCTCGAGTTAGTGTGTCTCAGTGAGAGCCTGCACGCCAGAGGGAAGAGCCGTCTGCAAGGCCAGCTGGGCTTGGGTTTCTGTCATTAATGAGAGCACGCGTGTGTCTGCGCACACCTGAACCTTAGTTAAGTTGTGTCAGCAAGGAAGAGTTTCTGTAGCCTCCCTACAAAAGCTGTGAGAAAGCTGTGTCCCCAGGTTTCACAGATCAACAGCAGAGCGATGGTGTGGATTCAGTAGTCTCACAGTCCCCGATTCAGTAGCTATCAGTGACACTCGCGTCCTCCTGCCCGGAGCTCGCTGGTGTGGCTGGTGGTTCAGCACTCTTGAGCCAGGTTAATACCATCTAACGATGGTGTGGATTCGAGATGCCCACTGCAGGTCCACGCAGGTGGCAGACACACCAGAGCCANGTGGGCGGCCACAGCCCCAGAGGCCGAGAGGACAGCAGAGGGGCTGTCTCTCACTGCAGCATGATGTCTTTCAGGTTCTCCTGCAGGATCGTGTCCTTCACAGCATGAAACACGAAGCGGATGTTCTCGGTGTCTATGGCGGTGGTGAAGTGGTGGAACAGGGGCTTGCTGCGGTTCCNGCGCTTCCTGTCAAAACACTGCACCAGGTAGCGCTGGACGTCCTCCAGCCGGTGCGGGTCGCCCTTGAAATCTGGGAAGTGCTTCTTAATGCTCACAGACTTCACCTTCTCCACCAGGAGGTCCATCTTGTTGAGGAAGAGGATGATGGAGACATTGAAGAAGAGCTTGTTGTTGACAATGGTCTCGAAGATGTTCATGGACTCCACCAGCCGGTTGGTGCGCCTGTCCTCCATGAGGACCTGGTCNTACTCGCTCGAGGACACCATGAACAGGATCGATGTGATCCCATCGAAGCACTGGAACCACTTCTGGCGCTGCGACCTCTGGCCGCCCACATCCACCATCTTAAATGGGATTTTCTTTATAACGAAGTCATGTTCCACGATTCCCTTGGTGGCCTTTCTAGCCAGCAGGATGTCTTGCTTACTGGGGAAGTAGTTCTGGAAAACATGAGGAAGGGAGACATTTGAGAAGGAAGGACGCCAGGAAGGATGGGCACAGGAAAGCTGGCAGAGAGACAGACTGCAGGGCAAAGACTCAGGGACCTTTGCAAGAACAGTTAACCCAAAGCAAAAAGCAAGTCTCACCGACAGAACTTTACATTCATCTTGCAACAAAATAATAGGACTGAACACCTCATTTCTTTCTTTCTTTTTCTTTTTTTTTTCCTGAGACAGGGTTTCTCTGTGTAGCCCTGGCTGTCCTGGAACTCACTCTGTAGACCAGGCTGGCCTCGAACTCAGAAATCCACCTGCCTCTGCCTCCCAAGTGCTGGGATTAAAGGCATGCGTCACCAAGCCCGGCAACACCTTATTTCTTGATGAATACAAACTTGAGACAGAATGGTCAGAACCTTCAGTTGGGTTTCATGTAAAATTTCATCCAGTCTTCTTCACTAGAAAAAATTAAAAACCCTCTTCATTTGTTTCTATATCATAAATATCATTTGTTTTTCTAGCTTCCAAAGCATGTATGTTCTAAAACCTCCCCACTGACTAACTGAGGTTGTGTAACATGATCTAAGTGAAGCCTATGAGATATTTATTTAGTGTGTGCACCTTGGAAACTTTACTTTTTTTGGTACTGAAGATAAAACACAGAGCCTCCTGCATGCTTTACACTGAGCCACACCCCAACTTGCCACTAGGGGAGTCCTGGCAGGTGCTCTCCCACGGAGCTACTCCCTAAGGTGGCAATTCTCAAAGCCCTTTAATTCTGCATTTTGAAGGCCTTGGGGACCAGTACACTTGTCCACTCATGTCACAGGGGCCGAAGGTATCTGTCCACCACGCTATGAGGCTAACAGTGAGATCCAGAGAGACATTCAGATGGATGTCTACCTCAATCAGTAAATCAAAGGGGGAAACAGCAGGGAGGGAACAATCTGCAGGCCGAAAGACACTTTAGTCAGTGACACTATAGTGATGACTGGGGCTCATTAGGATATCAGTTCAAAATATTACAAAAGCAACAATCACCAAGGAAAATTCACCAGGTGATGGGGGAAGTCTCCACAGTGCCTGGGTGCTGGTGGCCGTGTGTGTGTATGTGTGTGTGTGTGTGTGTGTGTGTGTGTGTATGTGGGGGGGGGGGCTCTGCTAGTCTTTCAGGAAGGAGCACGATGAATGGTAGTGCGCTCACTGTATTTTTATATTTTACTGAGACAGGTCTCCCAGGCTGGCCTTTAAGCCTCAATGCTCCTGCATAGGCCTGCTGAGTGCTGGCCTTCCATCACATCTAGACTGAGGAGACAGTGACAACAGAGGCAGGCAGGTAGCTTGTGAATTATGGCTGCTCCATCATACTGTGGGCCTTGGCATATGCTAGAACTTCTCTACCACAACAAGGGACAGGAAAGTCTCCTCTGGCCTAGTCAGGGCTCCTGTGTTTCTCACAGGGACTGGGGTGAAGCCATTCTCTCAGGGCAATTTCTTCCCTAAGCGCAGGTGTGTAGAATCCAGCAGGGACGTGGCAGTTGGCACAATTCACAGGAACCATGTGATGAGCTGGCCTACTGGAGCCCCTCGTCTGCTTTGGTCTCCACATCCGTTTTTCTAACCCTGGAGAGTGGACTGGTAGTGGGGAGAGGTAGGCTACTCACCAGCTGGCCAATCCGGTCCAAGTTATCCAGGAAGTACTTCACTGATTCACCCTGTTGTGAAGAAGACAGTCACAGCTCAGGTTCGATGGAGGAAGCCAGAGTAACAGATGAAAGGACGGGACTGGGGGGCAGAGTGGGCAGGGCCGTTCTGCTGTGCAAACAGGAAAGCAAGGTCTAAGAAGGCAGAGACTGGCTGGCACTGCTTTTTGTTGTTGCTGTTGTTAACTTGTCATGTAGGAAGAGAGATTATTAATTGGGAAGTTTCTGCATGAGGTTGGCCTACTGGCATTTTCTTAATGATTGCTGTGGGAGCACTGGGCTCACTGTGGATGACATCACTCCGGGAAGGTGGTCCTTTGGTTGTACAAAAAAGTAGACGAGCAAACGAGAAGTGAGGCAGTGGGCAGCCTCTGCCTGAGTTCCTGCCCTGCTGTTCCTCAGTGATGGACTGCGATGTGAAATGTAAGCCAGAAACCCCTTTCCTTTCCCAAGCTGCTCTAGGTCACAGCAATGGAAAGCACATGTGATTTAAAGAATAACCCAGGTGCGATGGTACACCTATAGTCCCAGCTCTTGGGAAGCTGAGACAGGAGGATTACCACAAGTTCTGGGCCAACTTGGGCTACAGAAGGAATACCAATCTAGATAGGCTTATAGAGCAACACCCTGTTTCAGAGAAACAAAACAACCAAGCAAAAATAACTCCCAAACTCCACAACTTAAAAAAAGGAAGAGAAACAGACAGACAGACATACCCACTAACCGCTGTTTGAGGCTGGAGCTGCGCCTCAGTGGCTAGAGTGTCTGCTGAGGGTGCAGGCGGAGGCCCCCAGAGCACTACACAGATTGGCCAGTGTGTACACCTGCCATCTCAGCACTGGGGAAGCAGAGGCAGGAGGATGAGGAGTCCCAGGGCTCCCTCAGCTACAGTGCCAGTGTGAGGCTGGCCGGAGCTAGAAAGACCCTGACTTAGGACAGGCAACCCCAGCCCACCATGCCTGCTAGGAAGACCCTGACTTAGGACAGGCAACCCCAGCCCACCATGCCGGCACTTGTAGCTCAGATCTCAGGTTTTCTCCGTGTGCTTCCTTTCCGGTAGCCCTCTGGAGCAGATGGTGGGTTCTGTCTCCAGGCCACACCAGCAGCAAACGCTGGGGCGAGAAGTAAAATCTGGGCTGGGGCACAGTTTCGCCTCTGACACACATGGCCCAAGGGTTTCAGGTGCTGTCTGTAAAGACACTAAATCCCGAGGAGAGGGGACAAGGAAAGACAGGCAATCTAGCTTCTAGAAGCCTCTGTATGACTCATGACACAGAATCAGGAGAATCTCTGGAGATGAGTCTCCTGCTGGACACAAACTGAGCCACTGAAGGGCCAATGCCCATCCCTGTGTGCAGCACTCCTGGCCCTGCCCTCTAGGCATGCTGGGTAACTGAATGCAGTGGCACTCACAGGGCCAGCGAGGAGACAGACTTCTTTCTAGGTCACCAACAACCTAGAGAGAGGGAGCAACACAGGGTGCCTAGCAAACAGCACCGCCGTTTCCGTTAGAAATCAAAGGCTGGGCTGGCCCGATGGCTCCGTGGTCAGTGCACTTGCTGCAAAGGCTGACAATCTGAGTTTGATGCCTGAGTCCTATGTAGGCAGAAACTGAGAACTGACTCCACAAGGTTGTCCTCTGACTCTATATGTGTGCCATAGCATGCACGGGCCTATGTGCACACATACACAAAATAAATGGAGGAAGGGGAAGGGGAAGGGGAAGGAGGAGGAGGAGGAGGAGGAGGCGGCGGCGGCGGTGGCAAGCCAAAGTCTAGAAAACAATTCCTCCATGAATCCCAGAGTGTAGCTCTCTAAATTCCACAAGAGTCTTCGTCTGACAGATGACAGTAGGCCTGGGCTCACCTGCTGCCTTTACTTTGTACAAAAGGTCACACACACGTGCAACAAGATGGCACTGAAACAAAAATTTTTGTCTGATGCGTGTATGTTGTGCATGCATGCATGCACATGCCTGTATACTCCTCCCTGCGTGTGTGTGTGTGTGGGGGGGGGGAGAAAGACAGTCTTGGGTGTCATTCTCTGACACAGGGCCCCTCAGTGGTCTAGAGATTATCAACTAGGCTAACTGGCCAATGCACTGCAGAGTTCCTCCTGTCTGCCTACAGATGCTGGGATTACAAACATGTGCCACCACATGGCTTCCTATGTGGGTTATGGGGCTCAAACTCAGGTCCGCATGCTTGTGAGGCAAATATACTGCCACCTAGGCCATCTCACAAGTGGTGCATTCTAGGTTTTCAAGAAGGATAGGCCACGACAGGGCACCCATTATAGCTTGTGACTTTCTGACAAAAAGTTGAGAACAGGGGCCATCAGCTTCTAAGTGTGGTTTCTTTTTTGTAGTTTTAGTTTTTTTTTTTCAAGACAGGGTTTCTCTGTGTAGCCCTGGCTGTCCTCAAACTCAGAGATCCACCTGCCTCTGCTTCCTGAGTGATGGGATCAAAGGCGTGCGCCACCACGCCCGGCTTGTTTTAGTTTTAAAACCTTTGAGATGGGGGTCTTATGATGCAGCCCAGGCTAGCCTGAATTCATGTTCCTCTTGCCTCAGCCTTCTCTGTGCTGAGACAGCAGATGCACATACTAAGCCAGCTCCTGTTTGTCTGTTTCTCTGTCCCTTGTCCCAGATGGCCCAGAGGAAGAGGTGAATAGTCACTTCCTTCCTGCAGTGGAGAGAAGGTCACAGAGATGAATGATTCAAAGGAGAGGATTCTGTTCTAGGGACAGCAGCACTCAAGTTTCCCTGCATCAGCCCCCACGATAAGCAGCAAAGGCAGCCCTGGTGGTTGGCAGCCACGCTCTGAGGTGGGAAGAGGCACCTAAGGCCCAGAAACCAGTTCTCACCTCACAGAGCTGTCCCACCCAGCTTGCAAGGGGCGTTTCAAGAGACCAAGTGGGTCAAGCCCCTGTGCTGACTTTCCCCTTTCCTGGTCCTGTCTCCTCCCTCAACACAAAGGCAGGAAGCTGCCGGATCATGGTGGCTCTACCATGTCATCCCAGCAGGCTGGGTAGGGGTGACAGCTCACAGCCTAAGCCACTCCCTGTTCTACTCAGACAGTAGCATAAATAGAAGGAAGGAGGGGTCCTTATATGGGGCTTTAGGTGCGTGAGTGTGTGTGTACTTGTGTGTGCGTGAGTGTGCATGAAGGCACAGGCTGAAAGACAGTCTTAGGTGTCATGCTCAGTAACACTGTCCCCTCCTCTGACCAGGGTGTATCCTGGTTGGAGCAGTGTGTATGTTTCAAGGTTGGCTAGTGTTAGACACTTGCGTTTGCTAGCTTACGTGGTGGCATCAGCAGGAGGGAAGAGTCCCTACTTAGTGCGGTAGTGACTCAGGGTTGGTGACACAGCACAGTGGTGTGCGCAGGGGCTTTGGAGGCCACCATCAAGGGTTAGGTATGGAGGGACAGCTGAGAAAGGCCTTTACTGGCAGCTAAAAGAACACAGCAATTTCAGTCACACACCTAGATGAGGGCACAGATGACACTTGGACTGCTCCTAAGTGCTACAGTATCTGAGGGAAGGCATCTGCAGCTCTCAGTTGCTACACTGTGGCCTTTGTTGTGCAGCCATGGAAAGGAGTCTTAGGGGGAGGACCTTTGAGCTGTGAAGGGACTGTCATGCTCCCAGTGTGCTCTTAGCTCCAGCAGTGCTGAGCCTCAGAGGTCCTGGTTACTGCATAAAGACACACGTCTTTACCCTTTAAGACACCGAAGAGACTCTTTTGTTGTTGTTGTTGTTTTGAGACAGTGTCTCACCATATAGCTCTGGCTTCTGGAATTCGCTATGTAGACCAGGCTGACCTTGAAATCAGAGACCTCTCTGCCTCCACCTCCTGAAAGCTGGATTAAAGAAAGGTGTGTGTCACAATGCCTGGCTTTTTTTTTTTTTTTTTT
>NC_034612.1:30870658-30872930 GCF_900095145.1 Mus pahari
ACACACACACACACACACACACACACACACACACACACACACACACACACACAGAGAGAGAGAGAGAGAGAGAGAGAGAGAGAGAGAGAGAGAAATGAAAGCTGAGTAAGCTCCCCACCCCAGCCACAGCTGGATCTAGTGCCTCATTTTGGAATGCTAGGAAGGATCTACCGCTAAGGCCCAGCCCCCAGCCCTCTATAGTTTTCATTTTGAGACAGGCTCCAGGCAAATTGCCCAGGCTAGCCTTGATCTTGCAAACTTCCTGTCTCAGCTTCCAGAGTAGCTGGGATGACAGGCCTGCGCTACCAGGCTTAGCTTAGAGAACATTTTCAAAGCCAATAATATACATATACATATCTATGTATATACACACACATATGTATATAATATAGGTAATTTCTCTCTCTCTCCCCCTCTCTCAGACACACACTTAAATAAACTTTCAAAAACGTTTTTAAAAGAAAGCAAGGCATTGTGATACACACCTTTCATCCAGGCTTCAGGAGGCAGAGATCTCTGAGTTCAAGGTCAGCCTCCAATTCATATTTATTCTCTCTCTCTCTCTCTCTCTCTCTCTCTCTCTCTCTCTCTCTCTCTCTCTCTCTCTCCATCCCTTCCTCCCTCCCTCCTCCCCCTCTCTCATCTATCTATCATGTACTTACCTACCTACCTAGTGTGGCCATCAGAGCAATTACACCCTGACACTCTTCACAAGTGAGAGGTGATGAGCAAGCGGTGGCTGACTTGTTACTGGTAGGAAGATAATTTGGACCCCGAGTAAGTCTCAGAGACTGGAACCTGTCTGAAGAGGCTGGTACCCAGTGTCAAAGCGACCATGTCCACTCTAAGTTCAGTGGACAGTTCTACCATTAACATCTCAGAAAAAAAAAAAACAAAAAACCCAAAACAACTGTAACATTTGCCTAACAAGTCAGGGTAAGAATTTCTTTTTGGGGAAGGCTGGCCTCAAACTCACAAAAACACGTGACCATACCTAGGTAGTAACATTTCTCTCCCCACCTCTGTCTTTTTCAGGATCACATGTAGCCCAGGGTGGCCTCCAGTTCTCAGAGTGCTGGGATTACAACATGTGCCACCATGTACTTACCAGTGCCTTACAAGTATTCATACACATAAAGTTAAAACACAGGCAAAGCTAAATACAACACTAGCTATAAAAATTAATAGATAAGTCAGGCATGGAGGCACATATCTACAATGCCAGCTCTTGGGAAGACTGAGACACTGAGACGGGCATTCCAACCCAGCCTGGGATACACAGAGAGGCCCAGCTGCAAAGATAAGAATAAACAAAGCCAAACCTCCCTAACACACACAGCTTGCTTCCTACAAGCCACACAGCAGCTGAGGCCTTCGGCTGTTAACAGCTGCACCAGGAGAGGCAGGTGTCACTGTCCGCCAGCTACAGCTGCGCCAGGAGAGGCAGGTGTCACTGTCCGCCAGCTACAGCTGCGCCAGGAGAGGCAGGTGTCACTGTCCGCCAGCTACAGCTGCACCAGGAGAGGCAGGTGTCACTGTCCGCCAGCTACAGCTGCACCAGGAGAGGCAGGTGTCACTGTCTGCCAGCTACAGCTGCGCCAGGAGAGGCAGGTGTCACTGTCCGCCAGCTACAGATGCCAAAGATGGAGGCTAAGGAGCTGGCCTAGGTGCAAGCTGTATGTCTCTGCGGTTTGCCAGGTAGCAATAGTTAGGTGATAGACACAAGAAAGATAAAGGAATTAAGTACTCCGAACTCAGGACAGTGACTCTGCGGGCTGGAGGTTGCAGTATTTATGAGATTTACTCTAAGTCTTCTCTAGTGTTTTTAATATCAGGTATGGTACAGAGCTACGTGGCTACTTCTAAAATGCATACATGCTTTCAGGCCAAATCTTGTTGTCCAGGGTGTGAGAATTATTTATACATTTCATTATTTTTAGCTTATGTTATTGCTGTGTGTTTATGCATATGCGGGTGTGTGAAGGTTAGATGGGTTGGCTCTCTTTCTCCTGTGAGTTCTAGGGTCAAACTTGGATCATGTAGCTTGCAGGGCGAGCACTTTTAACCCACTTAGCTCTCCAGCCCCTGTGCTAACTTTTTGATATTAGGTCAACTTACTTTCCTGGAACAAACTCAGTTGATCACAACTCACTGCATGTACATATGTGTGCAGATGTGAACATTGTGTGGAGACCAGAGGTCAACTTTGGCTATCTTCCATTGTTTCTGATCTTACTTTTTCCTCCCCCCCCCTCTTTTTTTTTTTTTTTTT
>NC_034612.1:30873039-30891340 GCF_900095145.1 Mus pahari
TGGAACTCAGTCTGTAGACCAGGCTGGCCTCAAACTCAGAAATCCGCCTGCCTCTGCCTCCTGAGTGCTGGGATTAAAGGCGTGCGCCACCACACCCAGCGCCCGGCCACCACTGTATTTTTTAAGACAAAGTATCTCACTGAACCTAGAGCTCACCAACTGGGCTAGACTGGCCAGCAAGAGGAGGCTCCCTTCCTCTTCTAACAGATCTGCCTGTCTAATCCCGCCAGTGCTGGGATCTGAACTCAGGTCCCCACACTTGTGTAGCAAGCACTTTACCCACCGAGCCACCCCCCAAACCCATATTCTTTTTAGGCTTTTTTTTTGACATAGGGCTTTACTGTATAGCCTAAGTTGGTCCGGGTCTTGTGATCCTCCTCTCTCAACTTTCTGGGTGCATGTGCCACCATGTTTAGTTGAGGTTGTTTTTACCAAAACCAAACTACTCAGGTCTACTCTTGAGATGTTTTTTGGCATTCCCACGCCATTCCCTTCCTCTTGAGCCTGAGAGAGTCCAAATACTCTATGAGTTGACCTGCAACATGGAGGGTATTACTCATGGAGAGTAAATCAGAGTGACCAATCCCAGTGGGCAGCGGTGGAGAGCCACAGATGCCCCTCCAGCCTCCAGCCAGCACTGGTGCTACCTCTTTCTGCATAGGATGTGAAGACATTGCTGATGAGCCCTGTGGAGTGCACACTTGTGACGGTGTAGTCACAAGCACACTCTAACCCAGGACAGTCTGCCTGTCTCCTCAGGCTCCTCCCTAAGTCCACCCTCACTTCCTTCCCCAGGCAGGTTGTAGGGAAGCTTAGTTTCTCCCTCAGGGACGCAGCAGCTGGCCCAGCTCTGCTCGCTGCTACTGGGCAGCCCGAGTTCCCTCAGAACACAGTGCTCTCCTGTGGCGCCTTCCCACTCCAGTACATTCTGGCCTGGCCCTCACAGGTCCCCAGTCCTCTGCAGAAACCCTGTTGCTGCAGGCTCCATGACAGCCTGGCTCTGCTGCCTCTCCAGACCTCAGTTTCTCCCCTGACCCCATTGCTGACTCCAGGCTGACAAGGGTGGATGTTTATTTGGGGATGGCTGACGTGAGGGTAGGGTTTGTGACATTGCACAAGGAAGGCAGGAAAACCCTATGCAAGTTTCTTTATTTTATCTTATGCCACTGAGGTCCACAGGAAGAGGAGGCTGAGAGAGGCAGGTCAGCCAGGATGACAGCCATCTAGTCTAATTCACTTATCAGCAGACATTTCACAAACGGCATGACTTTATTATGCGTATTTTGCCTGTATGTATGCATATATGTATGTATGTATGCATGTATGTGCTCTGTGTGTGTGCCTGGTACCGGTGGAGGCCAGAAGAGGTGCCAGATCCTCTGGGACTGGACTTAGGGATGAGGTAAGCCGTCCTGTAGGTGCTGGTTGTCAAATCTGAGTCCTCTGCAAGAGCAGCGAGTGTGCAAGCACACTTTCACACCAGTCTCTCAGCCTCAAGTTCCAACTAACTGTTACTTGATTTACAACTTTTGGCCACTGTTTTTTAATTTATAAACAGTCACATGTAGCCCCAACTGGCCTCAAACATCTCTGAAGCCTAAGCTGACCTTGAACTTCTGATGCCATGCACTAGGAGGCTATCAGATGTCCTGCTCTACCACTCTCTGCCTTATTCTTCTGGAACAGGGTCTCCTATTGAGCTGGCAGCCAACAAGCCCAGCAAGCTGCCTGCCTTGGCCTCGGTAGTGCTGGGTTTACAGCTGTGTGCACAGGCGCACCTGGCCTTTTATGTGGGTGCCAGGGATTTGAACCCAGTTCCTCACGCTTGCACAGCGAGTGCTTTTATCAGCTGCACCATCTCCCCAGCTCTTCAGTTTTTTGTTTTTTTTTTTTTAAAAAGTTCAACAACAAGCATTTGTTACTGGAATGGGCTACTGGAAAAGAAAAACTTAATGCTGCTAAAATTAAAAGCACCAGCTACTCAGGAGGCTGAGGTAGGAAGAACACATGAATGAACCTGGGCCAGCAACAACCCAAATAAACAAATGAAAAGCTGGGGCTGCTAACAAAAGTGGTAGCAACAGGTCTATGGTCACAACACTAGGGAGACTGAGGCAGGAGAATCAAGAGCGCAGGACTACCTTGAACTACGTAGTGAGACTCTGTCTCCAAAGCCATGGCTGAAAATTCAGGTTGGTGCGAGAATGCTTGTCTAGCATGCCAAGTCCTGATCCTATCTCCTAGTACCACACACACACACACACACACACACACACACACACACACACACACACACTCCTGAATTCTTTGCCTCACTACATGCAAGACCCGAGAGAACAGAAGTGTGGACTACAAAAGGTTACAGACCAGACTCTGCCGGCAGTGAAGTGCAACTGTGTCTCCCACAGACTACACTAGGCCATCTAAATAAGGGCAGCAGCTCCTCTCGAGAAGAACAGGGGCACAGAGCTGAAAGACAATGAGGGGCCAGGCCTATGACAGTCCCTCCCATTTGCTGGTGGAGGCTTGCCAAAGGGAAGGGGTCACAGCATCTTCCTGCTGGATATGACAAGGCCTTGACCTCCCCCACTCCAGGCTGAACAAAAGAAAAAAGCTCAAAGCAGCTTCTGCCTGCCAGACACTGAGTCATCCCTGCTGTGGGGGCAGTGGGCTCTCTGAAGCAAGGAGAGGCAAGCTCTGCCATGCAGCCCGGGCGCTGCGGCCAGCTGGGAGGCCAGGCTGAGGGCAGGGAGGCCCAGGCTCCCCTGTAGGGCCTGTCCAGGGCTCCTGCTCCTCATAAAGAGCCCTTGTGCTGCCTGCCTCTTGCCTGAAGCTCTGGCTCCTGAGCCTGTGGTCCCAGGACCACTGACTCAGCAAGCCATCCCTCAACTAGTACTCTCAACTTGAACTTGGGACAAGGGGCTGAGATCTCCCTCCTGGCTCCTGACCAGATATAACAAACAGAAGTTGCCTTCTCCTCTCTTCTCAGAGGCTCTCCCTTCTTGAATGTTCTACTGATGAGAGGTTATCAGGATTTTATGAGACCCTGCCCCCTCCCCACACACACGGTGGTGTGCACAGTGGTGTAAATAGCAGAATTGCTGTTCCCATGTCCCTCTGGAGATGTAGACACGGAATGACTTCATCTGACCATGAATGGTAGCACACACTTGCCAACTTGCCAGTATGACGGCTTCACATGGCAGATGCTCAGCTCCAGCACAAGTGCTCCTCTGAGGGAGGGACGCTTCCCTTGTTTGGCTCACGATGAGTCAAGGCCTTGTCTGACACAGTAAACATCCACTCTGGCTACTGTTTGAGGCTAACACTGTGACACACCTGCCACTCAGAGACCAGATTCATGTGCACCAGGAGGGTTCTGACACCAAGAGGCCCAAGGTCTATGGCTGGTTCAGAGCAGAAGAGGAGGAATAGGAAGAGGAGGAGGAGGAGGAGGAAGAAAGGGGTTAGGATGGAGGAGAAGGAAGGAAGGAAGGAAGGAAGGGAAGAAAGAAGCAGCAGATGACTAAGGCAAGAGGACCCTAAACTCAAAGCCAGCCTGGGTTACATGGCAAGCCCCTGCCAAAATACAAAGCAAACTGAGGGCTGGGATGGAGCTCTTGGTGGGGCACTTGCCTAGCATGTATGAGGCCTGGATTTGATGCCTAACACCACCCTCCCACAAAACCAACAATTAAAGTTCTGCTAGTCTGTCACCAGCAGATCCCTGTGGAGGGAGTGCACAGGCCCAGGCAGGAAGAACTCAACGAATGAATGAAACTGCTTACATGAAACCAACTTGCCATCCAACAGAGTGCAAACCATAGCTAACATCCCACCTTTCCCCTTTATGGATGTGAAGTAAACATCCTGCCTAGCTTTTCATCCTCTAGAACTGGTGTCGGGCCAGGAGTGGTGGTACATGTGTGTAATCCCAGCACTTGGGGGGGCTAAGGGAGCGATGCAGGCAAGAGCCTATCTCAAACAATCCAAACCAATGTGCCAGCTGTTCAAGAATGGAGACTCGGGGCTCCTCTGACGGCAGTGCCACTAAGAGGGCTCTTCACAGCAGTCTGGAATGCTCAGAAGCCAACGCCAGGCCACCTCGGGGTACCTCCTTGGAGCAACATTTGGTGTTTATGCAGGAATAGCGCCAGGTGAAGTGTCATCTTCCCACAGCCTGAGCAGCAGGGACTTTTTGGACAAAGAGGACATTTGAAAGGTGTCAATGACTTGTCTCTCAAAGCAACATGTTTTCCACATTTTGGAGAATTTAACTTGATTTTTTTTTTTGAAAAATTTCAAAGCTTGATAAATAGAAGTACATCATAAGAGTTTGGCTTCTTGAAGCTGGCTGGGGAAGATACACTATTTTATCACATTCTACCCTATAGCCAGTGGGTTCTTATTTAGGAGAGAATGTTCACTGAGAAATTGGGAGATGGGAGTGGGTCCAGAGCACTTGCTGCTCTTCCAGAGGACCAGAGTTTGGTTGCCAGTGATGACTTACAGATGACTTACAACTGCCTGTAACTCTAGCTCCAGGGAATCCAACACCCTCTCTGGCCTCTGAGGACAGCCACAAGCAAGTGTGCATGCAAATGTGAATGCCCATATGCACATGCGCAAAACACGCTCTCTCGGTTCAGCTGTCTGTACTAGCAAGGATAGGATGGGGGACATCATAGCAGACTTGTCTGCTGTTCATCATTCACAGCTCTCTAAATGGTTAGCTAGAAAGACAGACTCTGCCCCAGGGAATGGCCCCACTACAACAATCAGCAAAGTTACCATTACCAAGGGACCCCAGTTCTCACAGAAAACAGGATAATGCTGGACATAAGGGAGAAACCACACCCTAAAAGAATAAAGCCCTTAGTGAGTACTGTCCACATTTATCCTTCATTTAAAAGCTTCCTAACAGTATGGCCTCATGGTTCAGGCCTGCAATCCTAGCCACTGGGAAGGCTGAGACAGGGAGGTCTTAAGTTCATGGCCAGCCTGGGCCTCTGAGTGAGACTGTCCCAAAATACAAATTGAGAAGAGGGCTGGGATGGAACTCAGTGGTGGCCCTGCCCAGCATGCACAAAGACCCAGGTCCAAGCTCCAGACAGCTGTTCACAGCAGCACTGTCCTTAGTGGTGAAAACACTGTTCATCCACACAATGCAACACAGCAACTAAAGTGCATGGCCTCCTGATATTGGACACATGGAGAACTTGAGGGAACTCAAACATGTTAATGGTAAATTAAAGCAGTCATCTATGGGCCGGCCCAGGGGATGGCTCAGCAGGTAAATTATCCTCAGAACCCACAGAAAAACCAGGGCATGGAAGTGTGTGTCTGGAACTCCAGCACTGGGGGTAGTGATGGTTAATAGTCAGTCTACCAATTGGTGAGCTCCAGGTTTAGTGAGTGACCCTGCCTCAAAATGTAAGAGAGAGCTGGAGTTGACTCAGCTGTCAGAGCACGGCAGCTCTTGCACGGGTTCATTCCTAGCTCTTATGAGGTGCCTCACAACCCTCTCCCTGTAACTCCAGTTCCTAGGGGATCCAAGGGTCTCCCTTAGAATCTTTTGGGTACCAGGCATACACATGGTCCACAGATACACATGAAAGCACACCCCCAAAATAAATAAAATGAAAAATGCTTAAAAAAATAAGCCGGAGGAATCAGATATGGTGGCACATTCCTTTAATGTCAGCACTCATGGTGCATCTCTGTGAGTACAAGGCCAGCCTGGTCTACTTAGTGAATTCCTGACCAACCAGGGCTACATGAAACCCTGTCTCAAGACAATACAAAGCAAAGATGAAGAATTGACAGCATAGTGACATTAATCTCTGGCCTTTACATGTACATGCACACTGTGAGTCTCCTTCTCTTCCTGCCCCACAGCAGCACAATAAAACAACAAAAAGAAGGCAGCTATTGTAGGACTATATTTACAGGAAACACCAGGTTGTCTACAGGCAGAGGGTGGCCGAGGGACTGTCTGGGCTGGGAGCTGGGGCCTGAGTACATGGGTGGGATGGATCTCACTGGTGTGATGGAAATGTTTTAAAAATGGTTTTAGGGTGATGTTTGCACAACTTGGGGAAATTTACTGAAAAGTCCTTGAATTATACACTTCTAAAAAACTGAAGAAAAAGAACAAAGTTTCCACAAAGCCAGCTTATTTACTTAAGACAGCTCCCGCCTTGCTTGCAAGGATTAATCATCTCCGTTTAATAATCCTGGGTAGCTCAGTGCAGGTTCAGGGCTAAGATGTACTTTAGAGTCTCAGCTTGCAGGGTAGGAACGTTCCAATTATAAAGTCTGTTACAGGCCGTGTGCATCTTTATTAAACCACAGCTATTTGACAAAATAGCAGCAGGAAGTTAAACAGACCCTGCATGTCAATTAAAAGGAAACTGGGTAAGAGCCCTAAATGGATACAAGCTCCAGCAAGTTCCCTTCAAAGGTCCTAAGAGGAGAGTGACTAGTCCTTCCCTCTGTGGGCCTCTGGGAAGGAAGGTGGGGGAAAGTTGCAGCTTGTGCTGCTGGAGTGGGGGATTCCCGAAGTAGATCCCCATTTCCTCAAGGCAGTGAGGAAATGAAGCCTGTTCTATAGAGAACCGGTGTCTTCTGTAAGAGTAGTGGGAGCTTTAAACTACCAAGCCATCTCCCCAGCCCCACAGAATTCTTTCTCAAGTAAGATAGAATCCTTCCCTAGATGAAGATAGAGCCAGATGTGGTAGCTCAGCCAGTAATCTCAGCACTCACTGGCCCAGCCAAAAAAAGTCACCAGGGTTCAAGACCAGCATGGGCTGTGGAGTGTGACAGTCTCTGAGACAAAATAAAGAGGGAGGGAGGGAGGGAAAAAAAAGCATTTTCTAGCATGTCTCACAAGAGAGGAGAACGGGGAAGAATTAGACCTTTTGCCTGTTAGAAAGTTTATCAAGATCTTAACTCGATCCTTACAGTTGTGAGGTGGGAGGCTGCAAGGGTTAGAAAATACCACAGAAAACATGACAAGGGAGAGATGGGAGAGAAGGGGAGGAGGAGGAAGGGGGACAGGGAGAAAGGAGAGTTGGCCCAGTCAGCGGCCCTACACTGGAGCTCTCAGAATAGCTCTTGCAGCTCTTCTCTAGGCCTTCTCCAGGCTCAAAGTAAAAAGCCAACCCCCAAACAAACCCAACCAACCAACACTGAGAAATGGCAATAGAGACACTGTGACTGTGAACATCAGCGCAAGAACCACCATAAACCTGGACAGTGCTTTCTAGCAGGAGTTACCTGAGAGCTCCCAAACCAGACAAGGAGAAAGTGGGGACACCCAGGGACTGTGCCTTCACAGTGCCTTGCCAAACCAACCTCTGGCCACCATCTCTGCCCACTCTAGGAGCCCAGACACCCAGGGCTCCCTCCCCAGCCAGCAGGGCCTTGTCAACAAGGTCACTAGCACCTTCCACTGATGGACAGATGAGCACCTGACTTCGGGCCACAGACCCAGCTCTCCTACGAAGACAACTTTTACTCTACGGAGGCTGGCTTGCACTTTGCAGAAGGCGCCTCAAGGCTTCAGCCCTGCTCTCACCCAGCAGAGCTTAGGTTCCGGGCCTATCCTAGTCCTCTGCCAGCTGAGATACTGTGTAGCGGTTACTGGCTCAGGAGCATGACTTCCACACCACTCCGGTAACATGTTTCACAATTAGCTGTGCTGGGGCTCTCCTTGACTTCATGCCCTGGTGGTACCATGGCAGCAGAGTTTTGCCATGTCTCTGCCACAGCTTGGGAATTCAGTGACTGTCAGCTGGCCTAGCTAAGGCCATGGACTGCTCCATGTGTTGGATGGCACTTGAGTGTGCCTGGGGTTTTCTCAGATTCTGAGCAAACCCTGGCTGTTTAGAGGGCAGCTGTGGGGCCTCTCCCCTTCCTCAAAGCATGTGCCAGTGAGACCTGTAGAGACTGATTACAGCCGGACTGGCCTCGACCCTGTCCTCTTAGTTGGTGACATCCTTGGAGACTTAGGAAGCATTAATTATGTGAAATGCCCATCCAGGCTGGGTGCGCAGTGTTGAGGTAGGTGGACTGGAAAGCAGTAATCTACTGTGTCATGAAGCAAATGAAGACCTTTCCTTAAAGAAAAGCATGTCGGTCCCAGAAACCTAAGTGACTCTCTCAAACCATAGCTCTGACATCTCTAACCATTTGTGTTCAAACTTAAGGAAAATAAAAGTTGGGTTTTGTTGTTGTTGGTTCCCCCCCCCCCCAGGCTGATGGCAAAAATCTCAGGACAAGATCTGCCAAATGTCTGAGTGGGCAGAGAATAATGTGTGCCTGTGAACATGACACCCCTCTTCTGACTCAGGTATCCTGGAGGACCCGGTCAGTGTTCTTGGACTTTCTTGTCAAAGCACACGGGAAGGGATGGGTTAGTGAACCAGACTGTTAAGACCAAAGGACAGGACCTGAGGTGCAGAACGCAGTAACTGTCACAGGCAAATTTAGTTTAGTTTTTTTTTTTTTCTTTTAAATAAAAATTTCCCTATGTTATATTTTTTTAAGATTTATTTATTTATTTTATGTGTATAAATACATTGTAGCTGTCTTCAGACACACTAGAAGAATCTAGTGTGCATGGGATCCAATTACAGATGGTTGTGAGCCACCATGTGGTTGCTGGGAATTGAACTCAGGACCTCTGGAAGAGCAGCCAGTGCTCTTAACCGCTGAGCCACCTCTCCAGACCCCTATGTTTTTATTTTTATTTTTTTAAAGATTTATTTATTTATTATATGTAAGTACACTGTAGCTGTCTTCAGACACTCCAGAAGAGGGCGTCAGATCTCGTTACAGATGGTTATGAGCCACCATGTGGTTGCTGGGATTTGAACTCTGGACCTTCGGAAGAGCACTCGGGTGCTCTTACCCACTGAGCCATCTCACCAGCCCCCATGTTTTTATTTTATATGCTTGGGTATTCTGCCTCATTTATCTGTCTATCACATGTGTGCCTGGTGCCCACTGAGGCCAGAAGCAGGTGTTAGATCTCCTGGGACTGAAGTTAAAGCCGAGTGCCAAGAATAGAACCAGGATCTTCGGGAAGAGCATCAGAACCATCTCTCCATCTCCAGCCTGTCACTTAGCTTTCTAAACATGTAAACAAGTTCCCTTCTAATCAGTTTTTTGAGTGTCTAAGTTTATTCTAATAGACATACCTGTTGTGGCTTTGCTACTAGACAGCATTTTTCTCTGTAGCCCAGGCTGGCCTCAAACTTGCAATCCTCTTAACCTTGGCCTCTTGAGTGATGGCATTATAGACATGCAAGGTAGAACAGTCTGCTATTTTGCAGTCTTAATCTGGCTGAAATCTTACCACAGAGTGGACTGAAATGAGACAAGAGTCAGCTTGAGCTGCCTTGGGAGACAGACATTTAAGTGATGGTGCCTGAAGACACTTTGAATAAAGATCAGTAAAGAGCAACAGAGGTGGAAGTCAATGTGAGAATCAAGGCTTGAGGGGCCCCCATGGCGGGGCATATCTGTAAGTCCAGCACTCTGGAGGCAGAGGCAAGAAGATCATGAGCTTGAGGCCAATACCATGAAACTCTGCTCAAATGGGAGACACGGTTTAAAGGATTGATTTTCCTACTTTTGAGTCACGCGAGCCTAGGATCCCTGTGGCTGGTGTCTCAGCTGGTAGCTGGAAGCCTCTGCTAGCTCCATCAATAAACACAGCAGAGAAACAGAACTACCTGGTCTCTGTGCATTTGAAGAAGCCTGGGCACCAAATGCAGGATAGATTAGGTTCCTTGTTCTAAGAGGTGGGATTTCCTAGGAAGGGTAGGTACCATAATGCCTAGGAATTATAGTAGATTTCCAAATGGGCAGACATGGAAGGGACAAGAGGGCATCAGAAATACCTGAGGAGCATCCTACAGCTATGCTGAGTCCTACCTCAGTCTCCTGGAGTTGATCCAGGTGTGAAGGGCCCAGACTGCACGCTGAGAAGATTTGGACAACTAACATAGCAACACACTCTCTGCCAGCAAGAGAGACAAATGTGGCAGTGGCAGAGTCCTCATGGGGAACATGAGCTGGACAGTACAGCTGGGTCTCCACAAGCACGGGCACTGGCTCTGCACAGGACTTGCTCATCCAGGGATGGATACTCATGTTCATGGTGCCATTAAAAAAAAAAAAAAAAACCAAAAACACAAAGGAAGGGTGCTGGTGTGGGGAGGGTGACTAGGGAGATGTCTCAGTAGCAGTGTTTCTATGCAGAAAGACCTGGATTCTCATCTCCGATATCTGTGTAAAGAGTTGGTCATGGCAGCCATCACTGGGAAGCCCAGCACTAGAGGGTAGAGACAGGCAGATCCCAGGGACTGGCTAGCTAGACAGTCTAACCCACACGCAGTGAGACCTTGTTTAACAATCAAGGTGGAGAGGAGAGTTGGTGGTTCAAGTCCTGTGGCCCAGGTCTAATGAGCTGAGTTTGATTGCCTGAACTCACAGTGGAAAGAGAGCACCAACTCCTCAGAGTTGTCCTCTGTCCTTCACAAGTGCACAGTGGCATTCGTGTTCCTCCCTGGCCCAATGACAAGATTCTGAGTTGGTCTTAGTATGATGCATTCCCCTTTCTGATCTCCTGACCTTCGTGTGCTGACCAGCGCTCACCAGGCCCCACCAGCAGGTATATGCATACCTTTACCTACACTTGGTAAGGCTGTTCAGCTAGAAGGCATGGCAGCAAGGACTGCAGAAATAAAAAAGCACATTCTACTACAATTAAAAACAGCAGAAAGACAAAAGGCACTATGAGCCAGTAAGTCAAGCATCCCCCTGTCTAAGGATGGATGGCCAGATCAGGGCAGACCTTGTTTTTCTGGAGTGATCATTACCCAGGCTTTATTAAGGTCAGTGTTCCCTCTCCCACTTCTTTGGAGAATCATCTTTAGCCTCCTTGAAAGGATAAAGCCCCAGTTCCTCCTGCGATCTGACCTACAGTTTCCCTCTCATGGAGCTGTGAGAAATATAGGCTGCAGCAGGCTCTACTCTCGGCTCAACTCCAGCACTCTCTGGGAACCCTCCTTTTAGAATTCACTTCCCAGGTTGGAGCACAATGGGAATTCTGAAGGAGGGATTCTGAGGTGGTCCTGGACATGCCTATATATATGTATCTCCCAGAATTTACCTGAGAGGGACAGCCAGGCAACGGTGGTTTCAATGACAAGCAGCAGACCTGGAGGGCATAGGCCCCTGCTCCCTGCTGAACTGGGTAAAAGGAGGTGGGACTTGCACACAGCACGTTACAGCTAGTCAAAGGGAGCTAAACCCGAAGCCTGCTTTCGTAAATGCTACACAGGCTTCATAAAACATGTTTCTGCAGGGTCTGATTTTTACAATCCATCCCTAAAATGTTTCATGGCTTTTATGAATACAAAAATAATATGCTTTGAGCACAATTAAAAATAGAAATAATCTAGGGGCTGATAAGAAGGCTGAGTGAGTAAAGGTGTGCTGTCAAGCCAGATGACCCGAGTTTGAATCCCCAGACCAACACAGCAGGAGAGAACTGATTTCCAAAAACTGTCTTCTCACCACCACAAGTCTTTCTTAGCACATAAACATGTACACACAAACAATAAATAAACGTAACAAAAATCATTTAGGGCTGGGTACAGCAGTGCACATGTGTATTTCCAACTCTCTGTATTCGTGTGACATAACAACAGTCAATTTAGAGAACGTATGATTCTGTGGCTGTGGGCATACACGACCACTATGGGAGCAGAGGTGGTCCAGCCACACCAGGCTTTACTCATCTATGCCCAGGGCACATGTGCCTGTCCTCAATGACAGGACAGACAGATGTGTCCTGTTTCCTGCCTGCTTCCTTCACAGGCAGGAGCAGGGCCTTCCTGCCGCATCAGCACCCGGAGCCCTCAGCTTTCCTGGCCTTCCACAGTGCTGGAGTGCGCAGAGCTCGAATCTGGCTATCCGGCTCCTAGGGCATGCTTGGGTTACGTCCTTTCTGCTTTTCCTCCTGTAAACAACACAACTCACCTCCTTACAAATCAGCTTTGCATATTCATCTCCTTGTTTTCCTTTTCAGTTCTTAACATTGAGAATCAGGACAGAGAAAGTAATAAAATAATAATATACAACTAACTGATACAATAGAACTCACAGGGCCAGGTGAGGTGGTGCACCCTTAAATCCCAGCATCCCAGAGGCACACAGGCATGCAGGTGTCTGAGTTCCAGGCCAGCCAGGGCTACATAGTGTGAACTTGTCTAAACAAGCTACAAAGTGGGACATGACTTGAACCCCAGATGCAGCCTCATAAAACCTCACTTTATCTTTAAAAGGTAACCTGTGCCAACATTAGGGATCTCTCTTTTTACTTCTGTGTAGTTGCGTGTGCATGCGTGTAGGCCAGAGGTTGATGGTGTTCCACTTATTTATTTAGATAGCACCAGTCATCCATTCCCATAGGCTGGCCAGCAAGTCCCAGAGCCACTGTCTCTAGTGCTAAGATTGCAGGCATGTGTTACTGTTCAGGCCTTTTCTCTTTGCATGTGTCTCGATGTGCCCTTGTCATACCTCATTATGCACTCACTGCTCCACAGTGCAGCCAAGCTGTACCATATGACATTTAGACGGGGGCTCAGGAGAGCAGGGTGCTTGCTTGGTAAACCCTGAGTCCATGCCAAACACAACTGTTGTGGTGGGGCACACCTGAAATCCCAAAATTTAGGTAGGAGGACCAGGAGTTCAAGGCCAGTATGGACACATTAGGCTGTCTCAACAACAATAACAACAAAAAGGGATGCCATGGCAAATTCGTATGACAGCCTGAATGTATGTATCATCTGAACCATCTGAGGGACTCGCTGCCATGAATAAAATCCTTTAGCTTCCCACTTGACTTCCAAGGAACATCTGGGTTATTTGTGACTATTAAGTCATGCCACTGTGACTTTTCACACAATCTTCCATGCCCTGTGCCACAGGGAGTGCACACCTGTACCTCAGTAACAACACAATCTGTCCTCTAGACTGGGGGCGCAGCTTTGCCTTCCTGTGAGCACGAGTGTGGAGAGCTGCAGGATGCCCGTCCCTGCGCATTTTAGAATTCTCAGCTGTCTCGGGGCCTGCTGAGGTGGCAGGTCCCTATGTAAGGCTTTACTCTACTTTCCTACTGAGCTGCCTGTCTCTTGCAGACAGTGTGGATGTCCCTGGAATGGCCTAGGCCCTTGCAACCGAGCTCACAACTGCAGACACGTTCACCACCGTGGCTGCGGTGCCTCTGAAGGCAGAGGCTTGGTCTAATGGTGCTTACCTTACTAACCTTTCCCTCTTGGGTTTGTATGTTTGCTGTTGCTTTCAGACAGGGTCTCATACAGCCTAGGCTGGTCTCAAACTTCACATTCAGGTCAGGCTGGTCTTCAATTCCTGATCCTGCTATGTCTACCTCCTGAGTGCTGGAATTATAAGTGTGTGATTCTACGCCTGCCTGGACTTGTCTCTTGAAATTCTTCCAGTTCAGATGTTATGCCACACATCTTTGATCCTAGAACCCAGAAAACTGCTATGAGTTACAGGCTAGCCTGAGCTACTGAGCAAGAGCTTATCTTAAAATGAGGGGATAGGCAGAGGCAGAGAGGCGGGGGAGGGGGGGAGAGATGGGGTGGGTGGGTGCATGCATGTGTGCATGCATGCATGTGCCTGCATGAGTCCCTGTGTACAAAAAGAATGAGCGCCTGAGTTCAGGAAAACCCTCCTGCAAGGCCTCTGCTCTTCCTGTGCTGCTCTGTGGTCTGTCTGGAGCCGGGTGATGCCGTGAGCACACTGACACCACACTGTTCTGCTTGTCTCCATCTCCATCCATAGCCCTGCTGCCTTCGTCAGTAAAGATATTTAAAAATACATCTCTATATATGGTCAACAAATATCTTTGATAAAGAACCAGTTATTCTACATTTTGTGGGCTACAAATAGTTTTTTCTGCTGCATATTCTTGTTCTTAGCTGGGGCTGGGGAGCATACTAAAATGACCCACACGACATTTATCCTCTAGGCTGTAGCTTGCTGATCCTTGTGGTATGTGGTAGGTCCGGATGTTAAGGATAGAGTCCAGGTGATAGGCAGGGGCTCTACTACTGAGGTATGCTATCACTGCACCCCAATTCTGCCTCTCATTCGTTAAGTAGCCTTCTTAACGAATAACTTGCTGGGTGTGGTGCTCATGTCCATAATGCCTGCACTTAAGAAGCAGAGAGAGCCAGGCGTGGTGGCGCACACCTTTAATCCCAGCACTTGGGAGGCAGAGGTGGGTGGATTTCTGAGTTCGAGGCCAGCCTGGTCTACAGACTGAGTTCCAGGACAGCCAGGGCTACACAGAGAAACCTGTCTCAAAAAACCAAAAAAAAAAAAAAACAAAAAAAAAAAAAAAAAAAAAAAAAAAAAAAAAAAAAAAAAAAAAAAAAAAAAAAAAAAAAAGAAGAAGCAGAGGCAGGTGAACCCTGTTTCAACACCCCATCCAAAACAATAAATAAGCAAACAAGAACAGCAACAACAAAACCCCTGATATCACTGTCCTCAGAGGGAAGTAAATGGAAGCCACAGTGAGAGAAAGACACTAAAGCTGGAGACTCACACACACATTTCAAAACCCCAAACTCACTACACAGCCTTGATCCCAAGTGTGGACCTGCAAAAGAAAGGCGCATAGGCCAGTGGAGCAGAACTGGGTGTCTCAAAACAAGCCTAAACTTTGGTGGCTGCTTCCCAACAAGGGTGCCACAGCCCTTCAATGGGAAGACACAGATGGTGGTAAACACCCTGTGTGGATACTCACAGTCCACACACACAACCAACACAAATGCATCAATGTGCTACCACAGGATAACCCAGCTCTAAGAAGAGAGCCTTGGATTTGGCAAGGTCACCAAGATGAAGGACAAAAGAAATAGCACATAAGCCATTTTCACTCTTCCCGAGGCCTCAGACTTCAATATGGAATCTCTTTCCTCTACAGATCCTTTCTGAGGTCCTTTCCTGCAGTTTGCAACTGGCCAGTCTCCTGATGTAGTTTGAGACAACCTTTAGTCTGCCTTCAGTTTCACTGAACAGGCTGCAAGTCTCCTCTCACAGACTCACCTGGAGGTATCATTTCCTGAAGCGCTGGGCCAGTGTCAGCCTGCTACCTCAAGCCATAGCTGCCCAACGTTGTTTAAATATCACTTTCAACACTGCTCTGCTTTAGTCCCAGCACTTAGGAGGCAGAGGCAGGCAGATCTCTTGAGTTTGAAGCCAGTTAGGACTACATAGTGAGATCCTAACAAAAAAGCACTTAGTCCCCCTGCTGCTGTTTGCCATCAGTCCTCCCTGTAATCACTATGCCCAGGACAGGCATCCAGGACTTCGCTTCTCAGCGGGCCGGTCTCAGTTCACTACAGGGGAGCATCTGATGAGATTCTCTAGTGTTGACAATCTGAAATTGCCATTCTGTACTCTTAGGAGACATGTTCTCCTCCTGGTCTTGAACTTGTAACTTCCTGAAGAGATAATCAACAGGAATGCCCCGCCATTCCCAGCTCTGTTCCCTGTCGGGGGTGATGCAGACTCTAAATGTCTCAAGAAGAAAAGCTAGCTGCCAGGAACTACCGCCTCCTCGGTTCTCATCTCCCAATTCCTTAGCATCTAGAGCCTTTCATAAAACAAGTTACTGACTTATTTAATATGTAAGTACCACAGGATGTGTCTGGAGGTCAGAGGACAACTTGGGGAGGTGGTTCTACCACATGGCTCCCAGGGGATCAAACTCAGGGTCCTAGGATTGGTTAAAAAATACCTTTACCTACTGAGCCATCATGCTGGCCCTCCTAAAATTAGTTTCAACCTTCTCACTAGCATTTAAAATCACTCTCAGGTCTTTGGATAGTCACCTCACTTTAACGGGAAGCCAGACCCTTAGAATTCTCACGTTAGGATAAGTGCTTTGGCTGAGTTATGGGCACAGGTAGACCATGCTGTCACTCTAAGCAGCAGACTGACACCTCTCTCTATGCCTATCGCTTGTGTAGGACAGTAGACATTTCCTGCAGAGCCTGCCAGCCCCCAGTTGTATTGGGTAAGGTCGCTACAGGGCTGGGGATGGTGGTCAGGGGCAGAGCCTGGGGTGCCTTCCCCAGCACTGCGATAAAGAGTTACAAGTGGGTGAAACCACTACCAATCTAACTGACAATCAGTTTAAAAAGTTATTTTGTGCAAATGTGTGGGCATGTACATGCCATGGTATGCATCTGGAGGTCAGGGACAACTTAATGAGAGCTGGTTCTCTCTTCCATGTGGATCCCAGGGGACCAAACTCAGGTTGTCGAACTTGGCAGGAAGCACCGTTACCTGCCGAGTCATCTTGCTGGTTCTCCAGCAGTAAGTTTTATTGCCATTGCTTTATTTTCTATTTTTATGATGGGCTATTTCTCCTTTGAGTCTATTCTATACGGGGAGAAGGGGACAAGACACTAGATTCTGCTGCCTGTGTCTTCTAAGTGCTGGGATGACAGACATGTGATTGTGCCACAATGTTAGGCTTGTATGTGGTCAGAGAAGCTCTTTCAGAAGTTGGTTCTCTCCTTTCAACCTGTGGGACCAGGGACAGAACTCTGGTTGAGCCATCTTGCAGGCCCCTTTCTTATGCTTTAAGATGTGAGGTACAGTCTAGAAAGTTCACCTTCCTCTGTCACTGAGGCACAGGCACATTCCAGGCAGTGGATACCAGTGTGTCTGTGGCACTAGGGATGGGACAAAGCCAGGCTGACTCGTGTGTGGAGAGGGAAGATCCCATAAGCTCCCTCTCCTCAGAGGAGAAAAGTCGTCCCAGGATGGTCACCAGACCCAGCCTTTTCTCTTCCTCAGAGTGGCAGGACATCTCAGAGGGCAAAGGACAAGGACGCTGCCACTTGGCAGAGTTCTCAGAGCAGCAGGGATGCAAAGAGCCCAAACTCAGATGGCTGGAACACGGCCTGGGACTATGCTCTGCAGGCGCTCTGCACACCGCCGTGTTCTAGCGGCGGCTCAGCACCACTGGCCAGCTGCTTTCCTAAAAGAAAACTAAAGAAGCATACCGAGTTTAGGGATGAGACACCCACGTACCTGCAATCTACTAAGCAGGAAGTCAACCATGCCTCACTGGTCTGTATTTGTTAACTTTGTCACTGAAATCACGAGGTGACCTAAAGCTTCAGCTGAAGCAGAGGATGTCCCTCAAGGGGCAGCCTGACCCTGGCTGTAAGCCTGACCCTGGCTGCATTATATCTGCATAGGAAGCGTTATGGAGAGACATAGTTTTGGTTTCCCTGCTGGGTCCCTAGTACCTGGTTCGACCCCTAGCCCTGTACTTGGGTGCCCATATCACCATTGATACACAGTCAGTGTTGAAAGTTTAAATGTGTACAGGGAAGAGTAAGCAGACAGGAAAATAAAGCCCAGTTTCTCAGTGACTACCAAGAAGTGTCCTTAGCCACTCTGCCACCTTTCTGGGCTTTATTTTCATGCTGCCTGTCTAGGCCAGGTATCCATCCCAGCTCTAAGGCATTGTATGCAGTGGGACAAGGCAGGCAACATCTGATCAGAAAACTCCCCTCTAACTTCCCAGCTGAGGAACTTATAAAACAGCCACTGGAACTAAGAACTCTGATGTTCACACCTCCTTTCCTGGAGTACCCTCCACAACCAGATTAATTTCTACTTCAACTTCAGGTCAGGACTTCCTGGTAGAGGCCAGCAGTAACTCTGACACTGAGGAAAAGCTTCTACTCAACTCCTAGGCCTTTCTCACACTCCTACCCAGGGAAAAGATTTTCCCTTAAGGCGATGTGCAGTGTCTTCTGTGAGAAAGCAAGTGCGGATGGGAAGGGCTGGTTAAAGCGTCACCTTTACCACACACCGGGACCTGGAGGCGGAGGCACAGGCTTTGTTTACAGCCAGCCTTCAGGTACAGAGTGAGTCTTTGCCTCAAGGGGAGAGAGATGACATCTTTATGCTCTCCAGATGGACTCTAAAATAGTGCGTAAAGGTCGCAGGCAGGGCTGGGAGGCGGCTCACTGGAGGAAGTACTTGCTAAGCAACTGTGAGGACTGGAGCTGGTGTGGTGACCCAATGGCAATCCCCTGAAAGTCAGAGACAGGATCCCAGGACACGGCGACTTGCTGCATCAGTCAAACCCGTGAGCTCTGGGGTCGAGCAGGAGGCCCTGCCTCAATGTATAAGGTGCAGAGCCGTCTAGGGAGATGGTTCATCAGGC
>NC_034612.1:30892259-30939106 GCF_900095145.1 Mus pahari
CTGCCTCAATGTATAAGGTGCAGAGCCGTCTAGGGAGATGCCTCATCAGGCTCTGCCTCAATGTATAAGGTGCAGAGCCGTCTAGGGAGATGGCTCATCAGGTTCTAGCTTCGGCAAGTGGGGGAGCGCGGAGTCTCATAGCGTCTCCCGAGACACGCATGAGCAAAGAACACAGAGACAATGAGGGCTCTAGAAGAAAAAGGCCATTAGACAGTGCTGTGATCAAGTAACTGAGCACCCTGGTATCACAGGCCCCTGGACATGGTGTCTGGGCACAAGGCCACTTCTGTAGTTTTCCTGCCAAAGAATGTATTCTTCTTTAAACAAGATTCATGGCATTTACTATGTGTGTGTGAATGCATCTGTGAACACATGCATACATGTGTGCTAGTATGTGTGCCAATGCATGCATGGAGGTCAGAAGAGGACAGCAGATCGCTCAGAGGTGGAGTTATAGGTGTTTGCAGGATGCTGGGATCTGAACTCCAGTTCTGACAATTCCTCAGCAAAGACTCTTAACTGCAGGGCCACCTCTCCGGCCACCCACCTCAGCCTCTTTTTTAAAACCCATAAAGGTATTGGTTCTGACCACTGTAGCACAGCTGTGGGAGGCGTCACTGTGGGGACTGAGCTGGAAGGAGTCAAGAGTGGACTGTGAGCAGCATCTCTCAGATGAGCGAGAAAGCACAACTCAACGAGAAAGAGATGACACAGACAGAAGCAGGTACTTTGGAGAAAACACAGGGACCTCACAGATGGATCGAGGCAACTTCAAATGAACCTGAAGGAGATCAGCTAACCCTCGGGCTTGTCAACAGTGGACACCACACGTGTGTGGAGAGTGGGATCCCTCTCTATTGCCAGAAGCAGCACAATCAGTACAACTGCCGCTCTGGAAAGAGTCTGATGTCACAGTGTCTATCTGGAGATAGGTACATCTTGTGACCCACTGATTATATTCTGAGGTAGACATCCTACAATCAGACTTGAGCATGTGCACCTGGAGACAGATAAGAAGGTCACAGCAGCTTCTGAAACAAAACACAGAAACATACAGAAAGGCACCAGTGAGAAGCCACAAACTGTGTGTTTGCACAATGGAACAGTAGAAAGCTGTGGAAAGAGACCATAGAGGGTAATCTGAATGGAAAAAAGCAAGTTATAAAAGAAAACATATCCTATGCAACCACCGACAGAAAGTCTGAAAACTGTCAGAAGCTTCAAACCGTATTGTTTTAAAGTAAGAAACGATTACAGCAGAAGCACAGAAGGCGGCTGGGCAGGAAGGAGGTAGCACAGGACCCTGTTTGCCCTGACACACGATGAGCATGAGCCGTCTCCTGGTTACCCAACAGTGCTCAAGGGCTGCTGCCCTCCTGCAAAGCAATCAGGCAAAATACTCCACATTTTCTGGCTGTAGCCTATGTCCTTAGCATCTGAAACAGCTACAGTGATTAACCTTTCTGAGATTATAGGCCCTTCAGTGGAGAGACCAACCCTACAGACGTTAGACACATGCATGCAGAGGATCAGAGAACACCTGTGACCCACGGCTGCCACCTTCCTGCAGGGAAATGCTGCTTTAAGGGTGGGCAAGGTAGCCCAAACAACCGGAGTCCCTGTGCTCTGCCAGTATGGTCTATGATAAGAACCTTTTGCTCTTTGTGTCAAAAGAAGCGTGCTCTTCCTGGAACCAATGAGATGGCTAGGTCTCCGTTCTGTATTTTGTTTAATACTAGGGTTTGTAGCAAAATATAGCTCACTCCTGTTAATACATTTTTTTCTCCCTTTGTCTGATGGTCCCCTATAAAAGCCAGGCTGTCCTTGAGCATGGGGTCCTATTGCCCCAGCCTCCTGAGTGAGTATGGGGATGACAGGACTGGGTTTTAAAGGAAATTCTCGGGGCAGGATCATGATGTGGAAGTCAAAGGTTCCCTCACCAGCTGGAACTCGCTTCTTCGGCTGAAGGCTTCCCTGATCCCCGAGTCTCTCCAGAGGGCGCTCAGGGCNGGCACGTAGAGCTGAAAGGTGGCAGGCTCCACAGGCAGCCCTGCCTTGTTCTCGAAGGCCATCAGAAACATCCCGTGCTTCTCGTTCTCAGAGTGCTGCCAGGGAATGCCGAGCTTGTCTCGAGCGTCCACAAGCACCCTCGAACCCTGGAAGAAAGTGAGAACAGAAGGTTTACTTGTGCTCTGAGCCCAGAGTGGGGACCCTTAGCACTGGCTGCCATTAGGTTTGCAGCCTGAGAGGAAAGCCTCAATTGGGAACTGCAGAGCTCAAAGTAATCTGTCTTGATTATTAATCAATGTAGGAGAGCCCCGCCCACTGTGGGCAGCACCACCCTGGTAAGGTGGTCCTGTACTGTGTTAGAAGGCTAGCTGAATGAGCCAAAGAGTGAACCAGCAAGTCATATTCCTTTATAGTTTCAGCTTCAAGGTCCTGCTCTGACTTGCTCAAAGATGTACTGTGACCTTTAAGTGTAGGACGAAATAAACCCTTTATTCCCCAGACTGCTTTTGGTCAGAGTATTTTATCACAGTAGTGGAAAGGAACTCTAACTACAGGCAGAGGTTCTTGTACAGTGTCTCCTTCCCCTCCTGCCAAGGCACTGGGATGGAGCAGCTGCATGGGAAGGGAGTGCTGGCACCTTTAGCTACACTGTCCTAGGGCTGTCAACTCCTAACAAGATACAACTGCTTGTCCCAACTCAAACAGGCAGGAAGTCATGCACACAGGCAGTGAGCAACCCTGAGACAGGAAAAGATGGAGCTGCCGTGCACTGAGCCCATCCCGTCAAAAGTCCCATGTACTGTCCCTCTGTGCTGCCAGCAGAAACTGCTGTCCATCTTTGCACTCACTTCCTCCATGTTAAAAATACACTGAGTGCTTCCCTGCCCTTTCCTCTCCTTGCGGACAGGGTCAGTGGGGATGGGCTAGGGGACGCCTGGCCTGGAAGAACTCCATCTCAGCGGAGGCTTCTGGTCACCCACCCTCTCAGATTACTGCTTCAAGATTGGCCAGGCAGATCCTGTGAGGTCTGTACTGAGTGCCTAAGGCTCACTCAGCTCTCTGAGTAGTCAGTACTGTGTAGAGTAGTGGAGTCACCAAGAAGGCAGGGGTAGGAAAGACTTTGCCTTGCCTGCCTGTCAGTCTACGAATCACTACCTCCATTTCCGCCCATGTGACATTTTATCTGTTTTTTTTTTTTTTTTTTTTTTTTTTTTTTTTTTTTTATTGTTGCATGTGTGTGGTGTATGTGTGTGTGGGCGCACATGCCTATGCTCTCATGTGGAGGCTGGTCGGGGCCTTCATCCTGCTCTACTGTTCTCCACCTTATTCCTTTATCTCAATGAACCTGGAGGAAGGCTGGTAGCAGTAAGCCCCAGAATCCTCCTGTCTCCATCACCACAGGGCTGCGGTTACAGGTCCAGTTTTCATGTGGGTGCAGGTGATTCAAACTCAGATCTCCACACATGTACAGCAAGAGCTCTTACCCACCAGGCCAACCACCTGGACTGACTGGCTGACTGACTGACTTACTTATCTGTCTTGAACTGTAACCTCCTACCTCTACGTACTGAGTACTGGGGTGACAGGTGTGTACCACCCTGTTCCACATACTTACCATTTTAGGAACTTAAGTAACAGCTTTATTGTGCTATATGCATCTGCTGCCTGATTTGCCCATGGAAAGTGCATGGCTCCATGGTTTTAGTTGTCCTTTATCCTAAGAAACCTCACCCTAACCCCAAGGCAGCCCTTCATCAGCTATGTGTCTTCATAGCTCAACTGCAGCCTTGGGCTGATGCTTAAGCTTCTGCACTTGCCTTGACCCCACTGAGGCAGTGTAGTGATTCCTCAGTCTTTCTGCATGTCTAACTGACAGGAATGCCTTGTGGCGGTGTTGCCCCCTTGGAGTCAGGGTGATCATATTCACATTATCATTCACTCAGCAATAGGAGAAAATATTAGCCAAGCACACAGCTGACAATGGAGTTGTGCTAAGAATTTATAAAGAACACTCAAATCTGGAGTGGTGGGAAGGCTCAGGAGGTAGAGACGCTTATTGCCAAACCTGACAATCTGAGTCCAATCCCCTGGACCCACATGAAGGAGAGAATCGACCCCTTCAAGCTGTCCTTTAAGCTCCATAATGCAACATCACACCCCTCCCTGGCACAGTAATAGATGTAAGCAGAAACTCAACAGTTTCTAGCCTAGTTAGAAACTGGGCGAAGGGCATCAAGGGATGTCAGAAGAGCAGGCCCAGCCAGCAAGTCAGCAGATGCCCACAATGGTCAGCCTGGGAAGGCAGAGCAAGGCATTTACCTCAGAGAAGATGAAGCATTGGGTGAGGGTGAGGAGGAAAGTGCTGGGAAATTCAGAAGCATGCCAGAAAACTAAACACATTGGGACACGGCCCAGAGAACTCCCTCTCAATCATCCACCCCAGAGAAACCAAAACCTGTTCACAAAACCCTCACAAGAGGTGCATGTGGATGGATGTGGAGCATCCCTGCTATGGAATACCACTCAGCAATTAAAAAGGGCCGGTCAGTGGTAGGGGGAGGCTTAGGGGTTCACTTAGCATGCAGAAGGCCCCGAGTTCCATCCTTGGTTCTAAAGGAAAAAAAAAAAGTGGTGGGTTTAACTCTGGAACCGATTGATGGCCATGGTAACCTGGAAGGACTCAGATACAATACTCACGTTACATAACAGTTCATGATATTTTCTTTGCCCTCTCCAGGCCCCTACAGAATGTTCTCTGCAATGACGATGTAAGGATAGACAGTGTGTGGAGGCTGGTGATGGGAGGAAAGGATGCTGACAACAAGGACAGCACAGGCCCTCTGTGATCCTGACTGTGATGGTTATGCAGCCACTACACCCATGTTCATTTCCTGGCTCTGCTATTGTACTGTAATTATGTGTGTCACAACAGTGGAGAACACTGGCTGACACTGCTCAGACTAGCTTGGCAACTTCCTGCAAACCTATCATTATTTCAAATAAAAACGCCTTAGAAAGTTCACCAGCAACCATAGCAATTTATGCTCCAATGATGGGTCAGGGGACAGGAACTAGAGAGTCAGAGCAGAGAGCAGGAAAAGGTGAGGGTCCCGAAGTTCTTGAGCCCTAACGGGAGCTGGGTCTTCAGCAGATGGTGAGTATGGTGGTAGGGAAATCCTTGGGGCTACTGTGTCTGAGCAAGCCCTCCACTCTCCTGCCTCACTGCTCAGCTGACCACTGCCTCCAGGGCCTTCCTGCCTCCAGGGCCATCTCAGATCTCCAGGGCCTTCTCAGATCACACTGTCTTGTCTCTATCCTCCTCAAAGGACAAAAACCCTGAAGGTTGACAGAGGAACAGAGATGACTCCTACTTTGCACACTATGTACAACAAAATGTAACCTGAGCATGCACAGAGGCCCCTTTGTTGAAACCAGGAGGAGGACCCCTGTTCTGCCAGCCAGTGGCAGCCTGCGACTGGCAAAATAGCTGGGACAGGATTTCAGTCTCCAGCTAGCCTGGATCCGGAAAGCAACCCACCCAACAGATGATATGCACAGCCCTACTATGTTACTTTGTGGCATCTGGCCCTGTTGTTTTGTTTTCTGAGACAGTCTTGTGACACAGCCCAAGTTGGACTTGAACTCTCAGAGATCCTCTTGCCTCTACTTCCCAAGGCCAGCTACAAAGGTATTTTTTTAGGTGTTATATTCATATGATAGAGAATTTAGCTTAGTAAGGGGTGTGACGTCATTCAACAAAAATCTACAACCCAACTTCTTATCTAGGCACTTAGGAGGCTGAGGCAAGAAGATCAAGTTCAAGGACAGCCTGGGCAATTTAGGGTTAAATTTTAACTCAAGAAAAAAGCACAAACACAAAAGAGATCCTCATGAAGAGTCACTTTTCTCTGTAGCAGAAACAAAAGCTTTGCCCGAACTGCCTCACAGGTCCTGGAGTCTCCCCTCCCTTTGCACTGCTGGGGACACTGGCTGGGCTTCCAGTGTGCTTGCAGGGCCTGTGAGATGGCCACCAAGCCTGGTGACCCCCAGTTCAATCCCTGGGATCCACATGGTGGAAGGAGAGAGGTGATTCCTGCAAGTTGTCCTGTGACCTCCATGTGAGTGCTATGGGACAAATATTTAAACAATTCAGACAGGGCACCAACATACACACACAATTAAAAAAAAAAAAAAGACAAAAGAAAACATCTTAGGGGGGGAAAAAAAAAAAGAACCAAGGAGAGGTACCAGTGTTTTAAAAGTTAAGATACTAGCCTGAGTGTGGTGGGTGGTGGTACAAGTTTGTAATTCCAAAATTTGGGAGGCAGAGGCAGAAAGATTGTGAGTTAAGGCCTACCTGGGTACAAAGCAAGCTTTTGTTGCTTCCAAAAGCCCAATGTGGAGGTGAGGGACTGCATAGTAGAACACTATGACAGTATTTGCTACCATCTTCTTTTTAAATAAAAGACCAATTTCCAGCTGGGCAATGGTAGTGCACACCTTTGATTCCAGCACCTGGAGGCAGAGGCAGGCAGACTCTCTGAGTTGGAGGTCAGTCTGGTCTACAGAGTGAGTTGCAGGACAGCCAGGGCTACACAGAGAAACCCTGTCTCAGAAAATAAAACAAAACTAAAATGACAAAAAAGAGGTCAAGTGGGGCTGGTGAGATGGCTCAGTGGGTAAGAGCACTTGACTGTTCTTCTGAAGGTCCTGAGTTCAAATCCCAGCAACCACATGGTGGCTCACAACCATCCGCAACGAGATTTGACTCCCTCTTCTGGAGTGTCTGAAGACAGCTACAGTGTACTTACATTAAATAAATAAATAAACAAATAAATCTTAAAAAAGAGGCCAAGTACCTAAATAAGAAAAGCAAAGAAAACCTAAAACCTCTAATACACCTAGAGATGAGAAGAAAGAAAGAAAAAGAGAGAAAGGAAGAAGAAAGAAAGAAAGAAAGAAAGAAAGAAAGAAAGAAAGAAAGAAAGAAGAAAGAAAGAAAGAAAGAAGCCAGAAGCTGACAGACAGAATTTCTGACAGTCAGAGGAAAGCCCCAAGTGACTCTTACTGCAGATTTAATCTGTTGACAGCTGTACATTTCAGTCAGTTGTGAAAACATAAATAAGGTCGTAAGCAGTTTGATGACTTCATCCTAGAACAACGGAGCATTTTAAACTGTTCAAAGGCACCTTTAAGACAACTTACAAATCTAGCCATTTAAATGTTAGGTTGAGAATAAGGCCCCTGTTTGCTGGGCATGTGGATTTATTTTTCCTTTTTTTTTTTTTCCTTTTTTTTTTTTTTTAAAAGATGAGGATACAAACTTGAAAATCCTGGTCTCATTTCCAGTGGATTTTTAGCCCCTGGTCACCCAGTCATTTTAGTGTAGCGACCTGACTTAAGTCTTTCCAGAAAACACACTAAAGCTACGCTGGACATGGGAGGCTGGCAAGGAGAACTGGCTATGGTGGTGCACAAAGGCCATGTGGGTTTGCATGTGCTCTCACAGCGCATGTGCACTTGGAAAACTGTTGGTTAGAAACCCACAAGGGCTGAGTGGCTAGCTGCTGGCCACCATCCAAATCAATGAGAGGCTGCCAGAAATGTAAACAGGATGCGTTTCTGTAAGTTGATGAATCCGGCAGGCAGAGGCAGCGCCTCTCAGTTTTCTCTGGAGCCAGCAGTAGGGATGGTCCCATTTGAAGGCTACGGTGACGAGAAAGCAAAGTGAAGGCAGGCAGGACACCCCAGCCACCCATTTACAACAAGAGGTGGATGGGACCCCTGGTGGCTCTGTCCACTGCCTCTCTCTGGGATACACAAGCACATTATTCTGCTAGGAAAGCCACCCACAGAGTTCTACCAGCAGCCCAAGGCAAAGAAAAGTGCCAGGCAGTGGGAAAAGATCCAAAAGCCTAGAGTGGCTCCTGCTCCCAGGGTGCGTTCAAAGATTCTCAGAGCAGGACAGAGCAGGGCCCTCAGATGGAGTCTAGAGATAAAGCTACAAAGGAAGGTCAGAACAATGGAGGGATAGCCAGAAATGTCACTGATGGGGGGAGGCGAGGCTTAAAGACATGATGGGCCAGCTAAAAAATCTGGAACCTCTTTGGTAAGAAATGGGGACAAACAAAAGGTTTTGGAAAAGGGACATGAGGCCTAGCTCTGCCTCCAGATCTTTGGAAGGCGGGGCCTTCTAAGGAGGGACAGAAGGCAGGGCAGACACAGAAGGTGGTCAACTGGGAGCCAAACAAAAGAGAGGGGCAGCTCACTAAGAGAACTCAGAGCAAGCTGGGAGCAGAGGGGAGATGAGGTATGTCAGTAGGAAATTCTAAGCAAAGTTTTCAGAAAATAGATGGACCTAGAGGCCAAACTAGATTTTTTTTTTTAAATTTATTTTTAGCCAAACTGGATTTTGTTGGGTGAGGTGGCACATGCCTGTGACCCTCACACTGGGGAGGCAGAGGTAGGAAGATCAGGCTACGGAACAAAGTGGCTGCCAGCCTGAAAACATGAGAACCTCAAACCCAGCACAAACCCCAAACTGACATAAAACCTTCAGCACTCAGGACATGCAGAGAAACAGGGCGCTATCTTCAACGGCCTAGAAAAGGGTTTCTGAACGTTAAAGAAGGGGACAGAGGAATTCGCTGCCTGCTCAGGTTCCCTCAGTTCTCCCAAAGCGGTGTGTGAAAAGCTGGGTGAGAGAGAGAGCTCAAGCCCATCCTTTAGAGGCTGCCGAAACCCACCACCTGCAGCAGCTCACAGCCAAGTCCTCCTCATCTGCTCTCCCAGGGGTCAGGCCAGAAACCCTGGAATCTTCTAAACACTTCCCCAAATGTTATAAAGACAAACAGGAGGGGAAAGGAGGCTTTCCTGTTAACGCGCTTAGCACTGACAAGCAGGAGTAAACAAACACCCAACCACTCCAGCCCCATGTGCTCATCCCATGCTTCCTGACTCAAGTCGTGAAATAATCTCCATGGTGTTTTAAAGGAAGGAAATGCGATGCAATAGTAAGTACTGGAATAAACTGTTCATAGCAAACACCTTTGCTTTCATAGGATTTTTGTTCAAAGTAACATAGCCATACAATCAGGACCAGCAAACCTGAGAGAATATGTACAAGTGTTCTCTCTCCAGGCCGAGCTGTATAATATGTCCTCTGTAAGCACCATAGGTGAAGGCCCTTGCTGGTATGCAGGTTTAGGGGCAAGTTTTAGGAGAACGATAACAGGCTGTGAGGAGGTGTATGCAGAAGGATAAGTAGTTCGGGGTTATCCTTGGCACAGTTTGAGGCTAGCCTAGAATATAGGAGATCCTGTCTCAGTAATCAATAGACATACAATCGCACACACACGCGCACACACACACTGTATGCATAGAATGGAGAGCTGGCTCAGCCAGTTAGAGCATGGCCTGCCACGCATGACCACCTAAGTTTGACTGGGCTCTGACTTCTACACATGCAATATGGCAGGTGCACATCCCTCCACACGGGCAGTTAATAAATGTTTAAAAACATTAAAAAATACAACATATGCACATTTATTTGACACTTTTGACAAGTAGTTCTAAAGCATTCTCCAATATATATATATATGACAGGGTTTCTCTGTATAATAGTCCTGGCTGTCCTGGAACTCACTCTACAGACCAGGCTGGCCTGGAACTCACAGAGTTCCCAGGCCTCTGCCTCCCTAGTGCTGGAGTTAAAGGCATATGCCACCATGTCTGAATCCAAATTGTTGTTCATCAATTGGTTTTACTGAAATTGACCTTCATCAATATCTATAAAGCCATCTTCAAACCACAGGCAAAAAATCCCACAACAGAACTGAAAGTGCAGCGGGCTCACTACTCTACCCTGACAGTACGAAGCAGAAAAGTAACAGACATTTGGGTTCTATCCATCAGACAGACTTTCACAGTCCATCTCTATATTGGTAGTAAGTAGCCATTGCTAAGTAATAAAGTGATACATAAAGTAATAAGGCCTCTACTTAGTAATCAAAATGCCTACTGTTAGGAGGCCCAGGCTGCACTTCAACAGAACCATTGTGTCAAGGCACAAAGTGAAGTTAAAGACATTCAGCCTGAGTCCAGGAAAGCCTTGAATTTGATTGACAAGCTATCAATAATGACTATCTATGTGAAACCCTGACACATAAATAAGGTAAAGAGGAAATGAGCTTGCTCACGGTCCTTGCTCCTTGCTTCTAGAACTATGCAGCACAGAGTGGGGAAGGTGGGTGAAGCACTGTCCAGCAGCTACGAAGCCCCAAGTCCTTCAAAACCCACTGATAAGACCCTATGGACAAGAGGAAACTCACAGAAGATAAAATGATTAACAGAGAAAATAAACTCAATGCTAACATAAACATCAGCAAAAATGTCTTTGGGCATGTCAGTAAATTCAGGATCAGCACTAAGTGGCCTCTTGCTGAACTGTCACAATGAACAGCATTTCAAGTTAAGTGGCAGGTTTCAGATAGAAACAGACTTGGGAGAGTGTGGCTGCTTGGCTCCTTGGAAAACTCTGAGGGTGGGGGGAGAACATAACACCACTTTGGCCATGGCAGAGCTACTGTACATAATTAGATGGGACAGGACTGCTGGCACCCAACTTCCACCTCAGCACTCCAGAGCCTGGGGTTCAAGGCCAGCTTGGGCTATTTAAGGCCCTGTCTCATACTACTTTCTCTCATCTACTCTGGTATGTTTATGGTTATTTCCTGCAGTTTCGGACTTTAGTAGTAACTTAGGCACCTGCCTTCCATGGACTGGACGGTACCAGGCTAGATAGCTGAGAATGGAAGTCTTAAGCTGTACCTAATTAGCACTTATGGAAGGGCAGGGTCGGTCCTGCAGTTCCAACATCTGTTTCAGGAATCTGCTGATGTATTTTCTTTCCACTCAGCCTCTCCTTCCATCTTTACAGTTATTTCCAATTTTCTACACACCTCAGTCCATGGAAGGCTCAGGCTGGGCTCCATCTGAAAGTCTAGGTTTCTGCCATAGTATGTGTTTGGAAAATCACCCCAGGACTCTGTAGATTGCCAAAAACAGCTGCCAAAAGGCTAGTCCCCAAAGACTGTGCCTCGCCTGCAGGTTAACCATGGCTGCAGAGTTCTGAGCACTCAGGTTAGGAGACTGCATGTACTCCGGGCTGCAGTGGCCTCAGGAGGAGTAACATTCCATTATGTCTCAGGTCTAGCTGTCAGCAAACTACAGCCTCGCAGCTGGACGGCTGCAGGTCTTCTGACTGGTGGCCTTGTAGCCACTTTTGTCCCATGATTCTGCTCTCAAAACCAGCAGCCAGGCATCTGACTGAAGCAAGAACTCATCTGTTTAAATCCCTACAGGTTCCCCAATGGATTCAGCTAAGCCCAGCTTCTGACCTCACTTCCTTCTACTTATCCAGGTGGCCTGTTCTTTCTGCCTGGGGCCTTACGCTAAGACCTCTCATCCATCTGCCACACACCTTTGCTTTGTTTTTCTCTTTAGCTAACACTCATTAGCTTACTCATTTATCTTTACTAAGTTACTATCTCTCCCCTATTACCTACTGGGATGTCAGCCCCAGGAGGACAGGATTGTTTGCCATGTCCCCTCCCATGTCCCTTGGCCTATCACACACAGCAGATGCCCTTGTGAGAGGAAGAATGAAAGGTTCTTGGGGTTATCACTTACAAAACAATACGAACCGTCCTTCTGTCTCAGACAGCAGAGAGGAATGCCCAAAGGAATGCCCAAATGTCTCACTCTTGAGACAGTCATCATGTAGCCTAGGCTGTTCTGGGATCACAGGAGTACACCACCACACTACAGTTATTCCCCATTATTTATATGGATAGATGTGCAATATATCAACATTGGTCAACAGTATACACATAACACACAAAAATATCATTAGCTAGTTTTCCAGAGGGAGGTTGATCACTTAAGCACTCATCAGTGGGTTAACAAATGCATACTGGCTCATCCAGTATTTAAAAAAAAAAACAAACAAAAACCTAAAAACAAAATAGTTGTATAATTACCTTTACATTCTTTTGTTTTTTGTTTTTTCAAGACAGAGTTTCTCTGTATAGCCCTGGCTGTCCTGGAACTCAGAAATCCGCCTGCTTCTGCCTCCCAAGTGCTGGGATTAAAGGCGTGCGCCACCACTGCCTGGCTCATTGTTTTAAATAAATATATCATTTTTGGGGGCTGGAGAGATGGCTCAGTGGTTAAGAGCACTGACTGCTCTTCCAAAGGTCCTGAGTTCAATTCCCAGCAACCACATGGTGGCTTACAACCATCTGTAACAGGATCTGATGCCCTCTTCTGGTGTATCTGAAGACAGTTACAGTGTATTCATATAAATAAAATAAATCATTAAAAAATGCCATTTTCATATGTCAAAGAAAAAAAAAAAAAAAAAAAAGGTGCGCACTAGCAGAAGAGCCCAACCAAAAGGCTTAGCTCCTGACACAAGCCCAGGGTTGGAAAGGATTGGTGGTGTCTGCAGGTGGAGCTTCCCCACTCTGTTTCACTTGCTTTCAAACCTACAGTTGCTCTTCTGGCTAACAGACACGGACACTCCTTCGTGGGTTCTAATGAACCCGGGGCCCAGACTACTGAGAAAGACTCGGATGCTTTACAAGAGGTCTTCCTGGGAGGGGAGGGAGGGAGGCATCTCTAATGAAGCATCAACTCAATAATGCTTTTTCAGGGTTTGCTGCATGCCTTCTCCATTCAGGCTCCAGTAAAATCCACAAGGCTCGTGGCTTAGGAAGAGTAGACACCTGGGCACCTCAGTTTTGGGAGTGGGGAGCTGAGCTGCCCTGTGGTCAGAGATGCCTTCTGGCTCATAGAAGAGGCCTTCTAGCTGTTTCCTCATGGGGTGGTGTGAACGCTCTCTGGGACTCCTATTTATAAGACCCCTGAACCCATTGATGATTTTGTGCTTGTAGCCTGGTTATTACCACCTAAAGTCCTCATGTTTCAATACCACCACACTGGGAGTAGACTTCAGTACATGGATCTGGGGTGCCACCTCAAGACCACAGCTCTACAGATGGGATGAAATAATAGCAGAAGTTGTCATAGCAACACTACCAACTGTGGCATGTCTTTTAGGGGCAAATTAGGTTTGCAGTGTCTGTAGTGTATGTGGGTGTGCAAGGCTGTGTGGGTGCACATTTAGCTGTGTGTATGTGTGAAGGCCAGAGGTCAGCATCAGGTATCTGCCTCAATGGCTTCTTCACCTATTCAGTTAGTTACTGTTCTGAGGCAGGGTCTCACTATATAGGCTCAAGCTGGCCTGGAACGCACTATGAAGACCAGGCTGGCCTTGATACAGAGTGCTTCTGCCTCTCAAGTGCCTGGCCTACAACTTACTTTTTAAAGATTTATTTTATATGTATGTGCTTGGCATGTGCATGCATGTACATGCACCACATGTGTGCATGAAGAGGGTGATGGATCCCTGATTGTACACTACCACGTAGGCACTGGAAACTGATCAAGTCTTCTGCAAGATCATCTAGCACTCTCTAACCGCTTACCCATCTCTCCAGCCACTCCCCTTACTTTTGAGACAGCGTTTCTCAGTGAATCCGGAGCTCACAGTTTTGGTTAGACCGGCTTCGAGAAAGCCCCCAGGTAGACTTGTCTCCTCCAGAGCTGCGACTACAGACATGTGACACTGTACTTTCATGTGGGCATTGAGTATCTGAATTCAGCTGTTCAATCTTCCAAACACTTCCTGCCCTGTGCTGTCTTCCTAGACTCATAACTCAGCTTTTAATTGTGATAACAATAAGGTAGAGAAACAGCCTGGATTCAGGTTCATCGAGCCCTGTTTTAAGTCAGTGAGGCAAGACGCATCCTCCTCTGTTTCTACACACTTGCACATGGGTGCACATACCCATGTGCATAACCCCACCCCCGCCCACAGACAGCACATGCGTGTGTGAGGCAAAGAGGAATGCTCTACTAGTAACTCAAAGTAAAGGAAGTATGGTTACTTCTTAAGGATAAATACATATATATACATATATAAAATCATCAAGAACATCCTACAATTAAAATATACTCACTTTACCCCTAATCCCTAATACTAAGATTATGGTACATGTTTTATAGGCCAAGAACAAAACAAGTTTCAAAACTGCAAATATTTGTAAGCTTTGATAAGACAAAGGTAATGTTTGTATTTTCTAAGTCCAGGACATTCACGTGGTACAAACTCGATCAGGTACGAATGGTGGAGGAAGGAAATGGAGGCTTCCTGTCAGCAGTGTTTGCTGGCAGTGCTAATGGCACCAAGGAGTCATGAGCAGACATGGGATCAGAGGGACATGTGGGAACTGAATGATGCTATCTCTAGACTTGGGGCTGATGCTGAAGACAGAGACAGGCATTCCAGGGCAACACTAACGCAGCTGAGTCTATGAAGAAGAAAGACAGAGATGAGGCAAGTGCCCCTGGTGAGGTGTAAGGCTGAGACCACTAAATATATGTACCTGGGGTGACTAGATAAGCCCCCATTCCTGGGTATTTCCAAGGACATTGGCTTTGAGGCTCAGTAGAGCACAGCTAGCTGTTCCCAGTGCTGGTGAGCACCTTCTTGTCCTTGCCTTGCTGCTTGAGCCAGGACACCTCACTGGGCTCCTGTTCTCTCAGACTAGAGCTCTCACTGGCAGCTCCCATGTTCTCAGCATTAGGACTCTGCCTGGATTGCATTCCCAGCTCTTTAGGCTGGCAGATCACTGACTGTTCAGTCTCCATAATCATAGAGCCAATTCCTCACATGAAATCTCCTTTCACACAGCTATGTATCCTCTCGGCCATTTCCCTGGAGAGCCCTGGCCAGGCAGAGATTAGGAGGCTCTGACTGGCTACTAGCAATGCTGCCTCTGGGAGCTGAACTCATTGCGCCTGCGCCTTCCCCCAGAAGACCTCCAAGCAGCAGCACTTTCAGTTTGCAGCTGTACTGGTTCAAGCGACACCGATGGTACAACTCCAGTAACCTGGGTCAGGCTGGCGTGGCAGTGCATGCCTGTAACTAGAGCACACAAGGAGGCTGAGATAAGTCTGCAAGCTTGAGGCCAGCCTGGGCTACAGAGTGGTAACCTCTCAAAATGGGGAGTGGGTGGTAGTGATTAGGGGTGGGGGTAGCACAACAGGCAAGCACCAAGTCCTGAATTCCCAGTTCCTGTTAAAAATTCCTAGCACATGCGTTTTAAATAGCTAGATTCACTAACACCATACTTGTAAGCCCAGCAATAGGCGGGCGAGCGCGCGTGCACACACACACACACACACACACACACACGCACACACACCTCCAATAGTGTGAATCAAAAACAATTACAGACATCAGAATAAACCACCTTTCAATCTCATCCAAACTCAAAGTCACACACTAAGACTCTCTTGCACCCATGAAGTTCTGCCACTGGGGCCTTCCACATGCTTACTACCCCCCAACTCCTTTATCTGCTTTCTGCCTAGCTGCTTGTCACGACACAGAGTTTCAGAGCTGAGTTTATCAGCCTGTGTCTGTCACTGCAATACCACAGGCAGCCCCTATCCTGCCCACACTTTCCCCTTTGTATGGTGTACCACAGGAGTCTGTAGTGTCCGAATGGCCTCCCTGCTAGGCTGCACTATGCATGGGCCTAGGACACACGCACATTTTACTTCTAGAGACAAGGATATTATTTCTGTCCTGTGGCAGCCCGTTGAACCTAATCTAGTTGGCTCCAGAGTTGTTGTGTGCCTGGTTCTGTGGCTGGGTTCCTGAGAAGCTGAGTTGTAGAGGAAGACCACCGACAAGTCAGCGGGAAGGCAGGGTAGCCTGCAGCACCACACTGTGTTCTGCTTCATGGGAGCCAGCTGTCTGTGGGAAGGAACTGTCAAAAACAAGCTGCCAGAAGGCCACAAAGAGAGTGCCACTGAAGCTGACCCTAAGTTGAAAAGCCAGCCGTGGAAGAAGCTGTGGCAGTTTCCCTGGCTGAAGAAATCTCATGGGCATAGGCCCTGAGCCTTGCATTTTTACAAAATTAAACAAAACATTGGAGAGGCCATGATTATGTGGAGAGCAGGTGTCACAGTGGTGGTGGGCACTGGGCTGAAGCTGTGGCCTACACTTCAATGGGCCTTTTAGACTGTTCCCTGACTACTGTTTGAAAGTGAATAAAATAATTTGCAACCAGAAGAAATTTAGCGCCCAGGCTGTTATTTTCCGTAACTGACAGATGAAGCTTCTACACAGTGCACAGAGATTCTCCCTGTGGTTTTAAAACAAATGTAAGGGCTGACGAGTTTGCTTACTGGGAAAATCGTACGTCGTGCAAATATGAGGACAGACCGGGAAGGCATGGCTACTGCCTGCAATCCCAGTACTTGGCTAGTTAGATTAACCATTTGGCAAGCTCTGTGTGCAGTGAGACTTTGCCTCAATAAAGTGTAGGAAGACATCCACTGTCAACTCAAGTCTCCACACTGACACATATGTATCCACAAATACGTGTCCTCAACTGTCATGCATGCATTCTCTCTCTCTCTCTCTCTCTCTCTCTCTCTCTCTCTCTCTCTCTCTCTCTCTCTCACACACACACACACACACACACACACACAACTTTTTTTGCTTAAGGAGGGCTAGGATAGTGCTTGCCTACAAGCCTGAGTTCAATCCCCAGAGCCTACACTAAAAACAAAACCTGGTAATAGTAATATATTTGTAATCTCAGTGCTGGAAATGGGTTTCACTGGTCTGACTGGACAACCAGCCTTGTCTCAAAACACAAGGTGGTCAGCACATGAGGAACATCAAAGGTTGCACACTTGCACACACACACACACACTCTCACACACACACACACACACACACACACCCCTCTTTGAGGACTGCAGTATAATTTAGTGGTAAAATGTTTGTTTTACATGCACGAAGCCCTGGGTTGCATCTCTAGCACCTAAAAGAAAAATTCTTTGTCAGTTTGCCAAAGTAGAGTTGGAGACTGCCCATTTGGGAGCTTGGACTTCTGTCACACGTTTTACCCATGTGTGGACAACAAAGCCACTCTTAGATTTGGTCACCACTGGTTAAAATGCCAATGAAACTGAGGACACTGCTTGCCTTACACTAGGGGAAAGCCAGGACTGTAGGAAGCTGTGTTTGCCTGCCTACTCTGAGGTCATCAGAGACTGCCTTCGCCAGGGCTGGGCACTGCTAAGAAGCCTGTAATTCAGTCTGCATCCACAGGGAAGCCCAAACCTCAAAGCCTTAGGAGCAGGCCAACATCAGACTGTCAAAACCAAAGGATAGAATTAAGGTCTCTCTCCACACTGCCCTCAGTCAGGAACTATGGGTTGTACGGAAGGGAGGGGGTGAGCTATGGTGACTTGAGTTCAAACCAGGACAAACAGATACTTCTGTACATGGCTGTCTCTTAGGGGACAGGTGGGCAAAACCACTGATCAGATGGTCAGAAAATGACTTTGCATTGCAAATGAAATGTCCCCTAGAAGTTCAAGTCCCTTCTTAGTAAACTACTGTCATAAAAGGTATAACCCACTGTTGTCACTGTGTGGTGGATCTCATCCATAATAGCAGACTGGCGCTTGCTTCTATTACATGGGCCTCTATATATTGCTTTCTGGCTGCTAGTTCTTTTCAGCTGACCCCAGGGCGCTGGTTCCTTTCTGTTCCCTATGTGACTGCATATGTCAGTGGTTCCCCAGGAGCAAGTGAATCCTTTCTCTCAGTCTCAGAATCACCTGGGAATTTGAATCCAAGACTCCAAGCTGAATCCCAAACCTCTTGATTCAAGGTCTTGGGGGCTGGAGCCCAGGCTGAGCACTTCTGAGGGCCTGTCCTGTGGATCGCACATTTCTTGGTACCCAAGACCCACAGGTGAATCCCTTTTCTGCCTCTCTGGTGTTATGACACCCAAAGCCTTGCTGATGGGAGACGTGGCCCTTTCCAAGACAAGACACACTCTTCTGTGGTAACACTTCATGTCTGACCAGCCAACACAGAACACACACACAGAGGCACCTCTTTGAAGCTCCCTGGCTTTCCCCTGCTTGATTCTTTATTCCTCTGTTCTAGTCACCTAGAGTCAGGTACTTGACAAGCAGGGAGTACTCTGTAGCACCCGACATGATTTAAATTGTCTGATCCTAAACCTCTTATCTGACTTTGCTTGTTTCTTTTCACAGAAACCACAATGGAGGCCAGGCATGGTGTGCCAGCTCCTGCTTCCCAGACCGGTGAGCACTAAGCCACCAGCTGAATGTCTCCCATCCCTGCAGGAGACAGGTAGGTCCTGGTGTCCCTCCATCACCCTTTCCTTCTTTTTACAGCACACATATTCGGTAAGATCCAATGATATATTTACTGTGCATTGTTCATTAATCTAAAATAAGCTGTGGTTTTCCAGACCTTGGATAAGTCTCCTGAGAAGCAGTGTTGACGGCATCTGGTGGAGCCAGCCTGGCCTGCAACCGCCCCTCAACCCACATATAAGTATGTTCCAGGGCAGTTCTGGCCACAACACACTAGGGACAGGGGCAAGGACATACAGTGCGGCACTGTAGGGCACAAGGGAAATGGTAAACAACCTGACTGTATATCAGGAGGGGAACAGATCACCACTGTGACAAGCCATACACTGGGCAGAAGGAACAGATAGAACTCTACATATCAGCATGGCGGGGAAGAACAGAAGATTGAAACATTTTATTTTTCAAACAATGTGTTCAAAATTTCTTTACATTTTTAACACACACACACACACACACACACACACACACACACACACACACACACACACACAGTAATAGAGGTATAAGACTGTATCCCTGGGCCAAGGGCAGCAGCTATAGGAAGAATAACTTCTGTATGAAGCTAACAACATGGTATCTAACTGAGTCAAGACAAGTCAGGTGTGCACTGAACCCTTTTTACCCCAGAGCAACCATGAGAAAGCAGTAATCATATCCCAGCTCACAGGTAAGGAGACTGGCTCACAAACTGAAAACCAGGTGCCTTCCAGCGAGGACACCACACACTGGGCCCCTAAATGGAGCTCCTTCCTCTTCCAGGTGGCCATCCATTCTGCTTACTCTTCCTGTACCCTGTACCCACCTGCTGCTTTGGGGCAAGGGCCCACTCAGCCTGCAGCATGAGAATTACAGGTTGTACCCTTTGTCTCTTCCAATTGCAACAGCGATGTCCCGCCACCCTTGCTTTTATTTGTGTGTATGTCTACATATAGCTGGTGTGCTCACACGTGTGTCTTTGGAGGCCAGGGGCTGACCTCAGGTGCTGAAACTCAGAAGTCATCTTTCTTGGTTTTTGGTTGTTTTCTTTTGTTTTGAAACAGGGTCTCTCAATAGAACCTAGGGCTCACCAACTAGGCTAGGTTGGCTGATAAGTGAGCCTTGAGATCTATCTCTGCCTCCCAGTCCTGGGATTGTAGTCAGACAGCACCTCACCTGTTCTTAAGGGTGCTGGGACCAGAACTCAGGTCCTCATGTTGGCATGAGTAAGCACTTTACTGATTGGACTGTCTCCTTAGTTCTTTCCACTGTAATTAACTGTTTATGCAACCTAGGCGATGAAGTTCAGGGAGCACCTCTGGTTCTTAATTTTCTTGAGACTTGCTAGACAGCCCAGGCTAGCCTGAAACTATGCAGGCCAGGCTGGCCTTAAACTCCTGGGTCCTCCTGTCTCAGCCTCCTGGATGGTGGGATTACAGCTATTTATACCATGATAAATGGAGACTGTTTACCATATCCTTCTCCTGGTCCCCATGTCTACTGGCTTCTGTGTTCTGCCAATTCTCATTTGCCTTGCCTGTCTACAGTCCCCAGGTATGATACTTCCTGAGTATCATGTCCTGTCCCCTCAGACATCTGCTACTTTGTTTCTTTCACAAATCTTTTCTAAGCATCCCTGAGCCAGGAAGCTCCCCACAAATCAGCAACTGTTTCTTCCCTCAATCTGCTTTATTCTTCTTCATCTCTCATCACTGGCATCATACCTCTTTCTTTCTCCTTAAAAAAATTACTCATTTTAGTGTATGGGTATTTTGCATATGTATGTATGTATGTATGTATGTATGTATGTATGTATGTATGTGTGTATGCATCAGGCATTTGTCTGGTACCCACAGAGGCCACGCATTGGATCCCTTGAACTGGAGTTACAAACAGTTGTGAGCTGCTTTCTAGGTCCTGGGAATTGAATTGAGGTTCTCTGGAAGAACAGTCAGTGCTCTTAACTGCAGAGCAATCTTTTCAGCCCACTTTATGGTTTTTGTTTGTTTTGAGAGGTGATATCAGTATGTAGCATAAATCTGTCCCAAAGCTTGCAATCCTCCTGCCTCAAACATCTGGATTCTGGAACTACAAGTACATGCTACCATGCCTGGATCATGTATTTCTTAATTTACTTATCCCTAGTCTGTCCAACCCCAAGAATGTAAATTTCATGGCTGCAAGGGCTATCTATTTGACTACTGCTGTCCTCCCAATGATGAGTTTAGCCCTTAGCACTCGGGAGTTTCTGGGATGAATGAATGCATGCATGGATGAGACACTTATCCCAGGACACAGAGATGGAGCTGCTGAGGAATCCAGTCTAAGCAGTGTGCTTTCAGTTCCAGGAGGTGAAGAAGTATCATGGAAGACATTTCCAAGTGAGTAAGTGGAAGACACATCTAAAATAAGAACGATGATGTCTTCGCTGTCAGCCGTGAGTGATGTGCTCTTGGAATGTTTCGTCCCTTTCTGCCTCCCTTCCTGGGTCTCTCCCACTTGCAAATCTCTCTTCTCAGTTTTATTTTTATGTCTCTGCGAGGGCACTGCACACTAATCACTAGATTAAAAGGCACTAGAACACTGTGAAATTACTGTTAACATTTCAAATGGCACTAACAGTACAGTACATTAAAATCAGTTTACTGAATGGACAGTGACTACGGAATGGCTGATAGGCACATCAGGGCTTGGAAGTTTCTGGGGAATTAAGAAGACTAATTAGACACAGAGCAAAGCCTTCTGCACACCAAAGGCAACAGTGAGCTGGGCGAAGACACTTTACAGTATGGGAGAACATCTTTGATAGCTAGATAACTAACAGCATTAATATCTAGATTATATAAAGAACAAGTAAAAACCAAATCAAATGTCCCCCCAAACAAATAACCTGTTAGTAAATGAGCAAGTAAGATGGACAGACAGTCCCTGAGACATGGAGTACAAATGGCAAATAAACTTGAGAAAATGTTCGGCACTCTCAGCTGTCAAGGGAGGGTTAAAATGACACAGAGATTCCATCTCACCCCAGCCAGAACGGCTACTATGAAAACAAGTGCTGGTGAAGAGGGGCCCTCATACACTGTTGGTGGAAATGTAAGCAGGTACTGTCACCATGGAAATAAAACCTGGATCCACCCATCAGTCCTGCTGGTCTACCACAAGGACTGCACTGTTTCCAATAGTGAGGTTACAGACCTTGCCAGGTGCTAGTGTAGGACTTGGGTATCTGTGTGCATGCACAAGCATGTGGACCTGTACACACATGCATACATACCACATACATATATACCAACACCATACCCTATGTCCACTGCCTAAAGAATGGTTCAATAACATGTTTATCAGACAGAATACTACTCAGCCATCCACGGAAACAGCCTTCCACTTGGAAACATAACTCTAAGAGTTATAACTTAAATCTGAGGTGCTCCTGCAGAGACCAGGCACCACCAGACCTGGCTATTGTTTAAAGTGGAAAAACAAATCCTAGCTGGTTATAGTGGCTCATGCCAGTAATCCCACTACTAGAAAGGCTAAGGCAAAAATCAAAATTACAAGACTGAGGCCAACTAGAGCTATAATAGCCAGAGAAAAAGAAAAAAAAAATGTCTGGAGTTGTAACTAACTTGGGGTAGAAGCATTTGCCTAACCCATTGCAAGGTCCTGGGTTCAATTCTCAATACTTCAAAAGGGAAAATCAAGTCTTCTGGTGAGGTGACGCAGAGCCTGCCAGCTGCAGGCTTCCTGGTCCTATGTTAATCTGCACAGTACAATCTGTGGGTCAGGCAGCAAACTGTGGTCTCTGCCTTGCCACGTCATAAAGATGACACAGATGTCACCTTCTAATTTACACAGACAATGCTCTATAGGAGCCATTCCCACTCTGTTAAGATACCAAGCAAAAGAGGTCAATCAAGAATTTTCCTGATGAACCTATTCTCGGTTTATGAAATCCCGAAGCAGCATGGACTACACCAGTTCTATGAAGGCCACTGACAAGTGGAGACCTCAACAGTGGGGACCTACTGCTTCCTGCTATGAGGTGTTCATCTTGGCATCGTGTAGGAAGCCTGCATTCCCTTCAGTAGTAACTACAGTCCCCAGGGGATGTCAAAGTAACTACATCCTTGTATCACCAGCTCCAGAGCATGAATACAGAACTGCGTTTACCATCTGCTCACAAGACTGATGAATCCTACCGATGACTCTATATAAGGAAAGAAGCCTTGCAAATCCCCACTAACTCCCTGGGTGGCCTCAGGCAAAACAATCCACCCTGAGCCAGGCTCCCAAAGGACAATGGAAACCTCTAATTCTACATTCTGAGCTCTCTGCTTCACTGTCCCCTCCACTTTAGAAGACTTACACTCTAGAACCCATGAGCTATTTCCCTTCCTCAGTAGGTCTGGCAGCCACGGGCAAGCTGTCAGGATACATGATGCCATACTACGTTCTTGCTCACAGGACCTCAATCTTCTTGTTACTGAAACTTGGTAAACATCTTGTCTGTTGACAAGATCAGCAATACTGAAATCTGGGTTTCAAGTTCTCTCAGACTTTCTTTGCTCGAAAAGAATTTATTTATATAGCCAACAAACATTTGAGTACCTACTGTGTGTCAGCAGTGTGCCAGGCCTTGAGAGACAGGGGAATCAAACCAGGTCCCTGCAGGCTGCCTAGGATATTCTGGGATCTACTACTTGGAACTATTTACATCATATGTACATAAACAACTGCAATTCATACAGACACTGACTTTCTTGATAAAGTGAGTCCGAAAGTCTGAGAATCACTATTTCCAACCACCATCTCCTAACTTTTGGCTGGGATGGCAGATACACAGCTCAGTGGCAAGTGCTTTGTTAGAATATACATGGCCCTGGATCCCATGTTGGAAAAAGAAAACAAAACCTTCAGAATAAACCTGGTCACCCTGGAGCTACTGCCAGAAGGAATTCCTTCAGATGCATCTTTGAAGGTTTTTCTTTTTTTCTTCTCCCAGGTTTGCTTGCTCCGGTAAGTCGCACACTCTCCCTTTCTTTCTCCCTCTACATGAGTCTGTGTGTCTGAGATAAGGTGCTGTGACTCTGACTATCCTCTCGTCCCACCTCCCGAGTGCTAGGATTACAGGTGTACACCAGCACACAGAGCAGTCTCTTCCGAATACAAAGATTTATTGTTGGCACCAGGATCTGCAGACTGTCTAATAACCAGGGGATGTGGCATGTTCCTTCCCTATCTCATACGCTATGAGAAATGAAGAGAGAGACAAATGAAACCAACATTCTTAGGTCTCAGGTCTAAGACAGTCAGTGACAATCCCTAGAGCACCACCTAAAGATGCCCCATGGACTTGTTACTGAGATCCTTTGCCACTCTCAGTGACCTTGAATTTGCTGGAATTCAACATGGTCTAAGAGATTAGAGACAGAAAGTTCTTTAGGACATCCCCCATGCCTTTGATGACAGTGGTTCTGATGGCCAGCATTCTGGGGGTTATGTAACATAGAGGTTGCACCGGAGACATTTCCTGCAGCCTTTGATCATGGGGCCTTCTGCACACTTCAGGTGCAGCATAAAGGTGGCCAGACCCTCAGAACATTCCTCTACACGTCACATAATGCACAGGCAAGCCCAAGAGACCAGTTTCCTAACTGCAGAGATAAGAGGGAACTATTTCTAGACTGAGGAACGGCAGCAATATGAGGCAAAAGTGGCTTCTGGCATTCTAGCTTCCACAGTAATACTTATTTTTGATTACGTGTATGTAGGTGTGCATGTGCACGTGAGTGCACACGTCCGAGGATACCCTCAGAGATCTTGAAGCTATTATTCCAGATATGAGTGCTGGGAACTGAACTGGGGTCCTCTGAAAGACCAGCAAGCTCTTAACTACTGAGCCATCTCTCCAGCCCCAAATTCAGAACTTTGGGATGGCATCAGGGAAGAGTCCCTAGGGCAGGTAAAAGGCAGAAAGCTAAATGTGGGCTGTCTAAAGAATCAGATGGTTGCCCCTTATGCTCACAGCCATCCTAATAATAAACTTCCGCAGATGTAGAAAAACGAGGCTGTCTTGAAGCAGGCATGACGAATAGACTTAAAGCAATTCACTCAACAAGCACTTAGGAAGGATCTGTCACTCCCGGGGACAGGGAAACCATCCCTGGACATGAAAGGATCCTGTATTCTAGTTGGTTGGACAAACAAAATCAACAAAATGAAATTTAAAAGACATGTTGCAGACATAACAAAGTAAAGCCATATACTCTGAGCTACTAAATGTGCCAGGTGTGGTCACACACGTGTAACCCCAGGACTTTGGAGTATGAAGCAAGGGATTGTGGGTTCCAGACCAACCTGACTATACAGTGAGTTTCACAGGGCTTGAGGTACAGAGTGAAACCTTGTCTCAACAACAAAAAAATCTATAAAATACAATGCAAATAAGTGACCCAATGGAATAAAAGACATGGGGTAAAGTCACATATACAAGGAGCAAAACAGTTTAATTTATGTTTGAAGCTTGTGTAGTATATTCTAGAAAAGAGAAATAAAAGATACATTTTTATTAGTTGATTATTTTGATGAATGCCAACATATCAACCATTATTTTAAAGAGATTCATTCTATTTTTAAATTTATGTGTATATATGAGTCTCTATTTGGCAGCTATGAGCTGCCCAATCTGGGTGATAGGAACCAAATCCTGGTTCTCTACAAGAGCATCAAGCACTATTAACGATTAAGCCATTTCTCCAGCCCCCACCATTTTTAAATTCAAAATGTAGAGTTTTAAAAAGGAGCTCATGAAGCTAAGGAGATGGTTCAGAGGGTAAGATCCTCAGCACAAACATGAGGATCTGAGTTCGAATCCCCAGCATGGCCCCAGCACTGTGTGGAGGATTACTGGGACTTGCCAGCTGCCATGTTAGTTTGAGGTTCAGTAAGAAACCCTGCCTCAAGAGGCAGGTGGATTTCTGAGTTCAAGGCCAGCCTGGTCTACAAAGTGAGTTCTGGGACAGCCAGGGCTACACAGAGAAACCCTGTCTCGAAATAACAAAACAAAACAACCCCCCTGCCTCAAAGGAATAAGGTGAAGAGATAAAGCAGGACGCCTGATATCTTCTATATACAACACATATAAGCTCACCCCACACAAGCATCCAACATACCTATAACACCCCACACAAATAAATACACACCCACTCAGTCCCCTCCCCCCACACACCATACAGCTTGTTCTTTTCCCAGTATGTTTAACTGGCACAATGACATTTCCACATTTCAGAACACTACCCTTTGTCCTAATGCTTTGGAAATATTTCCAGACTCCAGGCCCTGATACCTATCCCCATTCCCGTTGTCATACCTCCACCGGAAGCCTCTCTCCAGGGTGAGCTGTCAGAACAAGCTTCAAGTGGCACTCCTCTGCTGAGACCAGGTCCTCAATGACCCACAAGGCCCAAAGAGGTTACAGTTATCTGTGCTCACACCCTAAGCTGACCATACTGCCTCACATGTCTTTCCACGGTGTCCCAGGCCTGCATTGGCAGCAAGTTCCCTGCCCTCAGCTGCTCAGCTGTCTCACAGCAGCAGCATCTCCATCTTCACACTACCTAGCTTGGCTCTTATCCCCTTTGCCCAGGGCACTTCCCTGCCTCTGCCTACTCTTTGAGACAGGGCCTGACTATAGCTCAGGTTGCCTGTGCCTGGAACTTGTACGCTTCCTGCATCAGCCACCTGAGTTCAGGGATACAGGTACAGCCATTCTGACTGGCTTGGTTCTCACCCACCCGCTGATGTGTCCTGAGTACCTAGACACACAAAGTGGTCAGCAAATACCTGCTGATTAAATAGTCTGGGAACAGGGAGGTGGCTTCTATTATGTTGTCATTTCTTCTTGTCATTTAGTTAGTTTGCTGCAGGTTTTTAAAGTCCTGAGTATAATTGTGCAAAGGGAACCGAGTGGCATAAATACCAGCTGTGAGTTTCAAGAACTTCAGACTCCCAGACCCTGTTCCTGTATGTGAACAAGATTGTCCAGAGACTATAGCACAGCAGCAAAAGATCCTTCAAGCAACACTGCCTTTGAAGGGAAGGAGGCTCCATCCCCTCTGACAAGGGCCTGGCTGAGGACAGAGGCCTAGATGATTGGGCCTAGAACCTGCCCTGGGTGATACACGAATCTTCATGACCATCTCTGATCACCATGCTGCCCTTAGAAGATAGCTTATAGCAGTCTATATTTTCCCTCTGGTCCCCACGAGAAAGCAAAGAACACATACAGACTGGTGAATTTGGAGAGGGAGGCCTGGGAACCACAACAAACAATACCGGAAGAAGGAGTCCCTTTCTTTTCCCTCTGATCCCTTGCCAGCATTCCCCACTGCTACCCAGCAGCCAGAGTAGGAAAACTAGCTCTCATCAACCAGGTCAGCCGTGGCCAGGGCACTGGCAGAGGGTGAAGGGAACAAGAGAGAGGCAGTAAGAAGGCTCTATGCATCCCAGCCAAGCAGTGTATTGAGAAGAACTACTCCCTAGAAGGGTAGTTTCTCTTGATTTGATGATGCTTAGATGTGGAAAAGTCATGGGAACAAGACAACACATAGGAGGGGCCTAGCAATGAAGTGCCTTGTATTGATGGCCTCGGTGGCCACTTCTGCCTTACAAGTGACTGGTGCAGGGCTGGGAAGCTGGCTCACTGAGAAAAGGGCTTTTACTGAAAACACAGGGCCTGCATTTGACCCCCAAGAACACATGTGAAAACTAAAGAAAAGCTGTGCTCTGCGTGCCTGAAATTCCAGCGCTGGGGATGCCGAGGAGGAGATCCCAGGGGCTCAGTGGCCAGCCAGTGTACCCAAGGTGACCAGCAAGAGTAGAGAGAGACTTGTGGTGAATAGCACCTAATGGCACCTCCGGCCACTATATACACGTGTGCAACCCTGCCCCTCTAACTCCAGAGGCTGCCAAAGGAGAAGCATGGGTTCCAAACCAAACTGAGCTACAATAAGAGATGCTATCGCAAAAATTATTAAATAAATAAATGAATGAAAGAAAGAAAAAGAAAATCAGTCAGGTGGGGAAGACTAAGGCCCACTGTAATGTCTTCAGCTGGACCCAGCTTTGTGAAGACCCTCTGAGAAGACTTGTGAGGGCAGGTGTGCAGAAAATACCAGGGAGGAATTCACAGAGGACAACCACCCTCCAGACGCTGGGAGTGGAGAAGGGAATGTAAACAGCTTTTAGGGAATTCCGATTCCCAACATTTTCTTCAAAGTAATGACAATGTAACACTTTAAATCACTGCATACTTCTAATTCTTTGATATATGACTGTCCCAAACTGCAATAGGTCCCTCCCTCCCTCCTTCCATATGTACATAAGAGTCATTAGGAAAACAGGATGAGTCACCAGCCAGGTCTTAGGAAATAAAAAGCAGCAAATGATAAGAAGTCAAAAAACCGAGTCTAGGCATGGACTTAGCTCAGTGGTAGTGCCCCTGACTAGCATGTGGGAGGCTCTAGGTTCAATCCCCAGGCCCAACAAAAAGAACCAACTAAACAATAAAAAGTTCTTAAAGGCAGAACACAGCAAATAAGCAAATGGAAAGACCTCAATACCACAAGGGAAATGCAAATCAAACCCATAATGGCTACACTAAGGAAACAGGCAATAGTGAGTGTTGGCCAGGGCCTGGAGAACAGTGGGGCCTCACAGGACTGGAGCACACATGAAGTGAGGAGTCACTTTAACGTGCTTTGGGAAGCAGCCTAGCAGCTCAGAATGTCAGCCACGGGGTTACCACCTGTTCAGACAATCCCAGTCTTAGGTATGAGCCCCCCAAACCCAGACCCAGACAGAGGAGCTGGTGGGGCCTTGAGCACACTGACAGTGGTCTCAAAGTGAGCTGTGGGGGTCTCCTACCTCCCACTCCTTACCTGACAGGTTGACTCACTGAGGCCTACAGGCAATGTGGCCAACCAGCCATGAACTGAGACTCCCAAAGCTCTGGGCCAAATTTAACTATATCTTTTGCAAGTTTATTTACTTAAGATATTTTTATAGCAACGAAAAGCTAACATCATATACATCCAGTAAATAAAGATCTGTTTACACAAGGCATATATCCACACATTAAAGTTCAGAGAAGCCTTGTCTGTGCCAATCGAAAGGTGGGAACAACCCCAAATGCCTGTCAACTGATTGATACACACAATGGGATATTATTCGGCCGTGAGAAGAATGAAGTACTGTGCTGCCTCATGCATATAATCCCAGCACTGACAGCAACAACCCCCAAACAAACAAAACCCTGAACCCCACAGCAAAAGAGCTAGCACTATACACCTATTAGCACACCTAAATCCAAAGCACTGACCATGCCAAATATTAGCACAAACGAGGACCAACAGGCACTTGTCAGTCCCTGCTGCTGGGAGTGCAAACCACTCAAGACCAAAACGGACTCCACTCTGGTGTGCACTATAAAAACCTTCATTCAAGTGTTTGTAGCAGTTTGGGTCTTAACTGCCCAGATTTGGGGAATCTCAAGATTTTTTTTTTTTTTAACAAGCAAGCCACATAAAAAATTCACAGAGAACCTCAGCTCCACACTGCCAAGTGAGACAAGCTAAATCTACAGAGGCCTTCACTCATATGTAAGCCATTCTAGAGAAGGTGAGGAGACAATGAGACCGCTGGCCAGCAGCTGGGGGAGGGAGGAAGTAGGACAGAGGGGACTTTGCCAGTGAATCTTTACTCTGTGATACATTTGCCAAAACTCACAGAACCACATGACACAGAGAGTGGACCCTAATGTAAACTGTGGACTTCGGTTCCTAAGGGTACCTCAGTACTGGCCCATCTCGTATAACAAACACATGGGTCACGGGAGAAACTGGGGGAGGATGGGAACTCGGGCAAGTCACCAAGAATTAAAACAAGTTTCCAATTAAAAAGAAAATGCTGAAGATGCTGTGGTCTGCTTGGCAAATATTTACACATTCTGAAAATAGTCAAGATGACAAAAATTCTAACCCAGGATTCTAACCAGAAATTAAGTTAAAACACCTACAGTTTGAAAAATCAAAGTTTCTGGGCAACTGCAGAGGAGCCAACAGGAGCAAAGGCTTCAGAAGTTAGGGGAAGGCTATCTTCCTAGGGACTCACATGGGAGTTCCTAAAATAACACTTAGTGTGGAAAATATATTTTAGAACTAATATGTCCACAATTATATCACAGAAATAAACATGTATGCATTTCAAAAACAGGATTCTAGTCCTTATTCTATTGTGCTTATATCTGAGTGTTGGGGTGTATGTGTATGACAAGGTGAGCATGTGCGTGCTAGTGTAACTTACACGTGGGCACTAAGAGAGATGGTGTGTGCTAGTGTGAGGTGAGTGTGAACTGATCTGCCAGTGAGAAAGTGGGTATGAGCAAAGGCAGTAGTGTGAGAAGGTAAGTTTGACAGAGGTGTGAGCATTTACTCTCCCACACCAGGCTTGGGGTGGTATGTTCATGGCTAGCAATTCCCACACCAGCCTTCCACTTCTACTAGACAAGCTCACGGTGTTGTAGCCACCTTTTCAACACCCCACCAGGCAGTCATGTTCCACCAAGGGCTAGTGGCTCTGTTTTCCTATCAGAAACATGAAATATAACCACTGCCTTGCCTCTCTCCAGTAATCATGGGCTGCCACCCCTGTTAAGGGATCTATGTGAAAGGAGGGTTGAAAACTGTACAGCCAAACATCTTCATAGTGCCAAGGCCAGCGTGGCCTGCGACACTGCTGCAGGTGGCTTTGTGGTTCAGTATGCCTGAGTGCCTGTGACTCTTCCAGATTCCCAGCACCCACATAAGACAACTCAAGACTACTTGTAACTCTAGTTACAGGGATCCAACATCCCCTTTTTTGCCTCTGCAAGCACCCACATGCATGTGGTATACACTCACACACAAAAATACACATCGGGCGTGGTGGCGCACGCCTTTAATCCCAGCACTTGGGAGGCAAAGGCAGGCGGATTTCTGAGTTCCAGGCCAGCCTGGTCTACAAAGTGAGTTCCAGGACAGCCAGGGCTACACAGAGAAACCCTGTCTCGAAAAACAAATAAAACAAAACAAACAAACAAAAAAAACCCAAACCAACCAACCAGTAATTGATAAAATGATCCCCAGGGCTGAAGAGATGGCTCAGTAGGTAAAAGTACTTGCTGTGCAAGTCTGATGACCCGAGTTCAAATCTGCAGAACTCACATACTGGGCATGTTTCTGAATCCCAGAACTCTGCTACTAGGAAGCCCCTCGGTCAGCAAGCCTGGGCTGTGCTGCATTTTGTTTAGGCTCTGCCAGGTGTGCCTGAGGCTGCTTCCCCCCCCCCCCCTCTCTCTTTGCTCCCTTCTCTTCTCGATCCTGCCCCTTACCCTCGTTCCCCTCTGTCCCCATTCCTCCCCCACCCCTGCCCCATGTGCTCATGGCCAGTCTCTAGTCCTCTACTCTTCTGTGCCTTCCCCCTCTCCCTCTCCCTGCGCCTTTCAACTCCCCTCCCATGCCCTGAATAACCTCTATTCTATATCAGCATGTGGTTGGTCCTTCAGGGGGAGGGATGCCTCAGCATGGGCCAGCAGAGGCACTCCCTTCCCCACACCATACTGCACCTCCACCAATCAGACTTCTTCCTCTCTGTCTTTTTTTTTTTTCCCCTTCGAGACAGGGTGTCTCTGTGTAGCCCTGGCTGTCCTGGAACTCACTCTGTAGACCAGGCTGGCCTGGAACTCAGAAATCTGTCTGCCTCTGCCTCCCAAGTGCTGGGATTAAAGAGCTCCTCTATCTTTTTATAAAACACAACAGGGTACTTGTCAGCAAACAACAAGACCCTGTTCTATAAAAAGATGGAAATCAGGGACCAACATATGACCCCACATGCATGTACACATATGCTCATACTTGCATATGAATGTACACACACACAGATTAAAGAATCCAAATAATCTTGCTCTTGAAGATCTCAGTTCAGCAGGTGGTCCAAGGAACAGCATTCTCTCTGCTCAGATAGACGCTTCTTTTATAGGTATGCCCACGCTGCCATGGCCTGTCCACCATGACAACAAGAAGACAGAGGGCCATGAGAAGAGGCCAGCAGAGGCATGGCAGGAGGAAGAGGTAGTCTTAGAACATGCCAGTGTACACTCCCTCTGGGGTATAATGGGAAGGAAAGTCACAAGCTTCTCTGCGCAAGGATGCTGGTCTGTTCCACAGGGAACACTGCCGCCACCCGTTAATTTATTCCTCAGTTGTGACTATTTGCTGCTTCCTGTTGCTCTCGGTTAGCTCTCCCAGCTGTTATCTGCAGTTCTAGCTCTTCCCTTTAGCGCAGCAATCTCCCTGTTATCTTGGGCCATTGTTTTATCCTATCTAGACCCTTATGCTTGAGCTCTCTCACAATAAACAGCACCCTGAGCAATCCGTTATTCCAGTTTGCCCTTTCCCCCCTCAGACTCGGTTTTCAGTCTTTTGCCTTTTCTATTTCCCTCTTTTAGGCTTTTGACTTTGGCACCTGAAAAGTCTGCCCGTCTGTCTGTCTGCCTTGGCCATTTGCAGTAGTGGCAGTGTTTGGTTCGTAGTTAGATATTAAGGGACTTGCCGACTCAGCATCCCCAGATGATTACTTTTAATGAGACACTTGCTCTAACTAGTTGCTGACAGTCCAGGTATGTTTGCTTAAAAAGCGTCTCAATACTTTCCAGTCCACTAAATGTGGACTGATAAGGAGGTAAATGACCAGGTCTCCACTTCTCCATTCTGACCAAGCTCCCAGGGAGTTTCTCTGCCTAGACGCTCCACACCACTGTTAACAGTTTTCCTCTGGGCCTCTCCACTCCCCGTTTTTTGTTTTGTTTTGAGCAGATATTCACTATGTGGGTTCTGGACTTGAACTCCCAGAGTCAGCCTCTGCCTCCCAGTGCTAGGATTAAGGGTCTGGAGCAGCCCAGGCTGGCCTCAAATTCAGTATGTAGCTGAAGATAATCTTGAATTTCTCCTGTTTCCACTTCACAAGTGCTAGAATTACAATTGGCGCTAACACCCCAGACTTAACATTAATAGAGTTTTCCACCGTTCTCCCCTCCTCCCAAGGAAAAGCATGATTTTCTTTGAAAAGACTATGTGGCCACGAAAAATATATAGTCACCGGCTATCTATGTGAGGCAAGATTTGCAGACAGAAATCTGAGTGCAAAGTGAAAATAGTATTACAACAGAGAAAAGCTCATCTTTTGCGTATGTTCCTGAGTACCGAGGGGAGGGCACGTGTGCGCATGTGAGGTCAGAGGACAGCCTCAGATACTGTTTTGCAGGTGCTCCGCGCCCCCCCCCCCGTCTTTTTGAGATCGAGTTTTATCAAGTAGGCTCAACAAGAGAGTCAGAGAGCCCTAGGAATCTTGGTTTTGCTTCCCCGTGCTGGGATCACAGACATGCACTGTCACACAGGGATTTTTTTTAACATGGGTTCTAGGGTTCAAACTATGGTCTTCCAGAATTTTCCTAAGTCATCTCTCCAGCCCTGTTTTGTGTGCCTGTGTGCCCTCCCTCCCTCCCTCCCCTCCCCTCTCTCTGTAGGCCAGATTGACTTTGATTTTGTGACTCTCCTGCCTCAGCCTCCTGAGTGCTAGGGTTATAGGTGTGAAAGAAGGGAAAGAAGCTGGAAAGGAGTGAGTAACATTGTTTCTGGGTTAACCTACCTTTCTCTCAGAGCTCTTCTCTTGGTGCTTGGTGGCTGTGCAGGTGTGTGCCCACCTTAATCCTAGCCCTGATGAAAATTTCTTTCCCATAGGCCCTAGCACAGTGCAGGACTAGTCAACCAAATCGCATCAGAAGCCCATTAGAAGAATGGAGTGGCCTCAAGCCAGGCAAGGTCTCCTGGCTTGCATCCTCCTAGCCTCTTGATATCCTGCCTCCTGCTTTGTCCTTCCTTTGTCTTTCTAGTTCCAGAGATAAGCCACCTAAAAGATAAGGCCAACGGCCAGGGCCAGATTCGGGGCATGGTTCGGACTGGCTCTGAGAGATGGAGCAGGTCTTCCTGCATACTTGGAAGACACCTGACCCCTCTACTGCCCAAACAGACCCTGATGACTAGTTCATCCCTAGCAGACACAGTCGTGACAATTCCCATTAATCTGCTCTCTGCACCTGCATACTCCTCCACCCACAAATTTGCTCAACTAGGTTTCAGTAGCTGCTAGGTATCCTCTGTCACCCTCAAGAGCACAGGCTAGCACCAGTAATGGCCATTACCACTGCCTCGGCTGCAGCAGTCTGACACTACAGGGTCAGTGGTGCCCGGATGAGGTGCTGAGACTGATGCCAGAGTCCAGGGAAAGCTGCCAGCCACACAGACATTATCCAACCAGAACATTTGTTAACTCCTGACTGCTCCTCGAAAGCCCTCCACAGAGGAAGGACTATGCGCCACTGCCATATGGATGGTGTGTTTCCAAAGTTCAAGTCTGAGATTAGCTCAAGGAACCCATCCAGGAGCAGCTACTGCAAAAGATATACTAATGAAGAGTGAAAAAAATGTGTCAGTGCACCAGGACAGAGTTAAATACTTATTTGGACACAGACACTGTCCTATGAATGGTGCTAGAAATCAAATGCAGAGCACACCAAGCCCAGATTTTCTACTGAACCACATTCTCTCCCCCAAAACAGATGCCTTATTTAATTTAATTTTCTGTGTATGTGTGCTTCAGTGCATGTATGCACACCACATACATGTAAGTGTTTCCAGAGACCTGAAAAGAGTATCAAGCGCCCTCCATGTAGGTGCTGGGAACTAAACACAGGTCCTCTTCAAGAGCAGCACATGCTCTTCCCACTGAGCCATCTCTCCAGCCCAAGATAGACTTAACTGGCAAATGAAGCACACAGAGAGACCCAGGCCAGCTATAATTATTCCTGCTGTTTACTCTACAATTGGGTCAGGTGACTCTGAATAACAGCATTGACAGCCCACTGCAGCTGTTTTGATTTTTGTTTTCAAACCTTGATTTTATTTATTGTGCATGTGCATAAACATGCACATACACTTGGTATGTATATGCAGGCACATGAGTGCTACAGTGCACATGTGGAGGTCAGAGAACAACTCTATGAAGATGGTTTTCTATGTCAGTCTTTACATGGGTTCTGGAGATCCACTTCAGGCTGTGAAGCCTCTTGGTTTCCTTAGAGAGGGTTTCCCTGTTGTCCTTACTGCACAGATCAAGGTGGCTGCAAGCTTGCAGCGACTCTTCTGCTTCTGCCTCCCAAGAGGTGAGCTCAGATAGGCACCACCTCAGCCTCACAGGCTCCGACCCTTTTGTCTAGATGCAGATACAATTGGCCTATCGTTAGGAATAATGCTACCCTTTAGGTAGTGAGAGAAGCACCAGGCCCATTACACAAGCTCCTTTGACAATCACCCTGTAATTACAGCTCTTAATAAATTTTCTATTTTCATCTATGAGTGATGGGCTCCATGGCTCATTCTTGACTTTGCCATTAAGAAAAAAATTGCTCTATGAGTTGACCCTGAACATGTGCCAGCACCAGTGCAGGCCTGTCCCAAATGGCACCTGACATGATGAAGGTCAAGTGCTGTTCCTCTCACACAAGTAAATGGGAACCTGTGAGGGAAAGACCTCTCATTTGGAGCTCTGAATCCCTATTGGTAGCCACAAAGAACTTGCTGGCCTCCCGCCCCCACTAATGGAAAAGATGCGTTTGTTTTTGGGCGTTTCAAAAGAACCAACCATATGTGTCCAAGTGTAAGAGAAAAATCTGCTTACTCAGTGCAATCTGCCAACAAGGCAGTAAACCCACTGTGCTCCAGACCCAGGAAGCGGACTGCCTGCTCAGCGCCCTGCCGGCCCACCCACTGCGGGAGGCATTGAACCCCAAGCAGGGCTTCTGAGCTCAAGAAACACTGACTATCAGAGGCCAGTTTCAACCTGATTGAAAACAAAAATGGATAACGGAGACATCTCCAGAGTCTCAGACTCCCTGGCCTCAGGATCTAAATAACAAAACCCAAGTAATTCTTTTGGGTTGCGGGTGCGTGCATGTGTGCATATGTGTGTCCTGGTGCACTTGCCTGCATGTACGTATGTTCAGGCGAAGGGCAGACATTGGCTGTCTTCTATTGTTCTCCACCTAGGTTTTGGAGACAGGGTCTCCTTGTTGAACATGGAACTGTGCTGGCAACACTGGCTGTCCAGCAAGTCCCTAGTACCTCCACCAGTGCTGCGGGCATAGGTGCACATTGCTGTGCCCAGCTTTTTAGATGGGAGCTAAGCAATCAATCACTTTAAACTTGAGTTATGCTTCTATTCTTAAAATCCCCATTATCTTTTCAGTTTACAATAAAAGTTTTTAATTTGTAGTTCATGGATACCCTTGAAACTACATGCTTTGTGTATGGACTTTCCATTATGACTGTAGTCTGTACAGCAAACCACCACATTTAAAGTACTCCTTTAAATTATAGAGCCCAGCTCAAACCTGTGCCGACTGTCTCCATAGCCCTACCCATTCTACCTGCCCAAATGGTCCCTGCTGTGTGTCTCCCTTCTCTGACTGCTGGAATCTTCCAGAGTCTTCAAAGGCTTCCTGGACATGGCCTCTCTGCCTCTGCCAGGGTTAATTTTCCCTTCTCCCATTGAGTCACCTCTCCGCCTCCACAGTGGCGTTTAGTGTGGTATACAATCATACTCTACTTACTTGTGTAATATCTCTGCAAGCACAACAGATGCCCAAGGCTAGGAATAATTGGTCTTCATGAAGTGCCCCTCCTCCACAAGCACCCAGTACAGTGCTTTGAACATTCTGAACCTAAACAAATTGTTTTAAAAATTAATTTTATTTATGTGTGCTACATGTGTGCAGTTACCCAAGGAGGCCAAAAGAAGTGGATCACTTTAGCTGGAGTTATAGATGGCCTTGAGCCACTAGAAGTGGGTGCAGGGAATTTAATTTCTGTCCCTCGGAGGAGTGGGAAGTATTTTTAACTGCTGAGCCATCTCTTCAGCCCTGAACATTCTGAATTTAATTATTTTGCTTCAGCATCAACATGCCCCCCCCACTCAAATAATACAATTTCACCAGAAGTTTCTAAAGCAATACATACACAGGTCTCAGCTGAAGCAGTTAAATGAGACACTGATACAATCATGTAGATGATATAACAAAGACCTTCCAAACAGATTATTGGCTTCTAAATGTATGTGAAGTACAATAATTAACAATTGTTTTAACACTGAACATTTTGAAAGATGGAAACACTGTCCGATGACTTCAAGCTAGGCTTCAGTGTGGAGGCCATTCTATTACCAAAGGCAGTCTTACATGATTTCCGAAATACCAAATACATGAGCTGCAAGGGAGCCCTGCCTAGGAATCAAGAGAGTAGCATCTTCAAGATCAAAGAACGGACCAGGCAGTCTTACTGGGATTATTTATGATAAATCAAAGCAACAAGTAGGCCCAAATATTTAGCTCAGCAGAATGAGAGGAAAGCTAATTTTCCCTACATTCCTGCCCCAAGGAACCGGGAAACAGGCATGTTCCAAGTGGCCTAGCAGAGAGATGTGGCAGGGCCATGGAGGGCTCTAATCTCCCATCCTCTGCCTGGCAGGGATGTTTCCATTTGTCCACTGGGTAGAGTCAGGGCTCTCATAGAGGACCAAGGATGCAGGAAGTGGGGGCTGGGCTGGTGTTGCTCTGTTACCCAGACCCAGGGGCTAAAGTTTCAGCCTCATTTGACAAGGAAAAGACTCAGAGGTCAAGAACAAAAGTGCAGCTGGAACAACAGCTGAGTGTTGCGGGCGCTGTCTGGCTAGAGGGTGGCGTTCAGCTCAACCCCAAGTCCAGGAAAACATGGAACAAGACCGAACAACACAAAGAACTGGGCAGCTCTATCAACAGCGTTTCACAAGTATTTGACATAACAGTGCTGTATCTCCTTCCTCCATCCCCATCCCTTGAACCCACACCTCAAAAAGTCTGGCAAAAGACATAAATGTCCAGACTTAGGAAGATGTGCCAATTAGGATAAGCACAGAGAAATCTATGTTGAGCTAAATCACATTAAATTTCTGGATACTAAAGCCAAAGGAAAATCCCCTAAAAGCAGCTGGAGAAAAACAAAGCAGTGAAGAGGACACCAGCCCCGCGACCAAGACCAAGGGTGGGAGGCAGAAGGCAGCATGGTTCCTAAGTGTCCCACTCCATAGAGAACCTCTCTGGGTTCCATCACCAGAATGACATAAACTGGGTGGGGCAGTGCATGCTTGTAATCTCAATACCAGGGCGATCGATGAAGGCAGGAAGATGCGAATTCAAGGTTATCCTTTGTTACATAACAAGTTTAAGGCTAGACCAGGCTATAGGAGATGCTGTCTCAAGGCATATAAAAGTCAGTGCTAAATATGAATTCTAAAGCTAGTGAGGGCAGAGTCTTTAGGAATGAAGGGCAATAGGGCTCAGTTGGTAGAGTACTTTGAATGAATGAAGCCCTGGGATTGACCCTCAGAACTACATAAACTGGGTGTGGTAATACAAGCCTGTAATCCCAGTGCTTGGGAGGCTGAGGAAGGAGGGATCAGAAGTTAAGAGACTGGTCTGTGCTACATATCAAGTTAAGAGACTGGTCTGTGCTACATATGGAGGCCCCTTTAAGACCTCAGTTCAGTTCCTGGATTTCATGTAGAAGAGAACAAACTCTTCTACAAACTGTTCTTTGACCTTCACCTATCCCTGTGTCATGATGTACATGTGTGCGCACACACACACACACACACACACACATACACGCACACGCGCGCACACACACACACACACACACGCGCGCACACACACATCCCAGACATACCATGAGTAGATGAAAAGTGAAAAGATGTAGAGAGTAGATACAATGAAATCAGCTATAGAAAGAGGTGGACAATGGCCAATAAAGAAGGTACCAGGGCAAGGAGACTAGCCAGATACCACACTGCCCGTGACATGACTTACACATCCTGACTTCATGCAAAGGCCACATACATTCAGTAGAAACATGCTTTAAATTGTCAATGTTTATGCACCACCAAACAGAACCTCAAAATGCACAAAGCAAATGGACAAAGCAACAGCCAAGACAGATCCGTTGGGGACGTAAACACCCACTGTTAGCAACTGATAAAAGCACAGGACAGCTCAGTAAGGACACTGCACTCATCACTGCCAACCAACATCAGCTGATGTGCAGAACACCCCAGCAAACAGCAGGCTACGCAAGTTCTCAAGTGCCTACAGAATATTCACACAGGACCACAGAGCATAGGCTAAGGAGACTGTGATTTGGGGTGCAAGAACAGCTTCAAGAAACAGAAACAAAGAGGAACCACATAGAGTGTGTTCTCCAATCACAATGGACACACTTAGTACTCAACAACAGACAGACAACAGTCAGAAAGTGCATCACACATATAAATTATCGGTTAAAGATGGTCAAAAAATACAATAAAGTGAACACAAGACAGAATAAAAACAGAAGAGATTTCAAGATGTGTGGCTATAGCCAAAGGCAGCACTGAAGGTGGTTTAAAGCACCTGAAACAGAAAGAGATGCTAGGGCAGTGAGATGGCTCAGTGGTAATGTGCTTGACTCAGAAGCCTGACAACCTGAAAGCCAAGTTCAAGCCTCTGAACCCATCTACAAAGCCAGATGCAGACTCGGTGGTGTGCATGTGGACCCAGAATCCCAGGTCTCCTAAGGGTGAGATGGAGCCGGAGACAGCAGGAAGAGAGTTCAGAGCAAGGCAGAAACAAGAAAGACTCTGTTTCAACAAGGTGAAGAAGAATCCCAGTGCTTGGAAGGTAGAGGCAGGAGGACTACAAGCTCCAGGCCAGCCTCTCTGGTTTGAGGCCAGTCTGGTTCCAGGCTATCTGCAAGCAACAAAAAGGGAAGGAGCCAAGCATGGTGGCTTATAGCTTTAATTATAGCTCTTGGGAGACTTTCTCTCTCTCAACCAGGAGCAAGGGAGAACAAAATAAATCCACAATAAACAGAAGAAAAAAAAATATAGTGAAAGAGCAGAATTAACCCTGGGGTGCTGGCTTACATTTATCTTAGTACTCAGGAAACTAAGGCTGAGAATTACCACATGTTAGTTCAAGGTCAGCCTGGGCTACACAAAGAGGACCACCCTCCTTTTCTCAAAAATAAGCAAATAAACAGAAATAAATGAAACTTAAAAACTGGGACACCATAAGAAGGAAAATCAATGAGATGAAAAGTTTATCAATTTGCTTAGGGAAAAAATTAGTAATAAAACTAGTAACCCTATAGGAAGAGTAGAAAAAAAATGGAGATCTGGGAGTGAGGCATAGCAGTGAGCATTTGTCCAGAATGTGTAGCACCTCTGGGCTCCATCTCCTAAACCACTAAAGAAAAAAAAGTGTGTATGTGGTGTTAAAAAAAAAAAATCAGTCAGTTGGGGAGATGGTTCAGTTGGTAGAATGCGTACATGAAAACATCGAGACATGAGTTCAATGCCCAGAACTGGCATAAAAAAGTTGGACAGGGTAGTGGTCTACTTGTAAGCCCACCTGGGGAGGGAGGAGACAGTCCCTGGGGCTCCTTAGCTAGCCATTCTAGCTTAATCAGTAAGCTTCAAGCAAGCGATGACACCCAAGGCTGACCTCTGGCCTCCACAAGAACAAAGGCACAGTCACACATACACAAAGACAAACGAAATCAGTCAACAGAAGACACTGTCAGCAACAGTAAAGATACAAATGTCATCCGAATTCTCAGCACCCTCACTTAACACAGCACTGAAAGTTGCAGCCATTGCAATAGGCAAAGAAAAAGAAATGAAAGACATTCTATTCTCTTTTCCTTCAGACGTACTCCCAGGACTCAGGCTCTAGCTGCATATGTAGCAGAGGATGGCCTAGTCAGTCGGTCATCAATGGAAGGAGAGGCCCTTGGTCCTGTGAAGGTTCTATGCCCCAATATGCCAGGACCAGGAAGTGGAAGTGGGTGGGTTGGGGAGCAGGGGGAGGGGAGGAGGGGATAGGGGATTTTCGGAGGGGAAACTAGGAAAAGGAGTAACATTTGAAATGTAAATGAAGAAAATATCTTAAAAAAAAAAAAAAAGTACTCCCATTTAAAAAAAATTTTAAATCTATTCCTTGAGTGGTTTCTGCATGAATACAATGCAATAGGAGACAGCCACTCTCTCCTCTCTTCTCCCCGCCCTCCCCTCTCCATGCTCTCTCTCTCACCAGACACCCCCCCCCCCCAGATACTCTGCTGCCACATGTGCATAGGCACGCTCACAGGAAGGAGGAATTGAAACAATCTCTACTTGCAGATAACACAACAGTCTGTGTAGAAAACGTGGAGTGGTTTACCAGAAAGCTCTTTTACAACTACTCTGCTCAGCAAAGTCACAGCACAGGACCCAAGCACAGCCACCAGATACACTGCTCTCCTTAGCAGTAAATGTGGGCATGAAGCAAAGCACAGGGTCATTTACAACCGCCGTAAGGAAAACTCTGCTCTGAGGCATAAACTTCATAAAACATGTTTAGGCTCCATAGGAAGTGGAACTGGCTGGTGGAAAAAAAATCCGACTGAAATGAAGGTACTCTTGTTCAGGGATTAGAAAACTCAACACAGGCGTGAGGTCAGTTCTTTCCAAGTTGATCTTCTGGTTTGAAGCCAATTGCAAACTCTCAACAAGGTGATTATAGACACAGGTCATCTGAAAAATTTACACAGGGACTGAAAGGGTGTTCAGAGAATAAGAGCATGGACTGCTCTTGCAGAGGACCTTAGGCTCCCAGACCCACGTCGGATGGCTCACAACTGCAGTTAACTTCAGCTCCAGGAGGCCCAACTTCCTCTTCTGGTTTCCAAGGATACCCACGACCAGGCATGAGGATACACATGAGTTTTTATAACGTTATAAGGAAAAAAGACACATGCCCCAGAATAGCTAAAGCCTGGCAAAAGATAATGCAGAAATATTGAAGCTCACACACAGAGATACAGTAACCAACACATATGATGGATGCTAGCATGTGGACAGGCATACAGACTACTGGAACAGACTAGAAAACTCAGACGTACATATGCAGACCAACTGATAACCCTTCTTATAAAGACATAAAAACAGTTTAATGGGAAAATAACAAATAGTTCTGGAGCAACTGGATAGTCACAGATGGAGAAAAATGAACTTCCATCTGTACTACATACTTAAATGTAAGATGTAAAAATATAAAACTTAGAGAAAATTTTTTAGATCTAGGGCCAAGCAAAAAGTTCTTAAGACCTGATAGCAAATAGATAGAATGATCCATAAACATGAATACGGTGGACTTTACTGAAATTAAAATGTTTACTTTGCAAAAGACCCAGTGTAGAAAATGGAAGGACAGACTACATGTGTAATCCTCATGTGGGAAAAAGAACCATATATAAAGAGTTCCTCAAACTCAACAACAAAGCACAAGGAATCTAATTAGAAGAGGAACAAAAATAAAGAAACTTTTCCCCAACGAAAAGCAAAAATAAGATTTTCAGCATCATTAGCAGCAGGGAAATGGAAATTATCATTGCAAAAAGACACAACATATACCTCTAAGAACAGCTGAAGGAAGACAGTGACTAACGCCTAATGCCATCAGGGATGCAGAGAGACTGAGAAGGGATATACAAGCTCCTTTGGGAAACAGCTAGGCAGCTTCTTATCAGAACGAACACACCACTACAGTTTGACCTGGTTACTACACTGTTGAATATTCATCCCAGACACATGAAAACATAGACATGGACAAAAAAAATGTAGATTGAATATGGTAGTCCACGCTTGTCATCCCAGCACTTGGAAGGGAGAATCAGGAAGATCAGTTCAATGCCAGCCTCAGCAACATGCTAAGTTTGAGACTAGCCTGGGCTACATGAGACTGTGTCATGACTAACCAATCGACCAACCAACCTAAAGGCATGCACACGAATGTTTTCAGAAGACCTAGGTGTAGTGATCAGAAGGTGGGAAGAGTCCAGACGCCCCTCACCAGGTGGATCATTACTCAGCAATAAGGCTGGAATTACTGCCATGTGCAGATGCTTGCATAGAGATTGCCACAGAAATGTTCTGGTAAAAGTCAACTCCAAAAGCTCACACTGCGCAAATTCCATTTATAGAATATTATGTGTGGTGTGTAGTGCACACACATGAGTGTGTGGGTGTGCACACAGAGGCTAGAACAGGACATCAGGTGTCTTCCTCTATCACTTTCTGCTGGATTGCCGTAAGAAAGAGTCTCCAGTATACTGGAAGCTCATTCCTGCCAGTCTGACTATCAAGCAAGCCACATCTCTTTCTGATGCCTCAATACTGGGGTTTAAGAGCCCTACCCAGCTTTTTACATGGGTGTTCAGGATCTGAATTCAGGACCCCTGCTTGCAAAACAAGTGCCCTTACCCACTGAACCAATATTCTTGAGCTGACAAAATGACAGAATTGGGTGAACTGAGTGATAATGCCAGGATGGAGAGAGGAGTGGGAGGGGTTTAACGTTGAAAAATTAAACTCTAATTAGTTACAGCAGATAAAACCCGCTCAATAATGAGTAAAATAGTCGGGAAGAAAAGATGGTGTGGAAGTAGAAGGGGGATTTGTTAGAAGAAGGGGCTCAGTGGGACTAGGAGGGGAATGGAAGAAAGTGATAGGGTCTAAAAATAACCAAAAGACATCTTATACATGTATGAAATTGTAAAGGACTACAAATTTTAAATTACTACTAAAAAAAAAAAATCCAGTTTAAAAAAAGGCATTGTATAAAACCAAACAAGCAGACTCCTTATTAACAAGTCTTGCTTCTGTTGCTAAGGAAGTCAGTAAAAGATTGTTTGGTCCATGGCTTTCCCTGCTGTTAGGTCTGAGGAGGGGAGTAAGGGACAGGAACATCCAGCTTAGAACCCTCCTCGCTAATCCCCGGCCTGCCAGGTCCACTGGGGCGCAGTCAGCAGAGGTGAGCAGCGGCCTGTTTCCTGCCATCCACTGATCCACTCTCAGGCTCTGCCTGCCTCCCCACGAGTCCTGCTGGCATTGAGAACATCCAGAGAACACGAGGGACAACCAGATAGCTAAGGGACAGTGTAAGAACACAATCAACAAGAGCCAGGCAACATGGCACCACCAGAGCCCCGCTACCCTGCTGCAGCAAGCCCTGGATACCCTAACATAGCCAAAGTACAAGATGACCTTAAATCCAATCTTAGAAAGATGATAGAGGCCTATAGAGAGGAGATAAATAAATCCCTTAAGGAGAATACAATCAAACTGGTGAAGGAAATGAATAAAACTGTCCAAGACCTGAAAATGGAACTAGAAGCAATAAAGAAAACACAAACTGAGGGAGTCCTGGAGATGGAAGGACTCCGGAAGAGGTTTTGTGTCAAAAAAAAAAAAAAAAAGTAAGCTAAATCTAAAAAGTTCATGACACAAAACACCCAAGAAATCTGGGACAGGATGAAAAGACCAAATTTAAGAATAATAGGAATAGAAGGAGAAGATTTCCAGCTACAAGACCCAGAAAATATTTTCAACAAAATCATAGAGGAAGCCAGTAAAAGGGGATGCTGTTGAGCACAGGAAGGAGACTGACTTCTCTAAAATGTATTTAACAGAGGAAAGTAGACTATGTTCCTAAATATTTTTTCTGCCTCCCAAGCTGAAAGAAACTGAGCCCTCCAAGCCTACCTGGTTCAGGGATTCAGAAAAGCAGCAAAAATAAAACCAGGCTCCTTAAAGGAGATGCTGGAAAACAGGCCTTGAGTGACAATCAAGTTTTAGAAAATCCTTGAAGATGCCGGGAATTCTGAACAATATACCCATTCCTTTAAAGTTTGCCTTAACGTTTTTGAAGCACTTGGCCAGAACCCCTTGCTTCCCTGAGGCTCTCTCTGAAAGGTGAAAAGCGTGTCTTTTCCTTCATAAGATTTTCTCTCCATCTTGAACCCAGAGGAGCTACTTGTATTAAAATGAAACATTTAGTAACAAACATGTTGAGTGTGGGAGTGTTGGCCCGGAAGTCTGGCTCGCAGGATCCCAGCCCAACCGCCCTACACCAAGGTTTCTCAAGGCCAAACTGAAAGACGTGTCCCAGATGGGCTTCCGCGTCCCCTTGCTAACTTAAAAAACCAAGGCCCTGTAAAAATCTAGTTTCGAGGGTAGCTTTTCTGATAAGACAAACCTCTCTACCTGCCTGAAACCGCATTCCTCAGACCTGTCCCCCCCACCCCACCCCCCAAAAAAACAGGGGCTTGGAAAGAATCAAGAAGAAAAAGAGAGATGAGAAACTTCACGAGGAAGCTAATCTAGGTGCAGAATAGACTCTGTGTCTAGACTTTTGCTACATCTTATTCCAGCCTTGAGACAGGCTCTCACATAGTCTGGGCTAGCCTCAAACCTTCTGTGCAGCTAAGTCTTGAACTTAAATCCTCCTGCCTCTACCTCCATAGTGCTCAAATTGCAGGAGAATGCTACCTTGACTAGTTTATCCGGCACTCAACCCACAGAGCTACAGGCCCAGTTCTCCACAACTTTCTTTTTGACCCTTCTGCAAAGACTCTGACACTGATCCTAGACTCTGTCAACATGACTGTTTCTTTCACATATACGGCACGTAATATAAAGGGCACAGGGGACAGGACCTTGAGTTTATTACCACATGAGGATTATTGCATCTGGTTCAAACAGACAAAACAACTATGCAACAATGAAGGACATGTGGACCCTGAATGACATGAGTAGGCTTCTGGAAGGTTTTTTTGTTTTTGTGTTTTGCAGTGTGGAGGTTGGACGTCATGGCCTTGTACTTGCTAGACTGGTGCTTTCCCACTGAACCATGTCCCCAGTTTGATTTTTTTTTTTCTTCCTTTTTTTAGTTCCATAAGGGTCCTGTGCATATGTTTTTAAAGCAGGCTTAGTGTCACATACGAAGATGTTTTCTAATACAACTAAATATCTTGAATTAACTTGGAGACTGGGGTTGGGGCGAGGCTGGGGGTACAGGTAGGGAGTGGTTAGGGGTGAACAAGATTGGCACAAAATTGGCCCTTGTCAAAAAAATCTGGGTAGTGGGTGTCTAACATCTCCCTTAACTTGGTGTATATGTTAAATCACCATACTAAACAGTTTAGAGAACAAAGTATGGGTGGCACATGCCTGTAACCCTACCACTGGGGAGCCGGCTCAGAAGGATAAGGAGCTTCAGGTCATCCTTGGCTACATGGCAAGGCTAGCCTGGGCTTCATGACTCCCTATCTCAAAAATACAAACAAACACTGGCAACTTAGTCTAGTTAGTAACGTCCTCCCTAGCACGCATAAAGTTCTGGATTCAATCCCAGCACTACACGAACAAAGTATGGTGACACAGCGCCCTCCTCCTCTGTAATTCCAGGATTTGAGTAGTTGAGGAGAGAAAGGATCAGGAGTTCAAGGTCATCCTTAGCTACAGAGTGAGTTCAAGGCCAGCCTGGGATATATGAGATAATGTGTCGAAAAAAAAAAAAAAAGGAATAAAATGATCAATTCTCACTTACAAATAAAAAACGAAGACTGATGTCCTCCAACCTACACTATAAACTTTGCATGCTGGAGGGAGAGGGAGAGTTGGCGACCCTCAATCCACAGTGTCCTGCCCTAACACCCTATTTGTAACCCAAGTCTCTGAGAGTGGTCCAGATTGCGTTCCCACGGTCCCCAAGCGTCCAGGGCTCTGCAAACCTCTCGGGCCCCTGGGAGGTCACGGGAGTAACCCCAACTGGCACGGCTTGAAGTCCCTATCGGAGGGGAGGGGCGCCGGGTGGCAGGGTCGCGGGTCCGTGGAGGACAAAGGGGGCGGGGCCCGCGCTCCACCTGGACCAGGTGTGTGTGGGCGGGGCCGCGCGTCACCTTAAGGATGTTGTCGAAGATGGTGTCGCGGAACTCCAGCAGCGCCTTCTGGTCGAACTCCCGGCCGTGGATGATGCGCATCTGCTTGAGGAAGGTGGACTTGCCGCTCTCGCCGGCGCCCAGCAGCAGGATCTTGACCAGCCGCCGCACCGCGCAGGCCAGCAGCGCGTCCATGTCGCGGCTGCGCCGTCGGGCCTCGCGTTCCGCGTCGCGCGCCGCGCCCGCCCTGCGCTCGCGGGCTCCGGCCTCGGCCGGCAGCAAGCAGCGGCTGAAGGTCCGCACCACCCCGGACATGGCCGCCCTCAGGCCGCGGCCGCGCCCCGCTGGGGCCCGCAAGCCATCCAGGTGTCTTCTATTATTGCTCTTTAAGCTAATCTTTGAGACAGGGTCTTTCACTGAATTTGGAATTTGCCTTCTNNCTAGCTAGCCAGAAAGCTCTGAAGATTTCTCCCATCTCCTCTTACCATTGATGCTAAAGTCATAGATCCATATGTATGCCAGCTTTTTTGTGTGGGTGCT
>NC_034612.1:30939120-30946318 GCF_900095145.1 Mus pahari
GGCGCCGCCCCGCCCGCCGCTCCCTCAGGCTGCGTCCGCCGCCGCCGCCCCGAGGCCCTCACTCGCCCGGCCGGCTGAGGGGCGGAGGGGAAGGCGCGGAGGGCGGGGCGGCGCCGCGCAGAAACTCTTTTATTGGTTGAGAAGTCTTCTATCTTGGGCAGCGCGCTTTTTTATTGGACAAGCGTGCCTTGGAGGAGGCGGGCACTCTTGTGGTCCTTGGGGCGGAGCCGGTGCCGAAAAAGGCGGGATCTTTTCGATGAGGGAGCTTCTTATTGGACTGCTGAGCAAACTTCTTTCTTTCAGAATGAAAGGGAGGTGGGGCCATTGAGGAGGAGGAGCTGCAGCCCTTCGCGGCCAATTAGAAGTGCTCTGAGCGTTTGTCAGTCACAATAACTACGCTTGGGATTGGAAGTTGTGGAAGATGAGGCGTGGCCAAAAGTGCCAGGTGTACAGAGTGACTTTCTGCCTTGGTTCCCAGGTTGGTCCGGCTTTGAGCCCAAGACGTGGCTGCAAAGTTGGGAAATAGCGGTGAGGTCCTCCTGCTCTTAAGTTTCGGGCGAAAGCTCAGTCGTTTTCCTTCCAAAAACACTGAAGGAGGGTGGGTCATCATTTTCAAACAAAAGCTGCTTGGAGTGTTACATGGGCCCCAAATAAGGAGAAAACAAACAAAAATGATTGTATGGGTCTCCCTAGGCACTTTCTTAAAATGTGATTAAGGGGAGATGGTTCAGTAGGAAAGGACTGTGGAAGCGTGAGGACATGAATTCAAATTCCCAGTTGTGCCTGTAACCGCAGCTTTGGAGAACCCAAGATAAGACCAATTCCAGTAACTTACCGGGCAGCTATCCTAGCCCCGATGATAAGCTTAACATTACAGAGGAGAGCAGTAGAGCAACCTCTTGGCCTTTGCATGTATGTGCACTGGCATACACACACACACACACACACACACACACATCCGTGTTTGTCATAATCACTCGTAGGAAGTTTGATGTGGTATAGTGGTCTACAATGTGGTGTCTGAAGGGTGTTGGTGCTGCATGGAGAATCTTTACAGAAGCAAGAGAATTGAGATGAGTTTGAAGCCAGCCAGGGCTACATAGTAACTCGTCTTCTTGGCTAGAGAGGATGTTGCGAGAGGAGGTCAGGCTTGTGTGATATAATCCCAGTATTGAGAGAGCCCGAGACAGGAAAATATAGCCTGGACTAAAGCCTGACTCTGTCTCAAAAAGTTGTTGTTTTTTTTTTTGTTTGTTTTTTTGTTTTTTGTTTTGTTTTTTTCAGTATGTGTACCTGTTCCAGATCCCACTTTCTATTACAAACAGAAGACAACCTTTGGTGTTGACCCTTCCACCTTGTGTGAGGCAAGGTTTCTTATTGTTTGCCATTGCATATGCTGGGGTAGCTGGCTCAGAAACTGCAGGCAGCCCATCTTCACTTCCCGTCTTGCTTGGAGTACAGATGCTTGCTACTGCATCCGGCTGTGTGTGGATTCTAGCTAATCTGAACACAGGTCCTCACTCCTTTGAAGCCAATGCCTTACCCACTGAAGTATCACCCCAGGCCACGGTTTATTGTTTTTTAAGTGAGGTCTCATTTATCTCAAGCTGGGCAAATTACAGCCAAGTATGACTTTGATCTCCTGATCTTCCCGCCTTTGCTTCCTAAGTGCTAGGATCACAGGTGTGTGCCATGACACCTAAGAATATGTTTCTAAGACAGAAAATAGGGGAATCTGAACTCATGGACTAGAGTTCATACCTTATTCAGTTTTTAAAACCTAAATTAATTCACAGTTTTCAGCAAATGCTCCAGACATTTACAAATAACTTTATAAATAGCTTGATGCCGGTGTTTATAGAATCATTAACTATTTTAAAGGACCATTTAGCTTTTTTTTTTAGTGACACATTGTGGTGTTTTATGGGAGAAATTATATACTGTTGATAGTATCTAATTTGGGATTTTGACAGGAGTTCTGGCCATATCCTTCACATTTGCTAAAAGGCTAAAGTGCTTGAAATAAACACGTGTATCCATGCACTCCATAATAGTCTCTTAATTACCCCTAGCATTTATATGGCATGCTGTAATTTCTAAAGTGCTTTACATACATTATCTGATGTCATCTGTTCTCTCCACACCACTGGGAGAGAGGAATGGGCAGGGTAGCTCTAATAAAACAATCGGCGGGCTGGAGAGATGGCTGGCTCAGTAAAGTGCCTTCAGAGCAAGTGTGGAGCCCTGACTTCAGATCCCCAGCGCCTATGGAAAATGTCCAGGGTGGTAGTGCGTGGCTCCAATCCCTAGTGCAGGACAGGGGAAGGCAGAGAGAGAGAGAGAGAGAGAGAGAGAGAGAGAGAGAGAGAGAGAGAGAGAGAGAGAGAGAGTATGAATCATCCTTGGAGTGTACTGGCCAGCCAGACCAGCTGAATCAATGAGTTTCAGGTTCTCCTGTGTCTAATTTGCTATTCTGTAGTCGTGATGACAGACCATGACCAAAAGCAACTTGGAGAGGAAAGGGTTTATTTTAGCTTACAGGTTACAGTTTACCACCACTGGAAGCCAAGGCAGGAACTCAAGGCAAGAGCTTGAAGCAGAGACCGAGGAATACTAACTGCCCACTGACTTGCTTGCTCTGGCTCCTCCTCAGCTAGCTTTCTTATAAAACCCAGGGCCACCTGCCCAGGGCTGGCACTGCCCACAATGGGCTGGGCCCGCCTACATTACATTGGTCTACAGACGATTCTCACAGGCCAGTCTGATTCCTTTTCCCCCAAATCTGTCAAATGACAACTGAAGCTAACCATAACTGGATCAAAAAGAAAGAAAGGGGAATGATTGAAGAAAGATATTTAAAGTTGATCTCAGACATCCACATACCTACATTCACATATGTGTGTGCGCACACACTACAGGTACATATTCACACACACACACACACACACACACACACACACACACACACTCAAACATACCATACCCCCACCCCCAAGAATGCTGAGTTCCAAGCACTACCAGTGATTCTTAGGTGTAAGTGTGGTTTGTTAATAGCAGAACCTGGACAGGAAGCCTGACCTACTGCCTGCTTCATATAGTCTGTGGGTTCAGGGCATGTATGAGAGTTTGGAAGCTTTGCTTTACCATTTAGGGATGTGTGACTTGGGATGAGTCATTTAACATCGCTGAAACATGCTTTTCTTATCTGTAAATCAATCAGGACAAAAATGGAGCCTTGGGGTTGGAGAGATGGCTCAGTAATTAAGAAAACTGGCTGTTTTTCTCTCTGGACCCAGGTTCCAGTCTCAGCGTCCATACAGCAGCTTGTAACTATCTGTAACTCCAGTTTTATGGGATCTAATGCCTCAGCAGGCACCGGGCATGTACATGGCTCACAGGCATACATGTAGGCAAAATGCCTGTACATGTAAAACTAAAGTAATAAAGAGAGAATATGTACCGCTGTTGCAGAGAATCTGAATTCAGTTTCTAGCATTCACATTGGGTAGCCCACAATTGTCTGTCTGTGGGTACACACACACACACACACACACACACATATACATATATGCACACACATATATACATATAAACATATGCACACACATGTATACATACACATGTATGCACATACACACATGTACACGTACATACATGCATACACATATATACATATAAGTACACACAGAGAGACATATACACATGTACTAAATAACAATCATCTAAGAAGTGGACCTTGATAAATTTTAAACCAGTTTGCAAAGAGAAAGGTTTAGCTGGGATTTGGGGTGGTCCAGTGGATAAAGTGCTTGCTGTACAAGCACGAGGACCTGGATTTGAATTTTATTGCCCGTGTCATGTCAAAAAGCCAGAGGTGGCAGCGCAAACCTGTAATCTTAGCGCGTCCAAGGTAGAGTCCAGATGGTGGTAACGGTGATGGCTTTTGTGAAGATGGTGATGACAGCGATGGCAATGATGGTGCCTGTGGTGATGGTGATGATGGTGGTGGTGGTGACAGTGATGGTGACAGTGTGATGACAGTGATGGTGGTGGTAATGGTGGTGGTGATAGTGAGGGTGGTGATGGTGACAGTGATTAGGGTGACAGTGGTGAGGGTGACAGTGTAGATGATGACAGTGGAGATGGTGATGGTGACAATGGTGACAGTGGTGATGGTGACAATGGTGACAGTGGTGATGGTGACAATAGTGATAACAGTGATGGTGGTGGTGACAGTAGTGACAGTGGTGGTGACAGAGAGGATGTTGGTGATGAAGGTAGAATTAGTGAATTGTGGTACCACAAAAATTAAAAATGCTGCACAAAGAAATCTGAATTGTCACTGAGCAAAGTAAGGAAGCCTCAAAGGTCAAAACGAAAGAGAAATGAGAGTGTGAGAGTTAACCTGTGGAATTGGAAACTGTTCAGCTGCCCTCGGACACCTGCCGAAGCCTCATAGGCCTGTCTTCCTGTGCTCAGCTGAGGGACGGAGGAAGCCCAGGGACATCTGGTGGACCACTGCTCGAGGCCAGGACTGCATAGCCCTCAAAAGAATGAACTAGCAAGATTGTGTGGTGGTGCAATCATTTGTCAGCACACTAAGTCCTGAGGAAAGAGACGCTCAGTGTCACTGCGTTGTTGGTACTTCACTAGTTTGAGACAAAGACTCACTGTATAACCTGTTGGGGATTGGTTTTAACGTTTATTTTAATCGGGAACCTGCATGTCCAAATGCTGAAGGTCCTTGTTCCCAGTTGGGTTTTGGTCAATCAATAAAGATGCCAGCAACCAATGATTGGGCAATGGGAGGATGGCTGGACCCTTGTGTGGGTTAGGAACTGGGGAAAAGGAGAGACAGAGGATTGCCATGATGTGGTATGAGATGGATCAGACTTAGAGCTGCAGGAGAGAGAGCCAACGAGCCAAGTGAGATTTCAGATAAGTGGCCACTGGCCACTTCCCCAATTGGGCCTAGGGTAGCAGGCAGAGGATTAGAAATGCTCAGCTATTAAGCTAGGTGGCACATTAAAATAAGCTTGTGTGTGTGTGTGTGTGTGTGTGTGTGTGTGCCTTTCATTCCCAGATTCAAAGACTCCATGGGTGAGTAGCTGGAAGCACACTCTGCCGAGAGCACAAAGCAGAGCAGCTAAAATCTCATGCTACAGAGGCCAAGGCATCTCTTATAAACAGAAACATTCAGCTGGGCTGGCTTACAGTTCAGGGGGTCAGTCCATTATCATCATGGCGGGAAGCATGGCGGTGTGCAGGCAGACATGGTGCTGGAGGAGGAGCTGAGAGCTCTACATCTGGACCCATAGGCAGCAGAAAGAAAACTGCGCTACTAGATACAGCTTGAGTGGCTGAGGCTTCAAAGTCCACCCTGTAGTGATGTTCTTCTCCCAACAAAGGCACACCTTTTAATAGTGGCACCCACTAGGAGCCTATGGGCCATTTTATTCACACCAGCACGAGATCTGGGGGACCAGTTTCCAAGATCAGTTGCTACACCAGTATGGCAGCTGCTTTGGTTTCCACCACCTTGGCAGCTGCCTGTGTGGCTCATCGCAGAGCCAGGTCTAAAAGCAAGGGGCAGAAAGAAACCTAAAGAGTGAGTTCTGTGCCCTGTCAGCTTTCTCAAAGCCCCACAGAGAAAAGAGACTGTCCTTATTGGTGAGCTTCAAACCCCTGGAGGCTCCCCTGGTATCCTTGGAAGGCACAGGCTGCTGGGCTTTGAATACACAGTGTGTGTGAACACTTGGTCCCCAGCTGGGGGTCCATTTGGAGGTATGGAACCCTTATTGGAGACCTGCACTGAGGTTTTATGGCCTGGCTCCACTTCTCTCTCTGCTTCCCGAGTGTGGACGCAGTATGAACAACCAGCTTCCTGCTCTGGATGGCATGTCCTCCTGATCACAATGGTCTCTGTCGGAACTGGAACTGAGCCCACTCTCCCTTAAGTTGCCTTTTGCCATGGTATTTTATCACAGCAGCAGACAAGAAACAAGGATGCGGGTGTTGGCAAGGGCTGAACAGGCTTGGTGCTGCTGGAACCACTTAGGGACATAGCCCTGCTCCTGTTGTTGGAAAGACTGTTCTTTTAGATTTTTTTTTAAAAATTAGTTTACGTTCAGGCTCAGTGTGTTGGCACGCACACGGAACCTTAGCACTAGAGAGCTAGAGGCAGACAGAACTCTATGCGTTTGAGGATAATTTGACCTACACAGTGAGTTCTCTGTTCTTCCTGAGCTACATAGTGAGACCCTGTCTCAAAAAGAAACAACTTAGGTTTGCCATAGAAAGCAACGAGGATCCCTATGACATTTGCACATGGTTTCATGCCCTTTGCTCTTATCCACCCCACAGAACCCCAACTCTACTTCTCCCCTCCTGCTGATCCTCTTCCTTTTAAACAACTCCCTTCTACTACCCCTGACACACACACAGACACACAGACACAGGCAGAGGTGCACACACATACACAGACCCAGACACAAACACACAGGCACACACACAGACAGAGGTGCACACACATACACAGACAGATACAAACACAGGTACACACACATACACAGACACAGGCACACTCATACAGACACTGATTCACACACACACAGACATACAGTCAGAGACACACACATAGACACACAGACACACACACAGACATATAGACACAGACTCACAGACAGACATACACATACACACACAGACTCAGAGACACAGACAGACACACTGATACAAAGACACAGATACACAGAACTACGTAGACACACTGACACACAGGCACAGACACACAGACACACACAGATACACTGACACACAGACACAAATACACAGACACAGAAACACACACAAGCACACTGATACACACAGACACACACACACAGGCACACTGACACACAAGCACACACACAGACACACACATGTGTAGGATAACACACAAAGTATGGGTTTTAACGTGACATCCTCATGTAATTATATTTTGTTCTAATTAGATCCCTTTCCCAATTTCCCTCCTTGTGCCCCCTGCCCCATTTCCCTCCTTCCCAGATTGTACCCCTTGTATTCCTGTAGTATTCTATTGCTGTATTGCCAATATCCCTTAAGATAGATCTCATTAACTGCTTTTACAGTCCTTTTTCCGGTTCTCTCTCTCTCTCTCTCTCTCTCTCTCTCTCTCTCTCTCTCTCTCTCTCTCTCT
>NC_034612.1:30946527-30978918 GCF_900095145.1 Mus pahari
ACAACCTTTGTTTTTCTGAATCTGGCTTATTTTGCTTAACACAATGATCTCCAGTTCCATCCATTTTCCTGCAAACATCATGCCTTTATTCTCGTTTGCAGGTGCATAAAATTGCACTGCGCACACGTGCCACATAGTCCTTATTCACTCACCTGTCGGTGGACATCTAGGCTGGTTCTGTATCTTTCCTAAACTGCCAACCATGCAGCAGCAAACATGAATATACAAATAGTCCTGTGGTACTTTGAGTCCATCCTTAGATGTGGTACAACTGAGCTCATGGTAGTTCTAACTTTTGAGGAACCGCCATGCTGACTTAAATAGTGGCTACCCCACCTTATGGTCCCACCAACAGGGAATCAAGGCTTATGTCTTCTATCTTAGTTATTTTTCTGTTGTTGTGATAAGTCATCATGGCCATAGCAGTTTATTGAAGGAAGGTGGGGTGTGTTGTTGTTGTTGTTGTTGTTGTTTTTGAGGGGTGGTTGTGCTTATGGTCCCTGTGGGTTAGGGCCTTGTAACCACAGGGATAGCACAACAGCAGGCAGCAGACATAGCGGCTGGAGCTGGAAGCTTCCTGAGGGCTCACACCTCAAACCACAGAGAAGGCAAACTAGCAGTGGCATAAAGGTTTAAACCCTCCAAGGCAGCCCCAGTAACATACTTCCTGCAGCAAGGCTATGTCTTTTAAACTGCCCCAACGGCGCCACCAACTGGGGACCAAGCATTAAAATTCCCAAGACTATGGTGAACATCTCATCCGAACCACCACACCAACCTTGCTGGAGTTTGTTCTTCCCTCCCTCCCTCCCTCTTTCTTTTTCATTTTGAGATGGGGTTTCTCTATGTAGCCCATTTCACCTTCCCCAGTGCTGCGACCACAGGCAGGTGCTTCCACACCCAGTCCCCCTGTGTCCTCACGTGGTAGAAGGATGGGGAGGGCAAAGGGGAGCAGCACCCACTCTTTGAAATGATACTAGTCCCATCTATGGAGGCAGAGACTTCACAGCCAAGGCACACATTCACAGTCCTACCCCATAATGCTACTTTACAGTCATGGAATGGTACCACGAGCTTTGCGGGGAGCACCAGGTTCTAAGCCCCCCTGACTCCCCTGCATCTAAGGTGTACTTGCCTAGGGCGAACATGGTTAACACATATTGTCTAACTGTATTAAACTTTCAAAGAAGAGCGAATATCATTGCAACAGTGGGGCCAGAGAGATGATTCATCTGTTAGGAGTACATGTTGCTTTCCGGGAGAAGCTGAGTTTGTTTTCCAGCGTCTATATTAGGTGGCTAACAAACCATGGTAATTCCATCTCCAAGAGATCCAATGCCCTCTTCTGAGCATTGAGCACCTGCACACATCCATCCATCCATCCATCCATCCATCCATCCATCTATCCATCCACCAATCTATTTGTGTATCCATTTACCTATTTGCTTCTCTAAACATCCACCCATCTAGCCAATCTGCCCACACATCCACCCGTCTACCCACTTGCTCATCCATCCAATAATGATATAGACCTATCTGCTCATCTATTCATGCAGCCATCCGTCCATCCACCCAACCAGTCACTTCTTTCTCTGTCTCTCTTTCTCTTTCTCCTCCCCATCCCTTCACCCATCTACCCAATGCCTCCAATCACCCATCTAACCATCCATCCATCCATTCATCCATCCATCCATCCATCCATCCATCCATCCATCCATCCATCCATCCAATTACCTGTCCATCCTTTCAATTATCCTGTTGTAGATTGCCCTGGTGCTGTTTGTATTTTGATGTTAATTCCACTTCCTCAAGAGGGGCTGCCCTGACTAGGAGTGGATCACATATTCAGGTAAATTCATGTGAACTCTCCCCATTTTAGCTGGTCAAATAAAGACTAGAGCCTGTGATTGGGCAGTGGAAGGAAAAGGTGGGGCTGGAGGTTTTAGAGGGGGTGTGAAAAAAGGAAGGAGAGAGACAGATGAGGAGACTGAGAAAACAGAGGAAGACGGAGGAAGAGGAGGTGGAAGGAAGATGGAGCAGAACCACGTGGCCTGGAGAAGCCTCAAGTAGCAAGGGGTCTCATAGCTGGGGAATAGGGTAGTGTAGATCTGCCCAATCTAGGCGTGCAGCTTATAAACATTTCAACTGAGTTGTGTGCTCCTTACACAGGCTTGTTGGGGTTGGAGATTTACTGCAACATTATCCCACCATATACTTCCTATCTACTCATCTATCACCTACCTGCCCACCCATTCATCCAGCTACCATTATATTTACCTATTCATTCACCCAATCATTCACCTAACCATTCATCCATCCATCCATCCATCCATCCATCCATCCATCCATCCTCTTACTCCACTACCTACCCATCCATCCATTCACCCACCCACTAAAAACCCACACATAACCATCCACTTCCTGGCCCCTTCCTGTATGCCCTTTTTTTTCTGTTGGACATGAAGCAAAAAGTTCAAAACCAACCAAGCCGGTGGGGCTTAGTAAAAATGCACTAAACCTACTGAATCCATGAGCCCAAACAAACCTTTCTTAAGTTGTTCCCTCAGGTCTTTTGATCACAGAGACACAAAAATAACTAATACACAATTTGATGTCAGGGTCAGTTAGATATCTCTGGGGTCTGGAATAAATTCCTGCCTTGGAGTTCTCTAATGGAATGTATGAGAGAGGGAGAGTGTATACATGCACAAAGGAATTTTTTTAAAAAGGCATTGGTTTATAGAATAGTGGCGGCGGTGAGGTCCAACATCTGCAGTGTGGGCCAGCAGGGTGGAGATCCGGAAGAGCAGATGTTGTAGGTCAAGGCCAAAAGCATCTGTTGGAGAAACTGTCCCTTCTCAGGAGAGTCAGTCTGCTCTGTTCAAGCTTTCAGCTGCCCAGATGTGATCCAGCCACAGGATCCAGCCACTGTGCCTTTCTCTAGGTCCTCTGATTTAAATGCACATCTCACCCAGGCACAGCCTCACAGAAGCATCAGGGTTAGATGGCTGGATGCAGAGTGGTGTCAGCGGGGTGCCATGACCCAGCTAAACCAACACATGAAATGGGACCTATCAGCCTGTATTAGAAGACTTGTTTGATTGGGGAGATGGCTCAGTTAGCAGAGTACTTGCCTCCCAAGTACTGAGTGTCACTCTTCAGAACCCACGTGGAAAGCTGGGTGTGGTGGCATGTGCCTCAGATCCTCACTTTTGGCAAAATGGGGGAGGCAGACAGACTGATTGGTCCTTGCGGCTTGTTGGTCCACTCGCTTGCCTATGTGGCCAGTTTCTAGGCCAGCGAGAGCTCCTGTCTCAGATGAAAGGTGGAAGACACAGGGCAATGACATCTGAAGTCTTCTGACCTTTGCACTCATGCCATGCATGCATGCAGACCACATTAACACAAATGAGTGTGTTTGTGCATGTGCATCCACACACACGCACACACACACACACACAGAGAGAGAGAGAGAGAGAGAGAGAGAGAGAGAGAGAGAGAGAGAGAGACCGAGACTTGACACAAGATTTCTTCAGCATTCCCAAAGGACACTAGAGATTCCATATGTCACCTACTGTTAAATGTTCTATGGAAGTTTCTACCCATAGTGACTTGCCCTTAGTAAGACAGTAACTTAGAGCAGTCTATGATGTTTGAGCCTTGCTCAGAGCCTGAGATGAAGTCACATAGTTGTCCAAGTCTGCTGAATTGCTCCACAAAACTGCCTCTCATTTCTATAAATATTCTCTTCCTGGAGTTGGGGGACAAGTGATTCGAATCTAGATTCAAACAGGGAAGCGTGGCTGAGGGTGGAGGCCCTAGCAGAGCACATGCTTCATGTGTAGGAAGCCACAGAACCCATGCAATGGGACAGAAGCAGACAGGGAAGTGCTTCTGAGTATGGGGCCCAGACTTCATGACCAGCCCTTCCTTTAAAAATGTGCTGACTTTAGAACAAACAAGGCAGTGATTGTCCCTCCAAAATGTGCTTGCAGTGCTCCATAGAGTCCTCATGTCAAGTTCTAAAAATATAGACCAATTCCAGAGGGAGGGCCTCTATCAATACTATCAAGGCCCCAGCTTGCCGCCCCATCCATCCATCCATCCACCCACCCATCCACCCATCCTTCCATGCATCCATCAGCCATTCAATTACTCACTCACATATCTACTGATCCACCCATCCATTTACCAACTCAACTAGATAGTTGAGACATATCCTATAGATATAGATCTATTCATCCTATCCATCCATCCATCCATCCATCCATCCATCCATCCATCCATCCATCCATCCATCCATCCATCTATTCACTCATTCATTTACCAATTCATCAATTTACATACCCATCCCCACTACTGATCCACCTATCTACCTATCCATCTACCAACTCAATTATCCATACATCCATGCATCCATCCATCTACCCATCCATGCATCCATGCATCCATGCATCTACCCATCCATACATCCATCTATCCATCCATTCATAGCCATTTGCCCACCCATCTACTGACCCACCTATCCATCTATCCATCCAGCCACTCAGTTGTCAGTTACTCATTCATTTACTTACCTACCCACCCACCCATCTATCTACCAAACCACCAGTTTGTGGCTATTTCCTTCCAGATGAAACATTCCCTATGGAGGGAAGCAGGCCACTTGTAAGACTCAGAATTTACTATTCTCAGGAAGCTCCTGAAACTTAGAAGATTCCTAACACCCCTACCCAATATACAAATGGTAGTCACTCCTGGAGAGGAGACTCCAACATGCCTGGATGCCTTCAAGTCATGTAGGCAACTCTAGGGATGTAGCTTTTGTGAGTCTTCATCTGTGCTGAGATGGTCTTTTAAGTGATGCAGCTGCCTGAGTCACCCACACTTCTGTAAATAAAGAAATCCCCTACTTATTCCTGTAAGTAGCCCCAAATATACACATTGGTTTACCAAGATAGGCTTGGGTAGACCAGTTTCTTTGGTTTATCACCAGTCCCTTATCTGGGATGAAGGAACGTTAGTTCATGTCTCTCCAGGAGAAGTCACATAATACTCTCCATCCACTTTTCCCTCTACTATCTATCCATCCATCCATCCTTCCCTCCCTCCCTCTTCCAGCATATCCACCCCTCCACTCTTGCATGTATTGTACCCACCCACCCACACACCAATTCTTCTGTCCATCCACTCATTCCTCTAGCCTCTGTCCTTCACCCATCTTCCATGCAGTGCTGAAATTCAGGGACACCAGCCTCACCTTGATGTACACAGTCTCTCTCTCATGGGTGAACTCAGGGAGACAGATAAAATATGTTTATCCATATTCTCTCAAGTTTGTTAAGAGCCAAGAATGAGGGCTGGAGAGATTGCTCAGTGGTTAGGAGCACTGGCTCTTTTCTCTGAGGTCCTGAGTTCAATTCCCAGCAACTACATGGTGGCTCGCAACCACCTGTAATGAGAATCCCATGCCCTCTTCTGTTGTGTCTGAAGACAGCTATAGTGTGCTCATACATAAAATAAATAAAATCTTTGAAAAAATGACATGTCTCTTTAAAAAGAGCCAAAAATGAGAATCCTGGAAGTCCACCAATCCACCCATCCACCTATCTATCTATCCACTCGCTTGCTCACTCACTCACTCACTCACTCACTCACTCACTCACTCACTCACTCACAAACCAGATGGAAGATGATGGTAGCTGGGCCCAGTTTGCTGGTATGGACTCAAGTAATGCTTCTCTGGAGAAGCTGAGTTTGAAAGGAGAGAATTGGAGGGAGATGGTGTCTTAATTTTATTTATGTTTCTATGATAAAATACCTTGACAAAAAACACACTTGTGGAGAAAAGGGTTTATTTCAGGTTACAATCTTAGGCCACAGTCCATCATTGTGGGTAAGTCAAGGCAGGGATGTCAAGACACCCAGAAAGCCGAGAAAAATGAATGCAGGCATGCATGTTAGCTTGTTTGTGCTAGTTTGGTTTTTCCATTCTTACACAGGGTAGGGCCCCTGCCTAGGGAATGGTGCTGCCCAAAGTGGGTGGGTCTTCCCATATCAATTAAGACAATTAAGATAACTCCCTACAGATATGCTCCATTGTAGACAGTCCCTCATTCTAGTGTGTTGACAATTAACACTAATGATCCCAGATGTGTTTTCTGGCCTAGGAAACAGCAGTAGTTAAGGTCCAGAGATAAGAGCAACCATTGGCCCAGTTGTGAGCTGGGCTGAAAGACTGGAGAGGGTGGGCTTATGTGAAGGCAGAGAGAAAGGATGATGAAGAAATTGTGGTGTAGAGGAATGTGGTGCTGGGAAGGAATCCCAAGGGGTTTTAGCGTCAGAAGATGGTTACTATCCTCTTGCTCAATGGACAGTGTTTTTTTTTTTGAGTGAGGGGCTACATTGTTGAGTGTTGGCTTTATTTTTATATAGTAGGAAGAAAATGTGTTAGTGCTTTAAGGTGTGTGTGTGTGTGTGTGTGTGTGTGTGTGTGCATGTGTGCAAGCACATAGTGGTCAGAGGACAACTGTGTGGAATTTTCTTCTATTGTGGGTTCTAGGGATCAAATTCAGGTCATCTTTCTTGTGAAGCAAGTTTTTTTCCCTACTGAGCCATCCCTCCAGCTCCGTATGTCATGTTTATTGTTCTCACTGTTGTTCCTGTATTATGGTCATACTGTTCCCACTTTTGAGATGAGGAACAGGAAAACAGCGAGGTTTGGTCATGTGCTAGAGTCCACAGCTAGCAGTTGGTAGAGTCAGGATTCCAATGCAGACAGCCAGGCCCTCATGTCCAGACCCTTGGACATTGCCTCCAGGAAGTTGCACCAGCAAGGACCAATTAAGTTACAATGTAGAGAACAAACAAACAAACAAAACCCCCCAAAAATAAAAAAATAAAAAACACAACAAAACCCCCAAAACTTTTGTCTATCTGTCTCTTTTTGGGATGCTGGATTGTGTACATTCTAACTAAGGACTCTACCACTGAGCCACACCCCAGCCCCTCACTGGGGGATCCTAGGCATGTGCTCTACCACTGAGCCACACTCCAGCCCCTCACTGGGGGATCCTAGGCAGGGGCTCTACCACTGAGCCACACCCCAGTCCTTCACTGGGGGATTCTAGGCAAGTGTTCTACCACTGAGCCACACCCCAGCCCCTCACTGGGGGATTCTAGGCAGGGGCTCTACCATTGAGCTACATTCCCAGTTTTATTTCAACTTTTTAGCTTTATTAGTTAATTAATGGTGTGTGTGTATGTATGTAGGGAGGGCTTGTCTATGGAAGTCGGAGCTTGTGAGAGTCGATCCTTCCCTTTTGCCATTTGGGATCCAGGAGTCAAATCCAATTTGTTAGACTTAGCAGCAAGCATCTTTCATCCCACTAGCTCTTCATTTTATTTTTCAATGTTTACCTAGGAGTGGTGAGAGCACTCACAGCATACATGTGGGCATCAGCAGACAGCTTTCAGGAGTTGCTCCTCTCCATCTCCCATGTGGCTTCTAGGATCTAATTTAGATCATCAGCTTGGTGGCACGCGCCTTTACACACTAAGGTGTCATGCCAGGCTTCACTTTAAAGCTTTGAGACAGGGTCACATGTAGTGGTCTGGGCTGGCTTTGAACTCACGTTGCCACCCAGGAAGATATCTGTAACCCTCCTACCTCAGATGTCTTGCAGCTGGAATAGTGATTAAGCCTGCACTTCCAGGTTTAGCTTCGGTGCGGCTTTCTAACAGCAAAGCTGCATTTTACTTTTTCTTTTTTTTCCAGTCAACGTGCTGCTGGGCAGACTATCTGTCCGTGACGAATCTCTGCCTTGAGGTTAAGGCCACATCAAACACATGGTGACATCACAGGGAATCAAGTGTACTCTGGTCTCCCATATCTCTGCCACCAACGAGTCATAGGGACAGGTTGTACTCCGAGCTCTTTCCCAGTCCCGTGAGATGGTGACAACGGGGGACGTCGAGAACGTGACACCCACTTGAGGCAGTGCCTGGAAGCACCATGGTACACTGGGAGGAGGTGAAAATCCCGACCCTCTTCTTCAGAGGAGTTGATACTGGGCCATTTCCATGAACCAGTGGAGTATTCTGAGAACCAGGCCTCTGGGCAGAGCTGGGCACGGAGGCCAGCCGATCCTACCCATGCCAGAGCTGCAGGTGACCTGGCAATGCTGGCTGGGCACGGAGACACATAGCAAATGGTTTTCCTTTCTCAGATGGTGACTCACTTGCCTTTTAGCCTCATCTCCTCGTCTTTTTCCAATCCAGGCTTCCTGTCCCTTTCCTGAGGCCTGGACATGTTGGGTTTAGTTGATTCATGATCCTCCTGCCTCAGCTCCTAGAGTGCTGAGGTTACACGGTTCTGCCACCACGCCATGCTTGAGAGTATCATCTTTCCTACAATAAAACACAGTCTGCATGTGTATATTTGCATAAGTGCTCCAGAGCTCACGTGGCTCTCAGAGAACAACTTCTGGAAGTTGGTTCTGTTCTTTGTCTGTGTATGTTTTAGGGATCTCAGGTCCTCAGGCTTGGCAGGAGGAGTCTGTACTTACTGAATCACCTTGCCACCCTGAAAAAGTACCTACTATGTACACACTCATTTCCCACTCTCTCTTAGGTGCACGTTCTCTCATGATCTTCCAGCTATCCCTCATGCTGGAGATACTATGGGCACTCAGTAAATGCTGGAGGAATGAATGAATGAATGAATGAACAGCCTTCTGACTGGGAGAGGATGTGGTCTCATATCTATGCATCCTTGCCAGGTCCTCAGGCACCAGCGAAATTCCTGCTCCCCTCACTGGTGGCCCCAACCTTCGCCTAGAGAACCTTGGAGGAGGAGTTGGGGAGTCGCTGGTTAAAATTCTATTTATGACCACCAGAGGTCGCTCACGCCCCATACAGAAACTGCTAAGCTCTGTCGTGTCCTGGGCACTGGGAGAAATCTTTTCTGAGTTCTCCATGCAGCCTGCTGTTTGTTCTCATTAGCACCTACCTAGGTTTGCTCCCCCAGAACCTGACAGGTGTGACCAGCATCTTAAGCACTGGGCTAGACAGCTGTAGATGAGAACGCTACAGAGTCTCCCCCCACCCCTCTCTCTGTGCGCGTGGGGAACATTGAGGCTGAGATACTCTGGTATCATCCAGTCACCACCCATCAGATTCTGCCTAGGCCTCCCGGAAGACCAGCTGCACAGGGCCGTTCATCAACATCAGCAAACCTCCCAGGTTGGACAGGAGCCCTCAGCTGGCTCCGGGGGAGCAAACCCCTCCCCCGACCTCTCCCAGGGGTCCAGCCCAGCTACTTGTACTAGGGCTTAGCTTACAGTTCAGGCTTCAAGCCTCAGGAGCCCCCTCCAGGTATTCCTCGGGCTAGGTTGTCCTATCCAGCCTCGAGCCGATGATATAACTGAGTTCTAGAATATATTCCAACAGGGCTGGAGAGGAGGCTCAGAGGTTAAGAGCACTGACTGCTCTTCCAGAGGTCCTGAGTTCAATTCCCAGCAACCACATGGTGGCTCATAACCATCTGTAATGGGATCTGACGCCCTCTTCTGGTGTGTGTGAAGACAGTTACATTGTATTCATCATATATATCAAATAAATAAATAAAATTTTAAAAAAGAATATATTCCAATAGCCAGAGAAAGTCTAGAACTCCCTCTGTTTCTCACACCCTGCCTTAATGAAGCAGAGTTATCTATCTATTATCTATCTATCTATCTATCTATCTATCTATCTATCTATCTATCTATGTTTCATTTGCTGTTATAACTAACCCTTCTGTCCATGTCCCAGTTCTCTCTTTGGCTATAAAGGCAACACCTATTCTCTGGGGATGTCCCGACATCCCTGTCTTCCTGCATATCACAGGGCCAGACCTGGATGTGCCCAGTGTAGGCCAGGCAGGGCCAGGCAGGGACACAACCTAACTTCTTATCCTTGTTTTACTCCACTAACTGGTTGTGACTTTGTCTCTTTCAAGTTTCTGTCCACCATGAACTGACAGGTGGGACTCTGAGACCTGGGAAGGCCCGGAGGGACGTTTGTGTAAGCTCTGTAATGGTGTGTGAAGCCAGCAGAATTTAGAGACCCCTAGCCATTTTCACTAAACGATGTCACTGTGCAGCTGGAGAAACCAAAGCTTGGGAGCCTGAGGAGAGAGGACACGCCCACCATTACCATATCCATCCTTACCAGGTCAAGAACTGGATACTCCATGACCATTAGGCCTCTCCCTTGACTCTACCGCTTGTGTATGTGTGTTGTAATTTATGTTTTTTCATGTCTTAGTGCTCTAGCTACGTGTACACCTGCATGCCAGAAGAGGGCATCAGATCCCATTACAGATGGTTGTGAGCCACCGTGCACACCATGTGGTTGCTGGGAACTGACTCAGGACCCCTGGAAGAGCAGTCCATGTTCTTAACTGCTGAGTCATCTCTCCAGCCCTGTGCCAGGCAGGCCTAGGCCCAAAGGCTGCTTTGAGAATGCTGTCCAGGCCTTTTCTGGTCCTCTGACCCTTCTGCTTGGGCTGGCTGGCTTCATGTTCCAGGACAAGCTTGTAGTCAGAGTCCATCAATGAGCAGCGCCTCCCACATGCCTAACAGAGACCTGGGTCCTGGGGCTGGGGAGATGGCTCAGTCAATACAGCGCTTGCCTTAGGCATGAGGGCCTAAGTTTGACTTCTAGACCTCATATTAGAATCAGGGCATCATGGGGAAGACTCCTAATCCAGGCATCGTCGAGGTAGAGACAAAGCAGCCAGTTTAGCTCAATTGGCAAGTTCCGGGAACACTGAGAGACCCTGTCTCAATAAAACAAGGTGGATAGCGCCCGATGACACCCGATGCTGTCTTTGATCTCCACACCCCTGCATGACACGCACATCCCCCACACCCCACCCACATCCATATTTCCAAGAAATGCAGAGTCCAAGGGTCGCCGGCACCTCCGCATTCAGAACGCTGGAGGGAGACTCTGAGGCTTTGCGGGCTCCAGGCTTGCCCTCTGTCCTCAGTCCCACGGAAGCCTGAGCAACACCATCCTTCAGCCACGTGTGACCTCCTCACTCCACACATGTAAGACTCCAGCCAAGGTCTGTTCTCAGTGTCACAGCAGAATAGAAGAGTGGGGTCTGCCACGGTTAATCTTGGTTGTTAAGTTGAGGGAACCAGCTAAGAGACTTGCCACTGGCTGGGCCGTCACCCAGATAGGAGGAGACCTTCCCCAGAGTAGGCAGCGCCCTCCGGTGGTCCAGGAGGAAAGCAGTGCTTTGCCTCTCTGCCTTTCCTCCTTGATTTTGAGTCTATCTACTCTGTTGCTGCTTCTGCTGCGGCTACAGCTATCCTTACTAACCCCAGAATCTAGCTTCTTCAGCCTTCCCACACGAGCTGAAGACACACAGTTTACCAGTGTTCTGGCAGGCCGGCCTTCAACACCAGGTTGGGAACGCTGAAGCACCTGGTTGCATACACTGAGCAGCTACCATGTTCCCAAACTCTCCAGCATACAGACCACCACCGCTGGATTACCCAGCCCCTGTCATGAAAGCCAGTTTAGTAAATTCTCTCTGAAGGACCCAGGGAGCTGAAGGGGTCTGCAGCCCCATAGGAGGAACAGTAATATGAGCTAACCAGTACCTCCAGAGCTGCCTGGGGCTAAACCACCGATCAAAGAAAACACATAGTGGGACTCATGGCTCTAGCTGCATATGTAGCAGAGGATGGTCTAGTCGGCCATTAATGGGAGGAGAAACCCTTGGTCTTGTGACGATTCTGAGCCCCAGTTTAGGGAAATGCCAGGAAGTGGGAGCGGATGGGTTGGGGAGCAGGAGGGTGGAGGGGGTTAGGGGATTTTTGGAGAGGAAACTAGGAAAGGGGATAGCATTTGAAATCAAATAAAGAAAATATCTAATAAAAAAATCACAAAACCAAAAATAATTTCTCTCTGTAACATATATTCATTCTCTTGGTTCTGGTCTTCTCGGGAACCCTGGGACCAGCTGTTAAGAGTATTTTCTGCTTTCCAGAGAACCCAAGTTCAGTACTTGGCACCCACTTTGGGTGACTTATTACCATCTGTGACCCCCAACTTCAAGGGAACTGACACAATCGTCTACCCTCTTAGGACACCTGTAACCACATTGCAATACATAAACACAGACACGTGCATATAAATAAAGTAAAGATAATTATATTAATAAAGAATCCTTAATAATACAGAGACATAGCCCAGTAGGCCTTTAGGCTGCAACGCATGTGGCAAAGCTTTTTAGTACAGAAGGAATTTGAAGACTTAATTGAGGGCATGTCAAAGCCACCCAGGCCACCATCATCATGAATTAGAGCCCATTCCTCTGGAAAAGGAACACAGCCATCTGTTGTGGCCAGAGGAGGCTGTTCTAGCCATTGAGAGGCGGCGCTGGGTGCCATGGTAACAATGCACTATAATTAACGTGGTCTTACCTGCATGAATTCTCTAAAATATACCTGGTAGTTATTTCTCTCACTACTGTGTCAAATGCCTAACAAAGCAGCTTAGGGTAAGCTTGGCTCATGGTTTGAGTGGGTTTAGTCTATTGTGATATGGGAGGTGTGGTGAAGTTGATGGTAGTAGGAGCATTGGCTGGGATTCCTCAGATCTTAGTGGATCAGGAGAACCTGGGCTGGAACTGGGACCCAGAATATAACCCTCAGGCCTTCCAACACGAGATGTACTTCTTGCTTTGTTCTACTTTCTTAAGGTTCCACAACATCTCCAATTAGCTTCACAGAGTTCAAGCATGAATCTGAGGGGAAAGGATGCCTCACACTCAAACCAAACTTCTAAAACTGGTTCCTACATTATCCATGGTTATGTCTTGTTCCTGCTCTCCTTGAACATGCCCTTCTGTTTCCTTCTTCTTTTGCCCATGAAGCTTCTATTCACCCTTTGATACCCAGCCCAAGTGGCTCCTGTTCACCTTTTGATACCCAGTTCAAATAGCTCCTGTTCACCCTTTGATACTTAGGTCAAATGTCCCTTTCTTCCCATTTACACTCACTAACTTTCTCATTCTATCTTCAAGTGTCTGGTACAAATACAAATGATCTTTGTTTTAGAGCTGGTTTTGTTTTTTGCAAAGTTATGCAAGTTCACCTGTCCTTTTTCCTGTAACATGATCACAGATACTAGTGAACAGGACTCAGATTTCTCTCTTTCAAAGACAGTGTAACTGACAACACAAGGGGCTATAGCTATTGGCAGTTGAGGACTTAACTGGTTAGTATTTGTCCCAGGAGGGGCTTTGATCCCTCCTACTGGTGTGATGCTGTACTGGAATCATCTCAGATTAGCTGGTAAGATCTTTGTATGGTGTCTACTCCTAGCTTTGAATTCAATGTCATCATGTTACCAGTCAAAAATTTGCTATGGTGGGACTATTTATACAAGAGAAAAATTGGTGAATGTTATCAATTAGGCTTTTTGATTCCCCTTGTCTTTGTATGTGTAAGTTTTCTGGCACTCACAAAACGCCTGAGCCAATCAATCTAAAAAAGGGAGAAAAGGTTTGAATCTTGTATGCTTTGGTTTATGATCACTGAGGTCCTGTTATGATGGGTCTGCAATAGTATGGCACAGTGTGGTGGGAATGCCTGGCAGAAGAAGTTACTCATCTAACAGTGGCCACAAGCAGAGAGAAAACAGGGAAACCAGGCTGCTAGGATCCCTCGGAGGGCATTTGCTCAATGATATAACATCCTTTGATAGGCCTCACCTTCAAAAAGTTCAATAATTTTTCAAAAGCAATATGGACTGGTGTCCTGGCCTACAAATACATGGAAGTTTGAGGTTCCTTTTTCAAACCGCCCATCATTTATTTTCTCCACAGGCTCTAGCTTTCCTTGGTACCTGGACTGCTGGTGGATGGGTAAGAGTGCCCCCTGCCAGCAGACATTCCCCAGGGACACGTGAGGATTACCTGCGTGGATATGGCTGTGGGGTACTGGCAGAACATCCACTACACAGGACTATGGAGGTAGACAGTTTCAAATCCCAGTTCCCCTGTTGACTAAATGGCCATGGTCTGTCCAAGGCTGGGTTTGCCTGCATGAGTGAGCCACTGATGTTGGCTCAGCAAATACAGTCCCAAGGATGCTGACAGGTGTGGCCAAAGGTCGAAGGGCGTTGTGATAAAGGAGAGCCTTCGTGATTTACAGCCGCAGCCTGGACAGCAGAGCTGTTGATAGCAGGAAGATGGAGGAGCAACAGCAAGACAATCATGGCTGAGGGATCTGCATTTCATTGAGACGGTGCTGGAGTCCACACAGTGGAGATTAAATAGCCCGTTGCCTGAATGCAAAAAGGCGAAAATAAATCAGCCTTTACTGCAAGCAGGGTGGCAGGGAGTTAATTAGGAAAAGGAAAAAAAATACATTTCAGCTTACAAAGAGGCGGGGTGGGCATGCAGAGGATGAATGGGGTCCCTTACTCTTCCCATCAGAAGGCATGCGTGGCCCGGAAGGGTGACCGTCAGGCAGGCCCTGGCTGGGAAGGCAGAGGCTGCCTGCCTGCTGCCCACGGAGCTGAGTCAGGTCTTGCTTGAGTCCTGTCAGGATGAACTTGCAGGCTGGGAACTGGTGTCTGGGATTATCATGGTGCAGGGAAGGGACTATGGGTCATGCTCAGTGATGGCTCTGTATTGCACCAAGGAGGGGATTGCTTTGAATCTCCCGGGTTTTTCTCTTTCTGATTCCCAGCCAGGCAGGGCTTTCTGCTGGCTCCTCGTCCCTCACCTCAGGCTCCTTTCTACCTCAGTGGTGTTGTTCATGAGAGCCTCTGTCCTGGAACGCGTCTCCACTTTCTCCCCTTAGCTGACCACTCCAGCATTCTTACAAACCCAGCTTGGTTTTCTGCATCTAACCAATAATGCTAATTGAGCACGGTGGCACAGGTTTGACATCTCAGCCCTTTTTGAGGCTGAGGCAGGAGGATAGACATTCAGGGACAGCACAAAAGAACCTGTTTCCAAGTGGAGGTTAAGAAGACATCAGCGGATGGGGGAGTTGGGGATAGAGGGATGGGTAGAGGGGTAGGGGGTTCGGGACTGGCTAGATGGCTCAGTGAATGGGTAAAGAAGATTCTTGCTCTTAAGCCTGGTGATATGAGCTTGATTCCTAGGACTCACATGGTGGTGACCTCTACATATGTCTGTCTGTCTGTCTGTCTGTCTGTCTCTCTTACACACACACACACACACACACACACACACACACACACACACACACACACACACANACACACACACACACTGATGGTATTCCTGTTACAGGGAAGGTGGCAGACTGCAGAGAGTTCTCACAGACAGGAGGAGACCTTTGCTGTGGCCCATGGAAGGTGACAGTGGCCTGGACTGGAAAATGACTGCTATGATGAAGAGGTGACAGACTCGGTTGGACGGCAGCCCAGGCTGGCCCGTCTCACTTTGCTATGCTTGCATCTCTGCTGCTGAAATTCCTTTCTCAGGAGAGGCATAAACATCACGTCTTCTCCTAAGGTCCCAGCGACACGCCAAGGTCCAATAGCACCAACGTTTACCCTGGAATCAGTTCATTAGACTTACAGAACAATAGGAATCATGGCCGAGAGCATGCATGGGTCGCCTTAAAGCAGCTACACTGGGAGGTCTTTAGACAGCATGGAGGATGACTTTCCACGGCTGTGTAGATGGAGTCCCCTCCCCTTATCCTTTCCCACCCATATCCTCTAGCCCTTCCCAGAGGCCCCCAACGCCAAGCACAGTTAAGGCAGAATTGCGTACAACTGCTTGGGAAAGGTGGCTGGCTACTCAGGAGAAGGCCCTCTGACCCTCTCTTCCCTCTCCTGTGAGGGAGCATCAATATCCAACAAGCCCAGCTATGGTGGCCTTTTGCAAGCGGGCTCAGCTGCACTTCTAAAGATGGCAGCGGGAGTCCTGTACCATGGTCTCTATGACAAGCTTGTCTACGGAGCCTTAAGCCTCCCTGGGAGGCAGGGATGCCTTTGGAGCTGCAGATAATTCTCAGGTTCACAAATGAGGCTTAACTGCACTCTGTTTCCCCAAGGAGAACCCTTGTTCTCCTTGTGAGAGGAGGAAGTGAGGAGGAAGTGAGGAGGAAGCTGCCTTTGCTGACTCCCAACACCGGTGGGGGTAGGGTCAGATCCTCTGCTGGGATCCAAGGAACGCTCTCATGATGGCACACACTCACCCTCATTTCATGGATGCTGTGGGTTGATCTGGGAGTCCAACCCAGACAGCTAGACCTGGAACTGACTTAGGTGGCCCCTTCTGATCCTTCACAAACCTCTGTAAGAGGTGGCATGATGCTACCTGAGGACTGGCTTTAAATCAGCTTTTCTATCCCTCATGTCTAATCTCTATGTGCTGCTTAGCCCCAAGGCCAGCCAAAGAGGTTAGAGGTCAAGGAATCTGGCCCAGGGCCCAGTTCTAATGAAAGGCGCTCCAGTCCCCGCAGGTCATTCTCTGTGAATGGATGAAGGATCATAGACTGCCTATTCTCTGGACCAGTAATCAACCTCTGATCCCCCTGATGGGTAGGTAGAAATTTTTAGATGTAGCCAGATGTCCTGCAGGGAGAACATTGCATCTTAAAGCAAATCTTTGGGTTAATGGTAAAATGTGGGGGTGTGGCTCAGTGGTAGAACCCCTGCCTAGAATCCCCCAGTGAGGGGCTGGGGGTGTGGCTCAGTGGTAGAGCCCCTGCCTAGAATNCCCCAGTGAGGGGCTGGGGTGTGGCTCAGTGGTAGAACATTTCCTTAGCATGTGTGAAGCCTTGGGTTCAATTAGGATCTTTGGCACAAAAAAATAAAAATTAGAGGCTGGAGAGATGGCGTAGTAGTTAAGAACACTGGCTGCTCTTCAGAGGACCAGAGTTCAATTCCCAGCACCCACATGGTGGCTCACAACTGTCTGTAACTCCAGCTCCAGGGGCTCTGATGCCCTCACCATGCAGGCAAAACACCAGTGTACATAAGAAGAAGTAAATGAATAAACAAAGTTAGGAAATAAATAAAAAAGCAAGGTTTTCTCCCTGGCTGTGATGGCTCCCCTCTGTAACCTCAGCATTGGTGGGCCCGAGGAGGCAGGAGTGACATGAATTCTAGGTTACTGTGAGCTACAGAGAGACTCTTTTTTTTTTTTTTTTTTTTTAAGATTTATTTATTTATTGTATGTAAGTACACTGCAGCTGTCTTCAGACACTCCAGAAGAGGGCGTCAGATCTTGTTACGGATGGTTATGAGCCACCATGTGGTTGTTGGGATTTGAACTCTGGACCTTTGGAAGAGCAGTCGGGTGCTCTTACCTGTTGAGCCATCTCACCAGCCCTGAGAGACTCTTTCTCAAGGGAATAAAGTCAGAGTGTGATCAGCACTGTACCAATGTTCTCTGTTAGCTTGTATGTACATCTGTGTACACATATGTGCACACAGCACGCACACACACACACACACACACACATTCTCTTTCTCCCCCACAGACTCACACACATCAACCCCCCCCCACACCCCCACAGATGGGGGAGGAGGGAGGGAGACAGAGGCCAGAAAACCAGAGATTCCTGTATCCCCTCAATCTGTGATCCATGGGTGGCTGTTTTGTTTGGGGTTCTTGTTGGCAGTGCTGTAATGGAGTCCGAGGACACAGTCTCTTGTATTCTTGGTATATCTGTGATGCTCAGGCTCAGAGACCACTTGCTGGACCTTCAAGCACCCCCTGCATCCATGCCTCAGTTTATGGTTCCGTGACATGGGATTCTATTTCTCTTTCCCCTTGTAGAACTCAGGGCAGCCAACCCTGCTAGGCAGACGTCAGCACAGGCGTGAGCTGAGCTCTGGGATCACAGCAGTCCTGTGTGACTGTGTATGGCTTGGGGCCCAGATGCGTGACCCCTCGGCCTCCGCCTGAGCCAGGCTGGCCAGAGGACAATGCCTAGCTTGGGACAACACTAGGCCTTCCCCTGGCTGTCAGGAGGCAGGATTAGATGCAGAACAATGCAGTCCCCGATCAAACCTGCAGCTGTAACTCAGGCCCCAGACGCTGCCAGGACCATAAATTTGGCTGGAAAGTGCAGCTCTAGCAGTTTGGGAACAAGAGCGGGGGAGGCCGGGGGAGGCCGAGTGAATTACAGCTTTGGGAGGCGGCGAGGCCCCCTGCCCCGCATTGTTAGCCCAGCCAGGGATTGATTGCTTACTGGCTCTAATGAAATTGAATTTTAATTTATATCCTAGCCCACAGTGGGGGGCCAGGGCCGGCCCTTGGAAAGGTGGGCTTCCCCCCTGGAGGGGTGTTCTTCTGACAAGAGAGCTTGTAGTCAAGTCCTACAGGAGAGAGGAGTGGTCATCCTGGGGGCACCAGCGCCCTAAAATTCCTTTGTGTGTGTGTGTGTGTGTGTGTGTGTGTGTGTGTGTGTATGTGTGTGTGTGCGTGCTATATGTGTTGGTGTGTGTTCATGCATATGCACATGTATGTGGAAGCCAGAGGTCAATGCTTGCATGTCTTCCTTAATCGATTTTTATCTGATTATTTTAAGTTTCTTTGTGTGTGTATATATATTGTGTGTGTGTCCGTGTGTGTGTGTGTGCCCGTGTACGTGTGTGCGTGTGTGTGGTATGCTTACACCACAGTGAGTGTGCAGAGGTCAGGCAGGGGACATCCTGGAGCATCGGTCTTACCTTCCCACCTGTTTGAGAAGGGTCTTGCTATTGTGGATGCCAAGCTAGCTGCCCCTAAGCTCCTGAGCATTCTTCTATCTCCACTTCCAGTCTCATCACAGGAGCCCTGGATTGGAGATGAGTACACTAATGTGCAGTTTTTAATCTGAGTTCTTGGGATTCGAACTCAGATCCTTATGCTTGTGTGGCAAGCGCTTTATTCACTAAGCCATCTCTCCAGACCATCTGCACACTACTTTTTTTTTTTTTGGACAGACTCTCACCAGGAGCTCAGTTTTGGCTCGGCGGGCTGAGCATGGAGTTCCTGGGGAATCTCTGGCTCCCTGTCGCTAGGATAACGGGCATGTGCTGCCACACCCAACTTCCCATGTAGGTGATGGGGATTCAAACTCAGGTCCTTCCTTATGCTTTATTACAAGTATCCCACCGGCCAAGCCAGCTCCCCACCCTCTCTTTGGTAGGTTTGATAGGGTCTAAGTACATAGCCTTGGATGTGGTCTAGCATTTGCTATTTAGCACAGCCTGACCTCGACCTTGCAATTCTCATGCCCCAAATGCCTAAGAGCTGGGATGGCAGGTGTACACTACCATGCCCAGCTTCATCCCCACATTTTAAGGTCCCCCCAGCCGTGGGCTCTGGGCAGGTGCTCATTCCTGTCTTCCCCTGCTGGAGAACTCTAGAAGCTCAACTGGAGGGCCCCCCCACCCTTGTCTTTGTAGAAACTTTCCTAGGTGCAATAAGGAAATAGAAATGGTTCTTGGGGCTCACAAGGGTCCCCTGACTCCTTCACCTCTCCCATGTGTCTCCAAAGATGGCACATCAGAGCCCCTGTGTGGCCAGGTGTAGTAGTATATGTCTGTAATCCCAGTACTCAAATGAGACAAGAGTTTCAGCTGGTTCAGGACTTGCCTGGGCTACACAGCCAGCTCTAGGCCAGCCTAGGCTATGTAGTGGGACATGTTATAACCACCCAGCCTCGTCACAGCACACCAAACCCTTGCTGCCCCCTGGGCTATTTAGCATAAGCTTTCCCAGGGCATGCGATGTGTTGGGCACCGTTTCCCATGGGTGTCGGCGCAGCTCCACCTCCTCTTGGCAGGGGTTGTAGCGACCATGTGGTTTCAGCCTCCCTGGGTCCCAGCGATTCATTCAGTTCTAAAGCCCAGCTGCAGTTTTTGGCTGGGGGAGTCGCACGCGATCTCTGGGGCTCAGCTTCCTCTCTGATGTGTTAGAGAAGATGTATGCATATCTTAGGACCTCTAAGGACTGAATGGTCAAGTGGGTTTCTAAGCCCTGATTCTAAGGAGGCAAAAAACGACAGAGCCCAGTTCTTTGTGGGGGTTTTCCATTCCATGTGGGCCTCACTCAGCAGCGCCCACAGAACCCATCTCACTACCAAGGGAGTATAGGGTTTCTTTTCTTTTCTTCTTTTGGACAGGGGCTTCACTATATAGCCCCCTGGTTGGCCTAGAACTCAGTCTGTAGACCAGGCTGGCCTTGAGCTCAGAGATCCATCCTCCTCTGCCTCCCCAGTGCTGAGATTAAAGGCGTGCGCCACCACGTCCAGGAGACAGTGGTTTCTCCAGAGCCCAGTGAGGAAGCTGAGAGGTGCACAGGCATCCAGGGAGCAGGGGTCCTGGATGGGGGATGGGGCAGGAAGGGGACTGCATGGGAGCCTTGACAAGGACTTGTGTTTTGCTGTCCCCTGCTGGTAGACCTATGGGAACCCCATAGGCTCATCCAGAGCTACTCTCCACAAGTGGCTTCAGCCTCTAAGAGCCAGCCTTTGGTTTGAAGCCTGGGGCCTGAGTCCCTTCCCATGACCACCTGCTTCCTGTGGCCGGAGTTCCTAGCTCTAAGTGCAGCTATGACTCTGGAGCATCCGGGCTCATTCTACCCAGAGTGCTGTGTGTGGGCAGCACCTGCCGTCACCTGTCAGTTGATCTGGCCAGGCCGGTGGTTCTCAAACTGTGGGCTGCAACTCCTTTGGCGGTCTCATTCACAGGGGTCACCACAGACCACTGGAGAACACAGGTGTTCACATTAGGATTCATAACAGCAGCATATTGTAGTTATGAAGTGGCAACAGAAATAGTGTTATAGTTGGGGGTCACCACAGCCTGAGGAGCTGTGCTAAAGGGCCACAGCGTTAGGAAGGATGAAAACCACCGGGCTAGGCTATGGCTGATGAGCTAGGAGTAAATCCATAGGCGGGAACTGTTGGGATTGGTCAGATGGAACCATGGCTTAGACATAGGGCTTGCTTGTGGAAGAGAAAACTGAGCAAACCGACCCCGTACTGTGCTGAAAACATCTTCAGAAAATACTAGGATCCTGAGGGATTCTAGGCAGGGGCTCTACCACTGAGCCATACCCCAACCCCTCACTGGGGGATTCTAGGCAGGGGCTCTACCACTGAGCCACACCCCCAGCCCCTCACTGGGGGATTCTAGGCAGGCTCTACCACTGAGCCACACCCTCAGCCCCTCACTGGGGGATTCTAGGCAGGCTCTACCACTGAGCCACATCCCAGCCCCTCACTGGGGGATTCTAGGCAGGGGCTCTACCACTGAGTGACACTTCTGCCTTTCACTGGAGGATTCTGGAGGTCCTGTTATCCACATCTCCCTATCTTCCAGTTCTACCTGCATATTTAGTGTACATCTGGTCCCTTGGTGTATAGGAAAAAATGTCCCATATTCCAGGTGTCCCAGTTAGCATTGGAATGTGTCCCAGGGGCAGTCATGTTTCCTGACTGGGAAAGATCGTTTCCTTTTTTTTTTTTTTTTTTTGTTTTTTGGTTTTTCGAGACAGGGTTTCTCTGTGTAGTCCTGGCTGTCCTGGAACTCACTTTGTAGACCAGACTGGCCTCTAACTCAGAAATCCACCTGCCTCTGCCTCCCAAGTGCTGGGATTAAAGGCGTGCGCCACCACCGCCTGGCTGGAAGATCGCTTCCTTCAGCACTGTATGCCATCCTCTATCACACTTCGTCTTTAAGTATAATCACTTTTTTGGGGTACATAGCATGCATGTACTTCTACATGTTTGTGGGTGGAGACCAGAGCTCAACTTTTACTGCTAGTCCTCAAGAGCTGTCATATGTATGTATGTATGTATGTATGTATGTATCCATGTATACAGCTTTAGATTTATTTATTTGGTGTGAGCCTATACATGTATGGGCACATAAAGCACAGTGTGCACATGGAGGTCAGAGGAGAACTTTGTGAAATCAGTTCACTCCATTCTCCTTTACATGGCATCTGAGGCTTGACCTCAGATCAGCAGGCTTCTGTGTGGCAAGGGCACCTTTATCCACCAAGCCATCTTCTCCCAAAAGGTTTGCTTATTTTTATTTTTTATATGTAGAGATATTTTGTCTGCAGCAAGGTCTGTGTACTACTTGTGTGCTCACAGATGCCAGAAGAGGGTGTCAGAGCCTCTGGCATTGGAGTTACAGGTGGCTGTGCGCCACCTTCCTTGACTTTTCCCGTTGATTGTAGGGAGCTCAGGTCCCTGTGCTTGAGCATCAAGTACTTACGGAAGGAACTATCTGCCCGTTGTCCCCCACTTTCATCGGTAATTCCAGTAATTGGATCATAAGAGGAAACTTTGTAAGTCAATTGTGGTGGCCCACACCTGAAATCCTGGCACTCAGGAGGTGGAAGCAGGAAGACCCAGGATGTCTGGATTACATACAGAGAACCTTTTTTTTTTAAAGAGAAAGGAGGGGGGTAGGGGAGAGAGAGGGGTATGCATCACCATAATTTATGAACTTATGGGAAACCTGCATTGCTTGCCAATGATAGATGATAACAGAAAATCAAGATCATCAATATATTTTGTAGTCTCATAGTATATATCACACACATGTCATCTGTAGGATATATACTACTTTACCTCCTAAACCACTTCATACATTGCATATCGGGAGCTTCCTGGACCCTGCCTGCTATGCCATTGAGGTCCTAGGCTGTGGTTACAGGGCACACATCTCTGGTCTGAGCAGAGTCCCTCGAGTGAGTTAAACATTGAATATTGGGAAAGGCTTGATGGAGAGAGTGGGTTGGGATGGACAGGGGTCATTACAGCAGGTGCAGGGACAGAAGGACATCTACTTTCCGGGCAGCCTAGAAAGAGTCTGAGTCTCCTCTGTAGGTTAATGTCACATCTGTCTGTCTGTCTGTCTGTCTGTCTGTCTGTCTGTCTGTCTGTCTACTCTCTGTATATATGTACCTATCTATGTATCCATTTATCTAATATGTTTGTCTGTCTGTATGTATCCATTTATCTATTATGTCTGTGTGTCTCTCTGTCTGTCTGTCTGTTTCTATGTATTTATCTCTATCATCTACCTATATATATCATTTCTATCATCTCTTTGTCTATCTATCTATCTATCTATCTATCTATCTATCTATCTATCTATCTATCTATTGTCTGTATATGTATGCATGCATGCATGTATGTATGTATGTATGTATGTATGTCTCTATCTATCTATCTATCTATCTATCTATCTATCTATCTATCTATCTATCTATCTATCTATTGTCTATCTATCTACCTACCTATCATCTATCAATTAATCAATCAATTGTATATCTATCGTCTATCTATCAATCAATCAATTGTATATCTATCTATCTATCTATCTATCATCTATCTATCTATCTATTGTCTATTTACCTATCTATCTATCTACCTACCTATCATCTATCAATTAATCAATCAATTGTCTATCTATCTATCTATCTATCTATCTATCTATCTATCTATCTATCTCTATTATTTTAAAGCATGGTCTTGCTATCTAAGCCCAGGAACTCCTGGTTCTCTTGCCTCACCCACAAAATACTTGGATAATAGGTGTGCACCACCCTACCTGGCTGTACTGTCTCCAAACCAATCAGTTCAAACACATAGAACTCTGCAGAGGTGTAGAGTGAGCCTGTGTTGTTCCTGGCTTCCAGCTCTATAGAATTCCAATACTTTCTATGCAGGTTCTTCTTCGGTACGTATATCTGCATATATGAATGGTAAGTGTATATGTGTTTGCATGTGTGTGGGTGTGTGTGGGTGCACATGAACATGTGTGTGTGTGCATGTAGAGGCCTAAGGTTGACATTGAGAGCAGCTCTGTGACCAACCTCCCTTTATATACAGAAGCAGGGTCTCTCAATCAAACCCAGAGCTTGCTTATTGAATAGTTGCTAGCTATCTTACTCAGGTGCTTTTCCTGTCTCCACCTCCCAAAAGCTGGGATTACATCATGCCTGCCTCGCTTTCATGTGGGCTATGTGGGTTAGAACTCTGGACCGCATGCTTGCGTGACAAGCACCTTACCTATGGGCTAGATCCCCAGCCTTTTCCCTTGAGTTTTGTAAAGATATAGATTGTGACAAATGTTATGGGAGTGCCCCTCCCCGTGTCACACCTCTGTGCTTTCTCTTTCCTTGCTGACTGAGAAAGTCACATTTGATTGGCTATTTTTTCCACTTAATGAAGATACACACTTGCTGTAATGTGCATACTACAGTAAAATGTGCAGTGCTATGATCCAGTTTCATAGTGTTGAGCCCATTTTACAGATGGAAACACAGAGGCCCACTGGAACTATGTACGTGATATAATCAACCAGGAGCAGCCAGGGACTCTAGAGTCCGTCTTGTGAGACCGCTCAGGGGCTATCAGTACTCTTTCCTCCACACAGACCACCCTTGTCTTCTTGGGGTTTCTACTGCTGTGAAGAGACCATGACCACAGCAACTCTTCTAAAGCCAAACCTTTAATTGGGGCTGGCTTACAGTTCAGAGGTCTAGTCCATTACCATCATGGCAGGAAGCATGATGCAGGCAGACATGGTGTTGGAGAAGGAGCTGAGAGTTCCACTTCTAGACCCACAGGCAGCAGGAAGACAGAGAGAGACACTGAGCTTGGCTTGAACTTCTGAAACCTCAAAGCCCATCCCTGGTGACACACTTCCTCCAACAAAGTCACACACCCTAATCCTTTCAAATAGTGTCACTCCCTATGAGCCTAGGGCGGCCATTTCCACCCAAACCACCACAGTAGGATTTTGAGGAATGGCTTTGGGGGTAGGGTAGGGTGGCAAAGGGTCGGGAGTAGAGGGGCTGACCTACTGCTTATATTGCCATGTAGAGCTCTGGGTAAGGGAATCAAGGTTCTCCTTGCGTCCCCATTTCCTGACTTCCACCTTTCTGACTGAAAGGCGGATCTGAGGGGGACACTCAGCCCAGGGGACAGCCGGCTACCATAGCATGGAGTGTTGAGATCTCTGGAGGACAGTTAGGATATCCAGGCATTCATGGTGGGACTGTGCTCACAATGCCCCCCGACCCCCAGATCTGACCCCCAGCACTTAACATGAATGAACATGAGTGTCTACAGCCACACACACACTAGACACACATATGCGTGCACACCCACACCACATGTCCATATGCTCAAGTGTGCATACACATGCATGTGCTGGAACATGCATGTAAACACGTGTACCTTAACAACCTCATATGTACACATGTCTAAATAAGCACCTATATATAACTAGGTACACAGAGGGCACAGTGATGCCATTCCCACCACTAGAGGGTGCTAGAAGTCTTCCTAGCTTGATCACTTGCTCCTACTATGCTCAATCTCTCTCTCTCTCTCTCTCTCTCTCTCTCTCTCTCTCTCTCTCTCTCTCTCTCTCTTGCTCCCCCTCTCCCTCTTCTCCCCCTCTCTTCCCCTCCCCCTCCTCCTGTCTCTCCACCAAAAAGAAAGCAAAAGAAAAGAGAGACCTTGGAAAATGCCACACGGATGGTACTTTTAGTCAAGTATGAAGGACTGAGGCCAGGCTGACAGACACAGGAATCTAACAAGTGTTTCCTCCATCAGCTCCCTGAGGGTTTTCCCGACATCTGTCTCCTGAGCCAGCTCCCATCTCCAGGTCTGTGGGCATGACCTGGGTATGGGTACGCCTCTTGCCTAGTTTATGGCTCTGCTTTCTGTCTGCACCAGCAGGAGCTGCCCAGGGCGGATTTCACAAAGCGCCTCCCCTTGAGGGACCTAGCTCATTAACCTTAGCTCCTAATGCAGCAGAACCAAGTTCTAAAAACTTTAGTGCCAGGTAGGTGAGGTGGCTCCAGTACCTTTCTCTGTTGGGCTGGGTACACTGTTCGGACTGACGTTGGCCTCAGGAGAGCTGGTGTTCCCTCCCTTTGGGTGTCCTCCTCAATCCAGAGAGGGGCAACTGCAGCCGAGGGGTCTGGCGTCAGAGAACCAGGGCCACAGTGTCCTTCATCCCCATCCATGGAAAATGCACGGCCTATGCATTTGCTCACTTGGAGAAGCCAATGTCTCTGGGAACAGGATGGTGTGAGCTCTTTCAGAGGTGAGTTCTGGGCCAGGTATCTAAGGCTCCAGATGTGTGTGTGCAAGTGTGTGTGCATGCATGTGTGTGTGTGTGTGTGTGTGTGTGTGTGTGTTGGAGATCAAGTGACTCATGTATGTAAAGCAAGCATTCTATCCACTGAGCCGGTCTCATATAGCTCAGGATGTGCCTTTAAACATCTGATCCTCCCACCTCCACCCCCTGAGTGCTGGGATTTCAGACAAGCAAGGGCATCAACCGAGCCATGCCCCCAGCCCCCTGGGCTCCAGTTTTGGTTGTGGGATCTGTAGCACGAACTGTGTTAGCAACAGGTCCTAGAGTGTTGCTTGGAATGTTTGCAAACACCAGATGTTGGCCTTCTTCTCTGAGTGGGGGGAGGCATGTTGGTCTGACCTTGGGTGCACTGACCCTGCATCCTGGCCTTGTAGAATTTGGCCACTTGATACTTCTTCCTACACACTCCTGTGTTTGCAGGGAGGAGGGATAGAGATTCAGGAGGAGTCTCCCCTGCAGTGCGAATAGTGGGGCCACAGGTAGGGTCAGCAGCGAGACCCTGAGAATAAAGTCTCAGTGAGATGGTCCAGCAGTCAAAGTCGCTGGTCATCCAGCCTGACGGACATGAGTTTGGCCCCTGAGAACTACATGGTGGAAAGAGAGAAGAGCGACTTTTGCAATCTGTCCTCTTGTCTCCAAACACATGCCATCACACACACACACACACACACACACACACACACACACACACACACACACGCAGTTTGACTGGCTTTTATGGCTCCATTTCCCAGAGGCTCATTACTCAAAATTGGGTGGGTAGGTGGCTCACTTTGTAAAGTACTTGCCTGACAAGCTTGGGGACCTGAGTTCAATCCCCAGAACCCCTATAAACAAACCAGGGATGGTATCTTGGGCTCTCCATCCCAGGGATCTTTGCGGCTCACTGGCCAGCAAGTATTCTGCCACTCCATTTTGTCATTTCTCCTTTCTCTTATCTTCCCTCCTCTTCTCCCTCCTCTCCTTCCTCCTCCTTCAGATATAAACCTATAGGTGAATGCATTTTTTTTTTCCAGACTGGTCCCCCCTCCCCCCGCCGCTCCCCACCTCACATCACTGCCCATCAGACAGGCAGGGGAGAAGCTCAGACTGGAACCTGAACTTGACACAGTGTTACAAAAACAAATTCCCACATAGGGGGGGAGGGGAGGGTCACTTCCAGCCACCCAGCCAGCGTGGAAACTTTCACTATGATTTTGAACTAGGCACCCAGTGGCTTCAAAGCAGCGCCGGGGGTGGGGCGGGGCACCAGCACCTCGGTCCTCACTCATGACTTTCATGTCCAAACAACACAGAAAACACTCCTTTCGTCTCCTGCTTCCCCACACCCCCTTTCCTGTGCAGCTTTGGGTTCTGCCCACATGGGAGCATTCCTTCCAGAGAGGCCCTGGGTAGCCCGTGGGAGCCCTCTGTTGGGGAGGGTTGGCAAGCCTGTGGTAGCCCTCTGGGGAAGATGAAGTCCAGGAGCCTGCAGTGTAGAGAGTGTGGGGTGTTAGGGGAACCCCCCCTTGCCCCGCTCGGGACCTGCCTCTCAGTCTTGCATGCTGGAGCTTGGCCATCCCTGGGGGGAGCACCTAGACACTCGTTCCTTCCCAGATCTTCACGCTGCACCGCCCCCCCCCCCCAAACTCTAGGCAAGTCCATTTGGCTTTTCAGGCCAGCCAGCCCGAGGCTTCCGAACTTAAATAAATAAATAGAAATAAATCAGTAGACTTTCTATCTGAGGTTCCTTTCCGGTCACGTCTGTCCCCTTGGCGAGACTTCTAAGTGGAAGTGAGACGGCCTCTGCTTGAAGGAAATTTACCGTCACTTCAGGCATTATCGAGGTGGAGCGTTGGCCCTGCAGCCCCTCCGCTCCTCAGCAGGAGCTTTATCGCGACTTAAATGGCTGCAGCTGGACCTTGGCAGACCCAGAGCAGTTAACTTGTTTCTATGGGCTGTTCTGGACAACAACAACAAAAAAGACGCCATGCTTGTTGGCTGCCAGGAGTGTTGATTTGAAAGGTGCCTGGGTCCTTGGCAGACTAGGGATGGGTCATGAGGCAGAAAGGAGAGAAGCAGTGGTCTCTGGGTTCCCCGCCCCCTCCCCCCAGCCTCCTATGTTGTACTTTTGGAATCTTTTTCAAAGGGCGGAAACTGCTATTGGCTGCAATATGCTGGTTTCTGTTTTTTTTTTTTTTTGTTGTTGTTGTTGTTTGTTTCTTTGTTTTTGTCTGTGTTGTTTTAATGAGAACAAAGATGGGACAATTGGTGTCTTGATAATGTGACAAAGCCATGAAGATTCAACCTGTGATATTTGTCATAATGTACCCACCGAAGCGTGACGCTTCCAACCCGGGTCGGAGAGGCTCCTGTGTGCAGAGCTCTCTGCAGAGGCTGGTAACTGGTCAGAGAGCTCAGGGCAAGTGGCCGAGAGGGCTCAGCTGTAGATGGAACATCTGTTCCAACCCTCCCACCCCAAGAGTGTGTGCGGCGAGATTGCAAAAGTCTGAGGATGGCGGGGAGAGCGGTGAAATGCTGTCCTCGGGACAGGCAGGGCGTTGCGCTCACCAGCCCACAGAGGCTGTGGTTTTTCTGTACAGGATCAAACCAGTAAACACTCCTAACAGGGCTTGCAGGGGTAGGCGTGGCTCCCGAGGCCCCGCCCCCAGCCGAGAAACTACAGTTAGTTTCTGGTAGGGGTAGAAAGGGTCTCATTCCACCTCCCTTCAGAGCGTACGTTTGCGTGGGAAACCTCAGCCCATTCCCACCTTGATTGTGCTCGATGGGACCCCTGCTAGTGAGACTGTGGGATAAGAACCTCTGCAAAGGAGAACTGGAGGAATTTTAATGCAAGAAAAAGAATGGCATAGGAGGAGTCCTGTCTCCCTAGACCCAGCCTGCCTGGGACGCATGCTTCGCGCTTCCTCTTGGGCTGGCAGCCACTCTGGCTGCTGGAGGCCTGCAGGTAGTTAGTTACCGGTCCCTGTCGCGTGTGTCTACATTCAACTGCTGCTCTGGCCTCCCGAGAGGCTGCTGGCCTTGGGGCCCCAGGCTCTGGGGTTGCTCATCTCTGTTCACACCAGCAGAGCCTGACCTTCCACTAGGCAGCGTCTGGTGAATTTGTTGCCAGGGGCTCAGGACCCCGGTGTGTCTGTGTCCTGCCGGTAGGTCAGACCCAGACAAGCTCACAGCTGGTCCTCGTCCACCCAGATGGTCTTTCGCTGCTCCTCTACAATCTTGTCTTTGAGGACGCGCAGCAGCTCCTCCACGCTGCTCCACATCTCAGCTTCCACGGTGGCGTAGAGGCAGGGCAGCGCCTCCAGCTCTTTCTCTTTGAGCCTGCACACTCGCAGGAATTCCTCTTCCGTCTCTGGCCTTGGCAGCAGCTTCCTGGGGGGGTGAGGGTGGCGGGGTGGGCAGGGAGAGACAGCAGGGGAAGACATTTGGTGGCTGCAGGGCTCGACGCTCACAGTGTGAGCTAGAAGTCTGGGTTGCATAGTTGCCTGTGGGGGTCAAGGACTACACATGACCGGGACCTGCTGCCTTCACTTCCCTAGTGCTGGGATTATAGAAGTGAGTGTATTCACTAATATGTAAATTCAAAGCTAGCCTGGGCTACATGATGAGAACCTTTCATTCCAGGATCAGGACATCGTCCCAAATGGGAACTCTGTCCCCACTAAACACAAACTCCACCCCCTCCCCCTGTGCTTCATCTTGGCTCCTATCACTCTGCTTCCTGTCTCTATGAGTCTGATACTTTTGGGATTTCCTGTAAGTGGAACCCTACGGTGTCTGTCCTCCTGGTTGATTTTTACAGCATCATATCCTCCAGAGTCACCCATATCCTGGCAGGTGTTAGAATGCTCTCCTTTTTCAAGGTTGAATACTATTCCACCAGGCTAACCTCAAACTTGTAGTCCTCCTGAGCGTCTGGGATATAGGCTCGTGCCACCACATCTGGCCACTTCCCTCTTTGAATTTGGGTTCCTTGCATTCTTGGGCTCGACCCAAGTGTCTCAGTGACAGGAAGTTGACAGATCCTCTCCCACCCGCCACCTTCACCCCATGTGTCTTACATATGTGTGCCAGCTTTTGCCCTGCTGCGCTCAGGGTTAGTGTCACTCACAGGTCCCAGCATCCAGAGTTTTTGGAAGGGCTGAGTAAGGGTGGTGTGTGTGTGGCAGGTGTGGGGACTGGGTGTCCTTACCTGAACCGTTTGATGTTCTTCTCGCTCACCCGGATGAGCAGCACTATAGGATACACCTTGCACTTGATCAGGTCGCGCACACAACCGATCCCAGCCTCCAGCAGGCAGTGTTTGTTCTGCAAGTATAACAGCCACCATCAACAGTGGCGCCCACTCAGCCGCCCTTGTGGGTGCCAGGCTGTGCTAGGGAACTTCAAAAGTTGGCCTCGGTGAGGTCGTAGCCCCACACCTGAGGACTGCTTGCTCGATCCCGCTGAGCACAGTTGACACCGGCTATTGAGGTCGGGTCCAAGGGGGGCTTGCAGTGGACACTCACCCCCCCTCCAGCCTTCCATGGAATTCTTGGTAATGGGTAAGAGAACAGAAAATGCCAGGAAGGGAGGTTGGCTGAGGGGTCCTTGGGGTTACCTGCTTAACCAGGACTTGTTAGTTGTGGGAAAGACATTCCCATGAGGCTGAAGGCATCACTTGAAAAAAATACCAAACTTTACATCAAAGAGAAAAAGAATGCACAATTGCTATCCTAGCCCTGGGGAGGCTGAGGCTGGGAGACAGAGTTTCAGGTCAGCCTGGGCTACATGACAGGTGAGGCCCTGTCTAAATGACCAAGCCAAACCAAACAAGAAAAAGAACATAGAAATCTCTCTCTCTCTCTCTCTCTCTCTCTCTCTCTCTCTCTCTCTCTCTCTCTCTCTCTCTGTGTGTGTGTGTGTGTGTGTGCCTGTAATTCCAGGATGTGGGAAGCTGAGGCAGAAACATCACGAGTTTCAGCTCAGCCTGGGCTACCTAGTAAGAGTCAAAAATTAAAAAGAAAGAAAGGAAGAAAGAAAGAAAGGAAGGAAGGAAGGAAGGAAGGAAGAAAGAAAGAAAGGAAAGGAAGGAAGAAAATATAAATAGGCAGGTGTGTGGTATGCACCTGTGATCCTAGCACCTGGAGGCAGAGACAGGAAGATAGCAATTGGAGGGCAGCCTGGACCAGATAGCTAGTTCCAGGCTAGCCTGGGTCACATAGTGAGAGCTTAGCTAAAAACCAAGAAAAGGCTGGAGAGATGGCTCAGTGGTTAAGTACACTTGCTGCTCTTGTGCAAGATCTGGGTTCAGATCCCAGCACCCACGTGGCAGCTCACAACCACCGGGAATGCTCTAGCTCCAGGAGATGTGATGCCCTCTTCTGACCTCTGTGGGCATTGCACTCATGTGCACACACACACAGATACACACAGACATACACACACACAGACACACACACATAGACACAAAAAAATGAAACAAAAATATCTTTAAAAAAAACCAGCCAAACAAAAATCAGAATGTATGTATATACTCTTGAATATATGTGTATGCTTGTATATGTATGTGTATGTATATGCACATATACACATGCATATATGTATATGCATATGTATACATATATGTGTATGAAAATGTATATCCAAGTGTGGCAGTACATGACTGTAATGTTGTCACCTAGGAGGTGAGATGTAGGAGACTGTAGTTAGTTTTCAGGCCAGTCTGGTCTACACATGAGACCCTTTAAAAAAACTAGAGAAGGAGGAAGAGGAGGGAGAGGAGGATGGAGATGAGGAGGAAGAGAGGAGAGGAGGAGGGGAGGGAGAGAGAGGAGGGAAGGGGCAGAGAAGAGCATGAGAGAGAGAATATAGTATTACCACCACTCTATAAATGTTTCCTCTGCACACACTGTAGACCTGGCACCCAGGCCTTGGGGGGGTCACAGCTTGGAAACCCTGCCCCTCTGGACTTTCTCCCCGCATCTCTTTGCTCCCTGCCTCCCCTTAACCCTGGCTGGTGGGGCTCCACTTTCCAGTACGATTTATCTTCTCTGTGGCCCACTTACTTTCTCTTCTCTGTGATCAGACCTCCTTAATAGGACCTGGCTTTCTTATTTGAAATATGAAATAGGATCTCAGGTAGCAACAGAAAACAAAACAGAATGTGTTCTATATAACCCTGGTGCGCTCTCTCTCTCTCTCTCTCTCTCTCTCTCTCTCTCTCTCTCT
>NC_034612.1:30978980-31004470 GCF_900095145.1 Mus pahari
CACACACACACACACACACACACACACACACACACACACACACACCCTTAGCTGACATGAACTAACACAAGGACACTGGCAGAAACAGAAAACAGAAGAGGATCCCCAAATACAAGCCCACATCAGAGATTTGAGGACAAAGAGTGGAGACAGACAGTGACCTGGGGCCTGTGTCCACCCACCCCTGCCAATGGCCCAGTGCCCCACAGAGATGGTAGGGTAGGGTCTTAGTCTTGCCAGTACCCAGGGTCCCTCACCTTGGCTGCCACAGCCTCAATGTTGGCAGGGACGATGCATTCAAAGGTGTTGGGGTTCTTTTCCCGGGAGTAGATGATGGTCTCTGTCTTCTGCTTTCGGAGGAACTCGTCTCTTGTGACAATATCTGAAGAGAGGGGAGTTAGTGCCCAGGGTGGCAAGTGTTCAGTGCCACATAATTTGATATTCATCTGGTCCTTTCCCACTTTGGTTAAATGGAACATCATCTTCTCCACTAGATAGGGAAGCTCCCTGGGAGGGGGGTCAATGTCACGGTTCATGATTGCTATGCCAGACTATGCAGCAGGAGCTTCGTAGACACTTGGACTCTGGCTTTTCATCTGTGAGTGTCATTGGACGAAGTAGCCCAGGCATTGTGGGGCAATACCATGTATGATTCAATAATGAAACTCACACGTGGAGTCAGCCCCACATATCTATCCATGCGTTTGTCTATCCATCCATCCATCCATCCATCCATTCATCCATCCATCCATTTGTCCATCATCCATCCATCTCTCCATCCATCCATCCATCCGTCCATCCATCCAGTCTTCCATTCATTCACCCATCTATTCATCCATCCACCCACTAATTCACTCACCCATCCACCCACTCATCAATTCATCTAGCCAACCAACCAGTCATCCATCCATCCATCCATCCATCCATCCATCCATCCATCCATCCACTCTTTCATTCATCCATCCACCTATCCATCCATCTATTCATCTATCTATCCATTCATCTACCCATCCATTTGTCCATCCATCCATCCATCCATCCATCCATCCATCCATCCATCCATCCGTCCATTCATCGATCTGTCCATTTATCCATTCATTTATCCATTTGTCTATTTATCTACCCATCGGCCTATTCATCATCAACACATCTACACATCTGTCCAGCAACCCACCCCTCCATTACCTGACTATTCGCCATCCATCCATCTATTTACTCATCCATCCATTCATCTACTTACCCATCCAACCATTCATCATAAGCTGTTCATTCACTCAACCATTCACCCATCTTCCAAGTGTCTACCATACATCTACCCTACCCATCCCTAGCCACCCATCAATCCATCATCCATCTATCATCTCTACCTTTCCATCATTTACCACCTACCCATTTACCCATCTACCTAATACCCATTTCCATCTATGATCCATCTGTCCAACCATCCATCCATCCATCCATCCATCCATGTACCTACCCACTCAGTCATCCATCCATCCACCCACAGGATCTTACTCATGGTCAACAGTTAGGATTCAAAACGTGATGAGACACATTGCTGTACCCAAGGAGCCATGATCTAGCTAGAGATGATGATGTAGGCTACAGAACATTACCAAGTGGCTGAGTGGGTAGAGTGAAGGATGTCTTTTGTGAGAACACTGCGGAGGAGTGGGGTCGGGGGGGGGGAGGCAGGCTTCTTGCCACAAATGGAGGAGGAGGAGGAGGAGCAATGGAAGAAAGGGGGAGGGAAGAAGGCAGGGAGGCTGCGCACTCTTGTGATGGGCTCCAGAAGCCCGTGTCCCTCTGTCTGTCACCTGGCCATGCTCACCTGACTTGCAGATGGTGAACTCCATGGCACCCCCCGAGTTGAGCAACTTCTGCACCAGTGTCTTGGCCAGCATGGTGGGCGTGAAGAGCACAGGCCTGCGGCGCTCACAGTGGAAGGCGCGCACCAGGCTGTAGGGGATCAGGGTGAGGTTCCGGCTGAGCTCATTCTCAGGATCCAGTTCTAACAGAACAGAAACAGTGGGCTGTCAGAGCCTGCCCTGCCCGAGGGCACACTCAGGCCATGGAGGTCTTGGTCTCTGGTGGTAGGGAAAGGGACATGGGCATCTTGGAGCTTACTCTGGGCCCCCAGAGGCACTGCCTCTGATGTAGGGGAGACACAGAGGAGCCTTGATGGATTCTGAAATCTGGACCACCTCAGTAGACCAAGGACAGCTTCTAGGAATAGGGGCGGGGTCTGAGGAGTACAACCAGGTACACAGTAGTCTTTTCCGATTGAAATGTTCCCTCCAGGTGGGGGTTACAGGGCGCACTAGGAACTAATGACTCAGTGGGGGGGGGGGTGCGGAGTCTCAGAAACCTGCTGATCTGAAGGGTGGGGCTGGCTCAGTGGGCGCAGTGCTTGCTGGGAAAGGGTGTGAAGACCCACACTAGTCTCCGGAAGCCACGGAAACGTCCTGTGTGTTGTGTGCACTTAGAACCCCAGTGCTGGCAGGCAGGGACAGGTGGTTCGGATCCCTGGGGACTTGCTGGTCAGTCAGTCTAGCCTCATCACGGTGGCTAGGCCAATGAGAGAGCTTGCCTCAAAAACAGGGTGGGGCTGAGGAGATGATGGGCTCAGCAGTTAAGAGCACTTGCTGCTCTCGAGAGGAGCAGAGTGACTCACAGCTACCCGTAACTCCAGCTCCAGGGGTTTATCGCCCTCTTCTGGTCCCTGTGGGAACTGCACTCACGTGGCAAGAGTATGCACACATAAATGAAAAGTAAATCAAAACAAAACAAAACCTTAGCCAAAACAACAACAATAAGGACAGTAAAACCATTAAGGTAGATGGCGACTTCTCTGACCTCATGTGGCCACACAAGCCATATGAAAGCCCATGAGGTTACAGAGGCAGTAAACCGTCGTTAGGGATGAGACTCTCCAGTGGAGCTGTCTGCAAGTTGTACAGGGAGCTCCAGGAGGGTCACTTTTGTGAGTCATCACCTGCCCTGTGGTAGGACCTTTCTGAAGATGCCACAGTCTAAGGTGTGCACGCTCCTGACACCAGCCCCAGAGAGCTCACTGGTTCTCCAAGGTAGCTGTGGCTGGACTTGTTCCTTGGTCAGTGCTGCCCTCTCTGTCAGGTGTGAACAGACAGGGACTCCCCCGCGAACAGCATGCGGTGCGAGGGTTCAGGCAGACAGATGGGTGAGTACAAGAGAGTGAAGGGCAGCGGAGAAGACCAGGCGGGCAAGATGGCAAAGCTCTGCCGTCTGTCATGGAAGGCAGACTCCTCCATTCTCCTGAGTCCCAGGGCTAGAGGACCTGTTAGGGCCAGGTATCTAGGGACCCATTTCCCAGGACCAGGAGCCTGTCCCTTTTCTGACCTGCCCAGCCTGGGAACAAAGAGGATTTCCTAATTATCCATGTTCAAGTCTCTGTTCATGAGAGAGCCCAGCCTGGATGGGTGAGGCAGGGAGGGCTCACCATCATCTGGGGACCAGGGCATGGGGTGACTTTTTACCATCCAGGTAAACAGTAAAAGGTACTCAGTGTGGGAGAGAAATCAATAAATACATAAGTCTTAGCACACGGCTTCAGTCAATGTGGGCATCTGGGCACATGTGTGCACATGTGTGTGTATGTGTGTGTGTGTGCGCATGCATGTGTGTGCACATGTGTGTATGCATGCATGTGCATGTATGCAAGTGTATGGATGCATGCATTCATGTGTGTGTGTGTCTGTGTGTGCATGGTTCTGTGTGTGTGCATGTCTGTGTGTGTGCATGCATGCAAGTGTGTGCATGCATGCATGCATGTGTGTGTGTGTGGTTCTCTGTGTGTGCACGCTCACATGCACACGCACACACGCACTTGCGTACACAAGCCAAAGGCAGATAACTGGGTGTCTCGCTGGGTGTCTTTCTCAATTATTCTACACCTTATTCTTTCAGACAGGGCCTCTCACATGATCAGAAGCTTAACAATGGCCGAATGGCTGGACAGTGAACTCTAGGCATCCTCCTGTCTCTGCCTCCCCTAGCTGCGGTTGTCAGTTCACACTGCAGAGATGCTGGCTTAATCGCGTTACTGACCGTCTCTTCAGCCCCTCCTTTGTCTGTTCATCCTGCTAAGCTTGTGCTGGAGACAGATGTGGCTAGGTGGAAGGGTGGGTGTGTACCAGACATGCCCCTGCTGGGCTGTGGGGAGGGGCTGGGAGGTCCTCACACACCTTCATGCTTCTCGGTCAGGAGTTTGGTGGCATCCAGCGAGGATCGGGAGAGGCTCCCCAGGGGACTCCCAGAGATGATTCTCACCCGCTCATTGCTGTTCATTCTTTTGTACTTGTTTTCTGACCGGCTGACAAACTGTGGAGAAGAGGATGTGGTAGGAGGGCGGGGTCAGGGCAGGTGGGTGGGGCAACTGGGCGGGGCATAGTCTCTAGGTTTGGGCCAAGAGTGACCCTGCACCAGGAAGACAAAACCTTTGTTCAAACCTTGACTCTAAGCTGCAGGGTGCCCAGGGCAGACCTCCTCTGCATGCGACTCTGGAACATTCTAGCTACCGTCCCATGAAGAAACCATGTGCAGCTACTGTTCTAGCTGGTGAGGACCCAGGCTGGCAGCCCCTGGGGGCCATTCATGCTGGAAACCTCCCAACTCTCCCACATTGTTCCCATGAGCCTCTCTCTGGGTTCTGGGATCATGGCTTCCCACACAGTTCATAAATACTTCTCTGGTACAGAGTCCAGGTTCCCACAGAGCTCTCGGCACCTTTGAGTCTCTCCCTGATTCAGAAGAGCCTGCCCTGTCCTACTGTGTGCTAACCTCACAGTTTTATTCTTATATATTTTGGAGACAGGGTCTCATGTAGCCCAGGCTAGCCACATCCTCACTATGTAGCCCAGGAGGACCTTGAACTTTGAATCCCCTTGCCTCTACTTCCTGAGAGCTGGGATTACAAGCCTGCCCCACCGTGCCAGGTTTCTGTGGTTCTGGGGAAGGAACCCAGGGCCCCGTGCAAGGTAGGTAGGCATTTAAACAACTCAGCCATGCCCCTAGCTTAGCCTTGAGTCTCCGGCTGAAACCCTGATGGCTCAAGCTTGACACATGGGCCTAACAGTGTCATGATAGACGGATGGTCCTGCCTTCCGGGGGCCTCACGCTCTTCAGGTCTCTTCGCGCCAGCTGTCTCTGTCACAGGATTATATCTATCTGGGATTCGGGGTCGAGGTGTCAGTTATCTCTTGCTGCCCTGGGGTGTAATTAATGCAGCACCAATGCAGGAAATGTGCGTCTGGGCTCACATCCTTTGCTTCTCTCAACTATCAATACAAGAAATGTCTATAATCACGGAATCTGTACCTACATGAAATCACGAAACAAGCTTGACAGTGGTCTTTGTATTATCCACTCCCCCCAAATACTTGCTTTTTCTTTAGAAGTTATGTACAAGGAAGAAAAAAATCCTTCCCGGTTCTGAAGAGCTGAAGTGTTTCCACAGATGGGTAAGAGCCGAGGAACCTGCTGTTTCTCTCGTCTCCTTGGCTGCTAGGATGCTCAGGTAAGTCTAATGCTCCCCCAGAGAGAATAAGCTGGCCTACATATCTGGAGGGTTTGTTTTTTTCTCCCCAACACAGCACAACTGATTTTTTAAAATCATATTTTAGTAGCAGAGTTGTTGAAGCGCTTTCGGCCTAAAGTTTCTTCAAATCTTTTATGAAAGTGAGACTGGCTTCCAGCAGGCGCGGAGTCTGTCTACAGACCTGTCACTGCGGGGATAAAATGGGACTGGAGAAGCCAGGCTTGTGAGATGTCACAAGGGGCACCCGAAATACAATGCCTTGTTATATCCCCCTGGCATCTCTTCTTGGTAGGCAGAGGGAGGAGCTCCAGCACACTGTGCCAGAAAAGTCAGTGGGCATCCGATCACCGGCCTTACCTGCAGGAGCTGGCCAAAGAAGAAACTCGCTCTGGAGAGGCGGGGGCTGACCCGGGGGTCGCTGGTCGAAAGCGTCTCTTCGGGCTGCAGGGTGTTCTGGAATGAGTTCGTCAATCAGCTCAGGCTGAGCAAAGGGCTCCCGAGTGTGAGACTGCCGTGGAGAGATGTCCATCCATCCGGCCCCAGGGCCCCTCTGGCCCGAATGTCAGGTGCAACATCAAAGACCTGCAGCCTGGCCTGGGCTCTGTGTGTGTGTGTGTGTGTGTGTGTGTGTGTGTGTGTGTGTGTATGGCTGTGTGTACCTACCCGGAGGCTGCGCAGGGTGTGGTGAGCGCTGTCTGCCTCTTCCCGGTTGCCTCTGTGAACCAGCCGCTGGAGCTTCACCAGGAGAAGCTGTTGAGCCCTGTGGAGGGGACATGGGAGCAGCAACCTCAGGGCTATGACTGGGCAAAGTGTGTGACCGGCAAACGGGAGAAGCTGGGCCTGAGGGCTCCCCCGTTGGGGTTGGGATCCAGACTCTGGTGGAGCAACTGCAGGGTCATGCCCATGTGTCTGGGTTTCTCCACTGACCATCAGACTGGCTGAGAGCCACTGCCTGAGACTGACTAAGCAGCAGCAAGGGCCCAGAAGAGCAGGTGTCACTGTGTGGAAGAACAGGCACCGATAGCCCTGACACCTGCTGGGTTCCGCCCAGCCTGATTAAAGAGGAACCACTAAAGGATGGGCGTGGCTCAGAGACAGCATTTGCCCAATATGCCCCAGGGTTGAGGATTCTATCCCCTTCCGCTCGACCCTGAACCTCAGATAAAAAGAAAAGAGGTGAGGCAGGACGGTCATCCCAGCTGCCTGGGGAGGAGAAGGGCTGAGGGCAGGACTCTAAGTTCAATTTTAGACTGGGTAATTCTGTCAAACTCTATTGCAAATTAAAAAAAAAAAAAGTAAAACAGGTTGGGGGCGTGGCTCAGTGGTAGAGTCCCTGCCTAGAATCCCCCAGTGAGGGGCTGGGGCGTGGCTCAGTGGTAGAGCCCCTGCCTAGAATCTCCCAGTGAGTGGTTGGAGGTGTAGCTCAGTGGTAGAGCCCCTGCCTAGAATCCCTCAGTGAGGGGCTGGGGCGTGGCTCAGTGGTAGAGCCCCTGCCTAGAATCCCTCAGTGAGGGGCTGGGGCGTGGCTCAGTGGGAGAGCCCCTGCCTAGAATCCCCCAGTGAGGGGCTGGAGGTGTAGCTCAGTGGTAGAGCCCCTGCCTAGAATCCCCAGTGAGGGGCTGGGGGCGTGGCTCAGTGGTAGAGCCCCTGCCTAGAATCCCCCAGTGAGGGCTGGGGGTGTGGCTCAGAGGTAGAGCCCCTGCCTAGAATTCCCAGTGAGGGGCAGGGGTGCGGCTCAGTGGTAGAGCCCCTGCCTAGAATCCCCCAGTGAGGGGCTGGGGGCATGGCTCAGTGGTAGAGCCCCTGCCTAGAATCCCTCAGTGAGGGGCTGGGAGTGTGGCTCCTGGTAGAGGGCTTCCCAGAATGGCTGGTGGTCATTGGATGGAATGAGGGTGGTAGGAGGTTTTGCGAGGATACTGTACCGTCCTTACAAGAACAAGGAAGCCCCAATTTTCCAGTTCCCAGGCTGAGGGAGCTGCTGGCCTGGGGTGGTGTGGGAGCCCATCCCCCGCTCACCGGCTGTAGCTGGGGATGGTGCCCGTGTCCAGGTCTTGGTCAGTGAAGGGGTCCACTCGCGCACACAGCCACTCGTGCCTGTCCTGGTACATGGTGTCTAGGACATGCACCACGTCGTCACACTTGAGGGACATGGAGCAGGCGTCCAGCTGGCTGGAGATGTTCAGGTTCAGGCGGATATAGAATGAGTCCCCTGATGTGATCAGACCATCCTCCATCTCCTTCAGCAGCTTCCGGTATCCTGAGGAGACCGTAATCCAGAAATGAAAGCACCCTGGAGATACCGCGTCTGAGTGCCCGTCTTCCTCCTTGCGAGTGGGCAGCCATGCCAGCTAGGGGTTTCCTCTTTCACTTCAGCTTCCAAGAAAGCTTAGGGCTAACATCTGTGCTGAGCCACAATGTCTAACTTACTAGCATCTGTATTGTGGTCCCCATGTCTTTTCTGCCAAGTGGTACTTAACACACCGTAGGCTATATGCATCCTTCAACTCAATGAAATTTTGCAAATGCGTACATGTGGCTAGCTCCTACTCTAAAGCAGTAGGCTCTGCCAGGCTAACCTTATCCTGGTTGCTGTAGTCCTCGCTAGCTGTACCGCATGCTGCGAAAGTGGAGCTTCTTTGTTTCTGGCTTGATACTGCTCAACGTTATGTTTATAAGACACACCACTGTGGCACACATTCCTTTTCATTGCTGTATAGTACTCCACACTGGTGTGCATTATTCAGATATGTTACTTCTGGTGGACAGATGTCCTCACTACTCTTGGATACAGATAAAGAAGTCGAGTCACCAGGTCATTGCACATCTGTGTGGAAGCTTTTCGTAGCTACTGCCAAATGCTGCAAGTGTGATTATGGCCAAATGTTGCTGGTCTTTTGAGTAAAATTTGCAAGTAACTTTGGGAGCATTCAGGGCTTACAGTGTGAATCTAATAAATGCTACAATCTGTCAGTGAACACCCATGGTATACACTTATAATTTATATCTCCAAATAAGCCCAATGACAGAGGATTGTGGGTCAAATGGGAGTTGTAACAAGCAGGGTCCTAGGAGGTCGTTCATAGCCAAAGGGCATTCCAGGCAGCTGAGTTGGTATAAAGAAACAGAGATTCCGTATCGGGTCCTTCAGGGGTGTTCTAGCTTTGCCCAGCCCTGGCTCAGACTCCTTAGTACCACTCAGCATCCCTGAGTCTGAGCTCTATTTAGAGCTTTCCCAGAAATTCAGACTGGAGGGCTACGCTGCCACTCACCACTAGGGCACGCAACTCACTTTGCAGCCCTGTAGCCCATGGGTCAAGATGTCCCCTAAAGATTTATTTTTGGGGGGTGCAGGTTGGGAAGCCCAGCCTCAGGAGTTGATAGGAACAAATCCCATGAGCGGGGGTGACTGGGCTCCACAGTGCCATCCTCAGCACCAGGGGTGCTTCTGGGAAGAAGGGGCAGGAGAACGGCTGGAGAAGCTGGCGGGCTATTTATGCTCTGCTCAAATATTCATGATTACTGTGGTTAAAAATAAGACCCAGCTGCAGAGGCAATCACGCAGGAAAACCCAGAGGTGAGAATGAGAATCGGAGTCATCACCCGGGCAGCAAGCAGTGCAGCAGGGGGCTGGGCCAGGCGGGGAGGCAGGGCTGCCTGCCTGTTGGCGGACTGGATGTGCTTGGCCCAGAGTCTCTGCTTGTAGCAGGCTGGGAAGCATGACGGAGGAGACAGATGTCACCCGTGCAGGGAGAGGAGCGAGCCAGGCTGCTGATGCTGTGTCCGCTGTTTCCCTAGGAGGTTTGTGGATTTGGTTCAGGGTGACACAGAGCGTCTTCAAACCCACCTGTTACCCTCTTGGGTTGAGATGGGGCACAGATGGAGCAAGGGGGAGGCTCAGGGTATGCGTCCCGTACCCTACCCTTGTGTGGACCAGGTCCGGCCCAGGCTTTACCTTCATGGTTGACTTTGTAATGCAGAGTGATGAGGCCACTGCACCTCTGGATGGTCCAGCGGGCCTCTTCCTTTGTGCACGCATCCAGTGGAACGCTCTGCCTTTCGCCTCGGATGCAGCCTTCCAACTACAGGGCAAGAACAAGAAGTTCATTTTCTTTGGCTCTGCTGATGGGCGGGGTTAAGGCTGCTTCCCACTGGAGCATCCTTCATCAGACACAAGGGCATCTTGTGCCACTGGGCTGCATGTGTCTCTAGGTGCGCATGTGTTTGCGCATGCGTGTACATAGACGCGAAGGGTCTGGGGACAACCCGTAGCTTCTCCCTCTATGTCTCACCAGCAGGAGTTGGTGGCCCTCACGCAGTCCGGCCCTCTCAGCCAGTGAGCCTGGCTTGACAGAGTGAATGAAGCTCCCGCGTGCATTGCCGCCCAGAAGGGTGAGCTGGGTGATGAGCCCATCACCATTCAGGGTTGTGTGCTGGACCAAGGGCCCGCTGCCCCGCACGTGACCCCCAGATGTGACCGATGGCCGGAAGGGCCTGAGTTGGGAAATAAAATAGGCAGTTGGACTCAAAAGAGAAGAACTGAACATGCTAGCAGGTTGGGGAAGGTGGCACGGCTGTATGTGTCCTTGAGGCTTGGGGGCCTCTGGGTTCTAAGGGATTCACAACAGCAGGAAGTCATCAGGGATTACAAGCATATGGCACCACACCCAGATTTTTTATGTGGGCTCTGGGGATTTGAACTCAGGTCTTCATGCCATCTCCCCAGACCTGCCTCCATACCTTTCTAAAGAGAACTTTCGTAACATGAGGTTGACCTGCTCCAGGTCGTAGGCATCCAGTCCCTCTGACTGGTGTGAAGAGGAGGAGGAGTGGATGGAGGGGGGTCCAAAGGAATAACGTTCGTGATTCTCATCTGCAGAGGAATGAGGGTCTGTTAGGACCTGGGAGCACTAGGGGGAGCACGTAGGATCACCCTCCTCCCCCAGCATGGAGCTAAATAATAGCATAGCCCCGTAGACTGGAATTTTGGGGGAGTCTCCAGAAGCATAGCACTGGGTTGTATCATGTAGCCCAGACTGTCCTCATATTTGCCATTCCCCTGCCTCCATCTCTCACATGCTGGGATTACAGTGTGTACCCAGATGCAGGGATCTGGGGTAAGAACCCTGCAGCTCTTACTACACTCTGCCTATCTCCTGCCACCAGGGCAGGTAAAGCCCTAAATAGACATCCCCCGCTTCTCCTCCCAAAGAGTCTCACTAGATGTCTGTGTGTAGGGAGTTAGGCGTGCCAGAGAGGGTATCTGGTACCTGGATCACTTTCTGCCTACTCCTTGGCAGCAGGGTCTCTCCTGAACCTAGGGCTCATGCCTTCTCAGAGAAGCAGGTGGCTAGCCAGGCTCAGCAGCCTTGTCTCTGTGCCCCTCAGAATTAGGGTGAGAGATGTTCGCAGGGACACCCAGCTTGCTGTGAGGATGCTGGGATCCAAGCTCCCGACCTCATGATTGTGGAGCAACGACTCGGGAGTTGAGGTGTCTCTCCAGCTCTCTGCTCTGCCTTGGGAGTGGACTCCAGGGTTCTCACTTTAGCAACCCCAATTCCAAGTGGTCTCCCCACCTTCCTCCACGGACTATCAGACTCTGGGTCTGGGGGTCCTGGGGGTCCTATCCTCTTCTCCCACCTCAACCGGTCTGTAAGTTCCCAGGGGAGATAGATGCTCACTGGAATAGAGCCACCAGGGTGAGGGACACCCTGGTCCTGCTTGGGACTGATAACAAAGGCCAATTCTGCACAGGAATTTTTCCTGACACCGGCAACATACTTGGATGCTTGCCCAGAATTCGCTTCCCAGCTTCCCTGTTCTAAAACTCTCTTGGCTCCTTTCATTACCCAGCCTCCATTAGGTGCTAACCCCTCCTTAACATTTGATAGCTAGAGATGGTCCCCGATTATGGGGGATCACTAATCTTTCCATCTTATCTGCTGGTGGCCTCTGCTAGTCAGGGGCACAGATGGGGCTGGGGAGAACTGGAATGCCTGTGTGCACTGGCAGGGTGTGTCTGCAGGATGCTGAGCCTAACCTTCCAGCAGGGTAGGGGTCTGGTGACACCCAGGACCCGGGACCATCTCCAGGCTCTCCTCCCTCTCAGTGATCCAGCCTGGCATATGCCTTGGGTTCATGGCACTGACACCACGGTCTCTGTCAGCAGGGATGGTGGGACTGAGCGGGGATCCCTGGCTGGGAGGGGCAGGCCATTGGGACTATATATGTACCCTATATCCCTGAAGTCCAGGCCCTCATTTCTGGCTTTCCATACAGCCTGTGTACGACTAAGAGTGTGTCAGTGTTCCCAACGTGGTTATTTGAGGACCATGCCCTAAAATTTAGTCCTGGTCTCCACCTCCAATTTCATGTAGCCCAGGCTGGCCTCTAATTCTCTAAATAGTGGAAGATGATCTCGAACTTCACATACACCTGCCTCCACCTCCCCCCACCCCTAAATGCTAGGATCCCAGGAGTGTGCCATCAAGTACAGGTTATGTCGTGCTGGGGTAGAACCCAGGGCTTCATGCATCCTTGGCAAACTCTAGACCAACTAAGCCACGCCCCTAGCCCCTCACTGGAGGATTCTAGGCAGGGGCTCTACCACTGAGCCACACCCCAGCCCCTCACTGGGGGATTCTAGGCAGGGGTTCTACCACTGAGCCACATCCCAGCCCCTCACTGGGGAATTCTAGGCAGGGGCTCTACCACTGAGCCATGCCCCAGCCCCTCACTGGGGGATTCTAGGCAGGTGCTCTACCACTGAGCCACACCCCAGCCCCTCACTGGGGAATTCTAGGCAGGTGCTCTACCACTGAGCCACACCCCAGCCCCTCACTGGGGGATTCTAGGCAGGTGCTCTACCACTGAGTCACACCTCAGCTTCTCACAGGAGTGGGGGCATTGGAGGAAATCACTTTATGAATGAGCCACATTCTGAGTCTTAGAATTATTTTAGATCCATGGCTTTCCTTGTTCTTCAGTTGAGCTGCTGGCTCTGCCTATAAACCACAGAGCCAGCTTGGTCTCCAGCTCGAGTCTAGGATCAGACTTCTTCCCATGCTTTCTTTCTGAGTCCTTTTGGGACAGACCCTGCCCTCTGGGGCTCCTCCGGACCTGGCAGATACATACATACCATCAAGGTCTAAGGCATCAAACCCACAGCTATCGTTGTCTTCTTCCATCGTGCTGTAAGAAACAAGCCGGGGGTGAGACGACACTGGCGTGAGTGTGTGCTTCAAGAGAACAAGGTAGGGGAAGCTTCTAGAATGTTTTGGCTTTTCTTCGGGCCTTGGTTCTAAGAGGCCAGCATGGGAGGGGATGGGGGAATGAGTAGGGTGGGATGAAGCGGGAGTAGGTGAGGAAGAGGAACTAAGGAAGCAGGAAGGCAGCCCTGGTGACCTACAAAGAGGCATCTCAGTAGCTGAGGAGGAGGCAAAAGGAGCAGGGGAGTGTGTGTGTTTGAGGGGGTGGTGCGCGAGGAGCTAGACATGGTGGGTACTGGCCAATAATCACAGTACTTGGGAAGCAGAAGCAGCGAGAGGCCAGCCTGGGGTACAAATTTCCCAGAGAGCCAAGAAGACTGCTTTTCACACCACACCTTTGCTCCCAAAGCATGTTCAGATGGCTCCTAGGCGGGCCCCCTCTAGGCGGGAGTAGGTGGGGTTAACCCTTGGCAGGCTGCAGTGATGTAGGCGGGTCTGTGAGACTTCAGTAAGGTCCCTGAACATGGGTCTAAGCTGTTCAGAAGGGTGTGCCCCCTGGGGGGACGGAGCAGGTATTCTCACAGGTCAATGTGGACCAGGTTTATGAAGAGGGTGGTTCCCCATCTCCAAGCCTCAACTTCCCCATGTGGAGTGGGCCCTCCCTTGCCTTTCTTTCTAACATTGTTGAGAGGTTTAAGGAGTTCATACCAATATGGGGACCTGGAGACAGGGTCAGTCAGCTAGCCAAGGCCTCCACCTGCCACTCACCTCCGGTGTGGCGCATCTTCCTTGCAGCGCCTGACTATGGAGTCATTTCCTGGGGGCTCTGCGGTGATTGACATGATACTGCTGCGGCTCCGATGGGGTTGCTGTGAACGCGGCACAGCTGTGTTACCGGATATTTATCTGCGATGCCTCGGCGGGCATAAATATTATATACACGGGAACTAAATTTAACTTGGGATGTTCCCACCCTTCCCCTGGAATCATGGGCTGAGCAAGCTGGTCCTCAGTATGACCTTGGCTGGAGGAGGCTGGGCTCAGCCCTGGGGCAGTCAGCGGAGCTTGGAGCACAGCTGCTTCCACAGCTGCTCGCCGGGAGGAGCAGACGGGAACCGCTGAGCTGGGGAGGCAGAGCCGAGGCGGCCTCGTGACCCTGCATAGACTGGGTTCTGCGCCCCACAGCTGCAGGCTCGGCTTTGGGCAGGGTGGGTGTGGAGAGGGGTGCTTTGCAGAGGGGGTTAGGGGAGAGGTGGGACGGTGGATGGGACAGGACCTTGGATTTGGCACGGGAGCTGATACCAGACCGTCGTTGTACATTCATTACCAAATTTCTACCTCCCTCAGGGTCTGATTTGAGAAGCTGAGCTGACATTTTTTCCCAGGGCACCCCTCAGGCTTAGAATTTCTAATCTTGTGCCTTCTGCGGGTTACAAATAGATAGCTGGATGTAACGGAAGGCTAGGACCCTGCCTAGCTCTGTACAGGAGTGGGGGTGCGCCCTCTCCTGCTGCTCCAGCAACCCCTGCCTTGCCCAAAGCCTCCCAGGACAATGGCCCAGGGTTGCATGGGTTGCAGAATTGGTCCTGTTTGCCCCTTAGGAGGTCCGCCTCCTCCTCCCACCAAGTGTTAAATTGGGAATGGAGGCAGCAGGAAGGTGTGAATACATTGCTGGGCTGGGGAAAGGGAAACTTCTTTAAATAAACATCAGTGAGGCCCCAGGCTCAGCCCGGGGACTCTGAAGGTGTGTAAGTGGAGTGGGAATTAAGGCAGCTCACCATCTTGGAGAAAGAGCTGGTGACAGGCAGTGAGCGGGAGGAACTGGGGCTGCCGTCTGTGAAATCCTCTTCGTGCCCTTTGGCTGTCCTCATCAGAGCCACGGGCCCAGAAAACAGAGGGGAGAGAAAAGGGAGGGGAAGGGAGAGGGGAGTTAAAGCCTCTACTTGGGGTTCTCCTGACATGGGTGTGCAGGGGGATGAGCAAATCCAGAACTTGTTCTGTCCCCTGTGGAGACCCAGGAAGCAACATCAGTAAAGTCTCCACTTCTCCTTCTCTCGCAGGTGGTGCCATTTTTCTGTTCTTCAGGATAGCATGTCCTGCCCCAAGTCAGGCTGGCTAAGGGTGGCTCCAGTCAAGACTAAGCCATGTCACCTGTCTTTGAGGACTCATGGAGGGGTCCCCCCCATTCCCACCTCCACCCAATGAAGAAGCATTGGGCAGGTAGGGAAAATGCATGCCCATCTCCCCCATCATCAAACCTTTCCCTGCTCGACAAGGTGGACTGACGGCAGAGCACAGCCAAAGGAGGGACAAGCTTGTCGCTTCCTTAGCAAAGCCCCCCATGTCGTCTCTTGCTCTCCAGGGGCTCTCAACTTTTGTGTGACCGGCCTGCCACCTACAAGGCATCTGTCCTCCAAGGTGCCAGGACCTGTATGTGTGTGCACAGCCGTGTAGACTCCGGTGCCCATTATGTATGCGCTGTGAGGGAAGCCTTGCGCTATACTTCCGTGTGCCCCTAGGTCCTCACAGTAGGCAGCCTGCCAGGCTTGGTTAACAGTGATGGAAAGCACAGACCTTGGCTGGTTAGCATCCTTCCGTTTCCTTTTGGGTGTTTAATCTGTACGTCACAGGCCCCAGGCCCCAGGACCTTTGCACATCACATTTGGATAAAGAATGTCACTGAGACAACCTGACATAGCTTGGCTGCAAGGGAGCTCAGCCAGATGTCAGACTCTAGGTCTGTAGTATTCTTCCCTGCCCTCCATAAAGTCACTACAGTAGACTGGAGCTGAGGCGGTCAGAATTGCCCCCTGGTTTTTGGCTGCTGTCTGTCTGGGGTCTCACTTTTAATACTCTTCGTTTTTTTTTTTGTACCCCAAACTTCTCAGATCCACCTCACAATTTCTGCTCCTCTCTTTGTAAGTCTATGGACTTAAATTCATCCGTTTCCAGAATCAGTTTAAATGAATGTCCCAATTTTGTTTCAATTGCTTCCTGGGGGTGGCCCTGGGCACTTTCTATCTTCTTCCTGTGACCCTGATCTGAGTTTCCAGACCGCGGGGCACATTCTGGAACCTTCCAGCACCTGCCGTATAGCAGGAGCTTTGTCTTGCAAACCTTCCCTAGACAGTTGCTACTCCTAGAGTTGACGTGAGGCTGAGAGAGGAACCTTGAAGATAGCATGCTTTGGAGAGCCAGGAGTTTGTGGCTGAACTTGTAGCTCACATGTCTGGGCACTGCCAGCCAAAATTTTGAATGAGGAAGTTCGAAAGTCCCTTTACTGATGAACTCAGCTCAGGAGTCGGGAGCTGGCTTAGTAAATAAAGTAGCGAATACTTGCTGCGCAAGCATGAGAACCTGAGCATGGATCTCCAGCATCCATGTAAATACTTGGGAGGTGTGGCAGCTGTCTTGTATTCTGGTATTCAGAAAGTGGAGACAACTTGGAGCAACCCGGCTAGCTATACTTCTCTTGCCCATGAGCTCTGGGTTCAAACGAGAGACCCTACCTCAATGAATAAAGTTGAGCAGCAATTGAGGAAGATTCCAGGGTTAGCCTGGGGGGTCTCTGTTCAGACAACTCATGTGCACACACAGAGACAAGCATATACACGCAGGCATCACACAAATATGCATGCAGAAATAAATAATAAGATGCTCCATTCGGCCAAGAGGGCCACAGAGGTGAGGCGCTGGTGGATAGAGCTCTGCACACTTTGAATGGTGATTAGCAGCATTTACTGACTGATTGAAATGCTGCATCCTGATACCCAGGAGGCCTCGCCCAGGTTGAACTCGCAGGGTCGGTCATTGCAGCAGGAGAAACAGATGGAAGGAGATGGGGAGGGTGACAGATGAGCAAGGGCAAAAAGGACCTGGGCAGCCTACTGACCTTGGAACTCAGACGCTTGCTTCATGCTGATGGGGGATTTGGCTCTCTGCAGCTGAGAGAGAGAGGGGAGGGGAAGACACAAGACAGAAGACACAAATCAAACAGGGCCCCAGACACATGTCACTGCAGCTAAGAGGAAAATAAAACAAACCGCCCGCTCTGCAGCTGCCTGGCTTGGGTCATACATTTGATGCCAGGCTCCTGCAGTTGGGACAAGATGTAACCTCTCTTCCCCGGGGCCTAGATCAGCTCACTGCTACTCCAGATGAGCCCCCTCTAAGGGAGCCCTTGAACAGGGCTCTAAAATCCCAAAGCACAGGAGCTCTGTAGGCCAAGCTGACTCACGTGCAGGGACCTCCATGAGAGACTGGGCTTCAGAGAAGCTGCCTGCTACCTTTGATTCATGTGTTACCCTCTTCCATTAGCACAGAAAGGCAAGGGTGACTAGACTTTGGCGAGTGGTATATCCATGTTAACTACCCAGTCATCTACTCTACACTCACCTATCAATGACTCATCTATGCATGCATGGAAATACCCATTCATCTATACATCTATTCATTAAACATCCATCCATCCATCCATCCATCCATCCATCCATCCATCCATCTGCCCGTCTGTCCATCCGTCCATCCATCCATTCACATCAGTCTACCATCTATCCATGTAGCTATCCAACCACCCATCTTCTCATCTATTCACATAGCCAACATCTTTTCCATCATGTAATCATTCATTTAGCAATCCATCCATCCACCCACTCACCCATCCATCAATCAACCATCCATTCTTGTAACTACCCATCCATCTACCCAGCCCCACCTACTCTTCACCCACTATCCTATCTGTACTGGCTGGTTTTGTGTCAACTTGACACAGCTGGAGTTATCACAGAGAATGGAGCTTCAGTTGGGGAAATGCCTCCACGAGATCCAGCTGTAAGGCATTTTCTCAGTTGGTGATCAAGGTGGGGGGAGGTCCCCTTGTGGGTGGTGCCATCTCTGGGCTGGTAGTCTTGGGTTCTGTAAGAAGGCAGGCTGAGCAAGCCAGGGGAGGCAAGCCAGTAAAGAACATCCCTCCATGGCCTCTGCATCAGCTCCTGCTTTTTGACCTGCTTGAGTTCCAGTCCAGACTTCCTTTAGTTCCAGTCCAGACTTCCAATCAACAGCAATGTGGAAATGTAAGCTGAATAAACCCTTTCTTCCCCAACCTGCTTCTTGGTCATGATATTTGTACAGGAATAGAAACCCTGACTAAGACACTATCCATCCATGTAACTATCATTAATCCATCCATCCATCAATCCACCCATGTAACCACATAACTACCCATCTACTCATATAGCCAGCCACCATCCATCCATCCATCCATCCATCCATCCACTCATTCTTCCACCATCCCATCTACCTATTAATTTACCATCTACCCACCTATCAACGCAATATAAATCCATGAAATTACTCATGAAACCATCCATCCATCCATCCATCCATCCATCCATCCATCTGTCCATTTATCCATTTATCATCCATTCATCAATCTATTTCCAATCATGTAACCATTCATTCATTCATTCATTCATCCATGTAGCCATTTATCATCCATCCCTTTATCCATTAATCCATCTACTTACCCATCAATCTATCATCTGTTTACCCATCATCCATTACCCATCCATGTAACAATCTATCTTTCCATCCATACATCCATTATCATTCATTCCACATCCATCCATCCATCCATCCATCCATCCATCCATCCATCCATTCACACACCCATCCATTTCCCATCCATGTAATTATCCATTCATTCATATATTCATACTTGTCTATCCATTCATACATCCACTTATTATCCATTTATCCACTCAACAGTTCATTGACCCAACTACCCACCAATCTACCATCTATCTGTATAACTATCCAACCACCATCTTCCCATCTACCCACTTAGTTATCAATCCCATTTATCATGCAGTCATTCAGTTATCAATCCATCAATCCACCCCTCACTCATCCATCAGTCAACCATCCATTCTTGTTACCACCCATCCATCTACCCAGTCCTCCATCATCCACCATTCTATCCAGTCATTACTAATCCATCCATCCATCTATCAATCCATCCATGTAACTAGCCATTCATCAATTATCTACTCATCCTCCCAGCCATCCATCCTTTCATCCTCCTACCTACCCAACCTTCCACGCATGCATGCATTTATCCATTGGTGTAACCACCCATCCATTCTTCCATTTACCCACCCATCGACTCATGAACTCCCTCAGAACCAGCCACATGTCCTGGATCTCCCTGGGTATCAACCAAAGTGACAGTGCCGTACTGTGAGCTCCCAACATGGGGCCTGGGAAAGGAATCTGAAGATGATTCTCTTATGTGTGTTCTTGCTTTCTAAACAAATGAATACCTGCAAGCAAGCATGACTTCTGTCCAGGACTGTAACAGGTCAAGGCATACCCAAGCATAGTCAAGTGCTACCTCACATCTGCATGGGGCTCTCCTGCCACCATCTGCTTCCCACCTATGCCCCTGGGTACCTGGATACCCTTTAGGTTCATCCGGCGCCGGGGCGGGTGGTAAGGCAGAAAGTACTTGCTGTCTTCGGGAGATTCTTCTGAGGTTGAAGAATCATCAGCTTCCTGGCCATTGGTCCTGGGACTGGTGTCTCCAAGGTTCTGTGAGATGATGGTGGCTGGAAGGTGTCTAGGCAGACTCTAGACAAGAGAGTTGAGCATGAGGGAAGGTTGGTAGTACACACAAGGCAAACTGGCTGATGGTGTGATGTTTTCTCCCTTGGGTACCCAAGCGCGACACTCAGCCTGGGCTGTTCTTTTCTGACTCCCTGAATATCCACCTGGATGTCATGGCTCATCAGCACACCTTGACATGGGTCTGTTTCTTCTTCCTATTTCTCATGCTTTCCAGTCCAACAGACATCTGGGACCATCACTTGCTGGCCACCTGCTGGCTGGCTGCCTCTTGGTCTTGGCTCATACCATCTCCAAGGTTAGACTACCATCTGTGCTGCTCCTGCCCCAATATGGGTGAGGGGACTCTAGCTTCATGAGGACATCTAGAGGTTACTCATGGAGGAGCTTCGTGTCTAGTGCTGGGCTTACTGTAGAGGAGCCAGTGTGGGGCTCACGCAAATGACAAACTGTCACATTCTGAGGATGAAACCACAGCCTTGGAACTCCTGAGTTCTGCTACAGGGGTCAGGGAAGGTCTTCCTGAGAAAGAGGCACATTGGCAAGACTGGAAGCTGAGTGCTCTGTGGCCAGGAGAAGTCTGACTAGGGGCCTTCCAGGTGGGGCCCATAGCCTCCAGAACTCCTCAAGTGAAGAGTCTTTCTGGAGCCCCAAAGAGATGGCTTCCTTCATGGGTTTCATGATGCCCTTGAATTTGAAATATACACCACAGTTCAGGACACCACAACTTTCCTGTGCCTAACTGCCAAGTCTATATTCTATTTCTTTGAAAATGAGGATTTAATTGCATGCCACTTTCTATCATAGTTGTTCTGTGTGCTCTCTGTCTGTCTCTGTCTCTGTCTCTGTCTCTGTCTCTGTCTCTGTCCCTGTCTCTGTCTGTCTGTCTGTCTCTCTCCAAACCTGGAACTCTCCCAATAGTACATACTGGCTGGGCAGCGAGCCCCAGGTCTGTGTGTCTCTACCTCCTTGGCACTGGGACTACAGGCACCCACCACTATGGGAAACACATCTTCTGGGGATTGAAATCAGTTCCTCACGCCTGCCTGATAAACTCTTGACCCATCTTATACTGTTGTATTTTTATGCAGTCTCTGTTCAAGACAGAGTCTGGTAGATCCTCAGCTATAGCGATCACGTGTCACCTGTAGGGATGGCAGCAGTGTTCCTTCATATCTAGGTGTCAAGGGGGCTCCTGGGAGACATAGTCTTACTTGCCTCTCTGTCTACTAATGAGTGTTCACCCAGGGGCACCAATGACTTTAACAAGCACAGGATATCTTAATCCTGGTGACCTTCCACATTGTCATAGGGTGCCAAGGGAAAGCCCTCGCTGCTGGCTGTGACCCACTGAGAAGCAGAGGAAGTTAGAAAAGTGATCTGAGTTGCCAGGCAGGGGCCAGCCTGGAATGTCACTGAAGTGCCTAACTTTGAGGTTGCTAGTTTTGTCCTTGGTACTGTGTGGGTCCCAGGGATGGAACTGAGGTCATCAGGCTTGGCGGCAAGCACCTTTATCCACCCAGCCATCTCAGAGGCCTGGGCACATGTGCACAGACACATGGACACACAGGCACAGACACACAGACACACACACACAGACAGACACAAAACACAGACACACACAGGCATATACACACACAGACACAGATACACACACAGACACATAGACACACAGACACACAGAGACACTCAGACAGACACATACACAGATACACAGACACACACAGACATATGCATACAGACACAAACACACACACAGACACACACAGACATATACACAGACACAAAGATATACAAAGACACACACAGACATATACACACAGACACAAAGACACACACAGACACAGACACACACATACACAGACACACATACAGACATATACACATACATACACACACATAGACACACACAGACGCACACATAGACACACACAGACGCACACAAACACAAAGACACACATACAGACATACACACACAGACACACAGACACACATACACACAGACACACATACAGACACACACAGATACACATACAAACATACACACAGACATATACACACACATAGACACACATAGAAATGCACATAGACACACACAAACACACAGACACACACACAGATATACACACACAGACACACACAGACACATATACAGACATACACACAGGCATACACATACAAACATACACACACGCACACACACACACACACACACAGAGTAGTGGGGGCAGGGGACACAATGATGACTATGTAAGCTGGGGTTGCTCTGGTTAGCCACCAGCAGGGATTGGGGGGACACCTGGCCATGGGTATGGGGACATGGCTAGCTAAGCCTACCTGGTCGAGGTTGCCGTTGTCCTTGGACAGGCGCCGGAGCTTGCTCTCCAGGTTGACAATGCAGGCCTCCCTCCGCACCATCTCAATACGCATCTCATCGTTCTTCTCCTCCAGCTCACGGATTTGCTTCCGGTACTTGTCCTTCTCGATTAAGCACTGTGAGTACTGTGTCTGTGCCTCATCTCGGGAGTGGAAGGCCTGCCAAGGAAGAGCTAAGTGTTCACCCAAAGCAAACTAAAGTGAAGCAGAGATATGCATCACCTCTAGTTCAGGCATCAGCCAAGGGGCCCACTGTATCCTGCTCGTCTTTCCTCCTGAGATATTGTAGATTGAATCTAGGCCTTGTATGTACTAGGTGTGTACTCTGCCACTGAGCCACACTCCAGACCCTCACTGGGGGAGTCTAGGCAGGGGCTCTACCACTGAGCCACACCCCAACCCCTCACTGGGGGATTCTGGGTACACATTCTACTGTTAAGCCCTATTCCCAGATATTTTCCTGCTTTTTATTTGGAGACAGGGTCTCACTTAGTTGCCCAACTGATGCTCAGCTCACTGTTATAGCCTCAGCAGGCCTTGAACTTATCATCCTCCTGGTTGTGTCTCCTAAACAGAAACAGGCTGAGAAGGGAAGCCTTCACTAGGTCACCCTGCTTGTTCCTGAAGTTTGGGTATCCCAGCCTCTCACTTCTGCATCCTGTAACCCTAACCTGTTCTTGCCATGTGTCAGGCGCTGCGTCTTACCTTCCATCCCCCAGGGTCTGTACCACACTAATGTAGAAACCAGTCCCATTTTACATATGTGGAGACTGAGCCTTCATGTGGATGCCTTGCCTTGGGCTTACACTTTATGAGCTACGGGATTAAATTCAACTTCTGCATTTTACTAAAGAGACCAGCGAAGTACCTTGCTCTGTTATGGGAGCCACTGGGCTGCAGCTCAGGCCTCCCTGTTCCCTTAAGGCCCGTGCATTCTGACCCACTTATCCCAACATGTAATGTATCTCTGAGCTGGGGACAGAGACAATGGATTCACGAGAATCTAAGCTCTCTAAAGTCGGGGAGATAGACCACATGGCCAGGGACCACAAACAAATAGACTCCATGTGCCAAAGCACTGCTGGGCAGCCTCACGGTCTGCCACGTCCAGGGTGGCACCGTACCTGGTCCCGCTCCCGCTCCACCTCCTCCAGCTGCAGCATGACCGTGTTCATGCGGTGCTTATACATTTCGCAGTCCTTCCCCAGGGTTGAACACTTGAGTTCCAGGTCTTCCTTCTCCTCCAGGTACTGCGAGAGAGCAATTCGAGAGAACAATGCAATCCTGGGTCTTCAAGGGGTTAGGGACAGTGGCTGTGTGTGCGCGCGCGAATGTGAATGAGTGTGTTTTGCATGCACATGTATGTGTGGCTATGTGTATGTGTGTGCATATGTGTGTGTGGTTATGTGTGTGTGGCATGTGCAAGTGTGTGTGGCTATGTGTATGTGGTGTGCATATGTGTGCATGTGGCTTTGTGTGTGTGTGTGTGTGTGGTGTGCATGTATGTGTGGATATGTGAGTGTGTGGCTACATGTATGTGGTGTACATGTGTTTGTGTATGTGGCTATGTGTGTGTGGTGTGTGGCTACATGTTTGTGTGTGTCTATATGTATGTGGTATGCATGTATATGTGCATGTGGCTATGTGTGTGTGGTGTGTGGCTACAAGTTTGTGTGTGTCTATGTGTATGTGGTATGCATGTGTATGTGTATGTGGCTATGTGTGTATGTGTGACTGTGTGTGCAGTGTGTGTGGTTATGTGTATGTGGTGTGCATGTTTGTATGTGGCTATGTGTGTGGTGTATATGTAGCTATGTGTGTATGGTATGTAGCCACTTGCGTGCATGTGTGTGGCTATGTGTGTGTGGCTATGTGTGATGTGTACACACATGCAAATGAGAATGCATGTGGCCAGAGGCCAACATCAAGTATTTTTCTCTCTCACCCTTATTTTTTCTTGAGACAGGGTCTCTCATAGAACCTATAACTCACTGACTGGTCAGCCAGCCCCAGGCATCCTTCGGTCTCTGCCTTCCAAGTACTAGGATAATGGGTGTGTGCCACCACGCCTGGCTTTTAAAATGGGTCATAGGAATCTCAATCTTTATGCTCGCACTTTACAGTCTGAGCCATCTCTGCAGTCCGATGGCTGTTCGCTTAGTGGCTACAGTTAGCTCAGGCCCTCCCAGATTAGGTGTGTTAATTTGGTTTGGATTGCCAGTTATCTGATCAAAAGGGACTATGGGAGGAGACTGGCCAATCACCAGTGGATTGTTGACCGATGAACCATGGAGACACATCCTTGGTTGGACTGGCAAGGGGATGGCGGGGACCGCAGTAACACTCCTCATTTACAAACCACAATGGGGCTGGATGCTGGGACATGCAGTACAGGCAATTCAGACTAGGGTATGATATCAGAAACTCCTGTTAAAGGCACTGGCCGGCTGCTGCTCTCCTGACCCGCAGTACTCCCACCTTGTCCCGCAGCTCCTCTGCCTGGCGGACTTCCTCTTGTAGGTTGTAAATTTTGTTGACCAGTTCCTGGCGGTCCTCTAGCGCCTCCTTCCGGTCATGTTCCAAGATGTCTAAGATGGCCTTGTCCGAGTCAGGGAGGCTGCGCTTGCCAGCCTGGTGGGTTTAGGAGCAGAGATCAGTACCAGTACCGGTACCGGTACCGGTACCAGAGGAAGACAAAAGAGCTAGCCCCGGGGCAATCCCAAGGTGGCGGAAGATTTTGTGGTGGAACAGCGGATGCACGAGGGGATTTGTCTTGGGTCTTTCAGCAACTTATTATCATTTGAATTTATTACCTGTAAAGAACCCGGAGCCCACTGCTCTGTTCCAGCTCTTACTGGAGCCAGAGAAACATCTGACTCCTCAAGACACTTCAGAGGGGACAGGAAGGAAACACCTCTGCATTCCACCTACCACCACGCCCCCCCCCCCCCAACTGAGCAGACTCCCCTAATCGAGAACCAGTCTCTGCTTCAGGAACACTGAGCCCCAGCGCAGTCATGGGGGTCATTCGAGAAGGACAGAGATGTGTTTTCTCCTCTTGCACAGGCATGTGGAACGTTAACCCTCAGTGAGTATTAAATCTCTTTCTGTAGCTACCCATTTCTGCGGCGACAAATGTGGGAGGTGCGTGAGGGTGGTGCATAGGGACTCACGCTCAGTCTGGGGATCTCTAAGTTTTCCTGAACGTTCCTTTTCCCAGAGCTAGGGCATTGGCGTCCATGTGGATAGTGATTCTCATTTGTCACTTTTCTTTTATAAGTATTATCACAAGTAATAAGGGCTGAGGATAGAATTCAGTGATAGAGACTGCCTAGAGTGTTTAAGGCACTACCATCAGATTGAATCCAGGGCATCAGACGACGTCTAAGTCACATGCTCTACCACTGAGCCACGCCCCAGCCCCTCACCCCTCACTGGGGGATTCTAGGCAGGTGCTCTACCACTGAGCCATGCCCCAGCCCCTCCCTGGGGGATTCTAGGCAGGGGCTCTACCACTGAGCCATGCCCCAGCCCCTCACTGGGGGATTCTAGGCAGGGGCTCTACCACTGAGCCACACCCCAGCCCCTCACTGGGGGATTCTAGACAGGGGCTCTACCACTGAGCCACACCCCAGCCCCTCACTGGGGGATTCTAGACAGGGGCTCTGCCACTGAGCCACGGCCCCAGTCCTTCACTGGGGGATTCTAGGCAG
>NC_034612.1:31004914-31013383 GCF_900095145.1 Mus pahari
ATTCTAGGCAGGGGCTCTACCACTGAGCCACACCCCAGTCCTTCACTGGGGGATTCTAGGCAGAGGCTCTACCACTGAGCCATACCCCCAGCCCCTCACTGGGGGATGCTAGGTAGGTGGTTTACCACTGAGCCACACTTCAGTCCCTCAAAGGAACATTTTAGGCAGGGACACTACCACTAATTTACATTTCATCCCTCTTTAAACTTATAAAATTTTAGACAGTATCTCACCAAGTTGTCCTGGTCACTCCTGAACACATTTTGCTGTTCTAGGGAGCCCCTAATCTTGCAATCAACCAACTACAACCTCTCAAGTAGCTAGTATACAGATATGCACCACTAGGTCTGGCCAAAAAGCAAGTAAGCAAGCAAGCAAGCAAACAAACAAACAACAAGTCCAAACCCCTTTCATACGACGTCAGCCTCTGCCAACAGCATGGTTTATAGTCATTCTTACTTTACGTTGGGAGGAGGCTCAGCGCTAAGGCTGATGTGCATTGTCTGTGACCCTGTAGCTAGTAAGCTGGGACTTGGTATTTGTCCTCCACAGGTACACTCACCTTGCCCCGCCTAGCCCTCACCTACATAAGGGTGGTGGGTCTCACCTGGATGATGGACTGCAGCTCCTGGATTTTCGTCCTCAGCATCTCATTCTCCCGCTCCAGTTCCAGGACCTGCTCCTTCTTGGGCCGGTTCTCAATGTCATTCTTGAGCTTGAGGGACTGATTTCTCTCCAGCTTGCATTCCTCCTCCATCTTGTTTAGCCGGTGTTTGAGTTGGTCGATCTGAAAATAAGCACGTCAGCAGAGGGGTGAGGATGGCTGTCAAGGAATGCTGGGAAGACGGCTGAGGAGATGGCTCGGTCGGCGAAGTGCTTGTCCTCCGAGCATCGGGACCTCAGTTTGGATCCACAGTGACCACATCAAAAACTGGGTGCAGTGGCGTGTGCCTATAGCCCAAATGCTGGGAGGGCTCACTGGCCAGCCAGTCCATCTTACTAGGTGAGTTGAAGGCCAGCGAGAACCTGTCCTCAAAATACAAGGTGAGTGGTGCCTGAGAGAAGAAAGATGGCTGAAGTTGTCCTGTGGTTTTTATACTCATACACACACACTTGCATATACATTTCCTGACATATGCAATGCCTCTAAATACCTATCCACCCATCCACCCACCCATCTGACTTTCCATCCATCTATCAATCTGTCTGTCCACCTGTCCATCCATCCATCCATCCATCCATCCATCCATCCATCCATCCATCCATCCATCCATCCATCCATCCACCCACCTATCCATCCATCCATCCATCCTCCCACCCACCCATTTGACTTTCCATCTATCCATCAATCTATCTGTCCACCTGTCCATCCATTCATCCATACATCCACCCACCTACCATCCATCTGTCCATCCATCCATCCACCCACCTGTCCATCCATCCATCCATCCATCCATCCATCCATCCATCCATCCATCCATTCGTCCACCCACTCACCTATCCATCCATCCATCCACCCATCCATCCACCCATCTGACTTTCCATCTATCCATCAATCTGTCTATCCACTTGTCCATCCATTCATCCTTCCATTCATCCATCCAACCACCCACCTACCATCTGTCTGTCCATCCAATCATCTACCTATCCATCCTTCCCTTCATTCATCCATTCATTCATCTATCATCCATCCATCCCTTCATTCATCCATTCATTCATCCATCCATGCACCCCTCTGACTTTCCCTCTATCCATCAATCTGCCTGTCCACCTGTCCATCCATCTATCCCTCCATCCCTCCATCCACCTATCCATCTGTCCATCCATCCATCCATCCATCCATCCATCCATCCATCCATCCATCCACCCACCCACCCATCCATTTATCTGTCCATCCATCTATCATAATTCAGAATAAAGTTCTAAGAAGGAAACTTCTAAGTCTCTGCTACTGGCTTGTGTTTCTGTCTCCTAAGTAAACAGCCCAGAGACCTCTTCTCCTTGATCCCTATAAAGAATTGCTATTCAGCGTTTTTAAAGTTCAGCCCAAGAAAGTGGTCTCAGGTTGTGTCCAAACTTCCAGTGCCACCCATGTGTGAGACATCCTCTGTGAAAGATTTATGGGGGTTTCTCTGAAGTCCTAGGGCACAGATACTGTTACCTTTATCTCTTGTACAAGTGAGGGAAAAAAAACCCAAATCAACAAACAACCTACAAACCCCAAGGCCATAGCCAATAGGGCCATAAAGTCAGAAGGGAAAAATTTGAATTCTGAAAGATAGAACTTCCTTTTCAAATAAAAGATTTATATATTTTACGGATATGCGTGTTTTGTCTGCATGAATGTCTGCACCACACATGTGCCTGGTGCTTAGGAAGCCTAGAAGAGGGCATAAGATATTCTGGAACTGGAGTTACAGATGGCACGAGCCGCTATGTGGGTGGACCTCGGTCCTCTGAAAGAGCATCATGTGCTCTTGACCACCAAGCCCTCTCTCCAGCCCTCCTTCTGAGGCCAGGTCTCGTTCTGTCACCCAGGCTGGCCTCAGACTTGTTACATAGCCAGTGCTGGCCTTGAACTTGTGATTCTCCTGCCTCACTGTCCCTCATGTTGGGACATAAGCATCCACCCTCCAGGCCTGGCTTCATGCTGAGATGAAGACTCAATCCTCCTGAATTCGCACAGCCTGTTTACTGACCGGTCCACTTCATTAAATTGTACGTGACCGGAGCAGAGCTCAGGCTATTTATCCTCATGTCCCCCTGCAGTGCTTAGCATAGTGTCTCACTCATGGCAGGTGCTTAATAAATATCCCGCGAGTCTGCTCTCCACCCTGCAGCCAGAGCAAGCCTCCTGAGAGATAAATCAGCTGTCACTCCCCACCTCGCAATCTGTCAGTGGCTTCCCATCACTGGGAGAATAAATCCCGGAGTTCTCACCGTGCCCCTGATCTGGACCCGCACCATCTCTCCCTCCCCCTTTTGTGCCATTCGCTCATTTGGTTCCAGGCTCACTGTTTCTCTAACCATTTAAGAAGATGGAAGGAGCCAAGAGGTCCAACTTGGTTTGTTTTGGTTGTCATTGTTTTACATTTCTTCCCCTGACTTACTTTCTCAGTCTATTTATTATTAAACAATATTATATTAAATTATATCAAGACAACAATATTTTACTTATTATTACAATATCAATAATAATACAATTAATAAAATGTATTAATTATACATAACAATGGGTTTTATCCTGACATTTCTACGCATGTTCACCCTTTATTCATTTTTAAAATCACATTCACCCTCTTAAGCTCTCTTGCCCCTCCCACTCTTACTGGTCCCCTTTCTCTTCCCAATTAGTTTTCCCTTTTTTGGGGGACCCAGTGAGTTTCACTAGGGTTGCTTTATAGGGACAAAGAGGTAGGATTATTGACAGGAATATGGACATTTTACCAACGGCTACACCACTGAAGAAGATGTCTCTCCCTCCTTCAGCAATGAACTGTTTGTAGATCCTTAGGGAGGCCTGGGGGAGCATAGGCCCTTCCCCGGTCCATGGCAAGACACCGAGGAGCCAGGCTCGTGCATTAATCACAGCCCCTGGGAGCTCAGGAGGGCCATGCTCCACTACTCATCACCTTCTTCTGCTTCCCCTCCTTCCTGTCCCATGGCCCGTGGCGCTCCCTGTGCCTTTGGGGAAGCAGTAGGCAGCACCCATCACTCTCTCCTCATTACTCATCCTCCTTTTGACTTTTAGAGAGTCTTGCTCTCATGTAGCATGAGCTGAGCTGGCATGGAGACTTTCGATCCTCCTGCCTCAGCTTCCTGAGCTCTAGTATACAGGTACAAAGGTCCGTACGTGGCTTTAGCTTCTATTCTTGATATCCTACATCTCAAATAATCAGTTCCATGGGTACCTTAGTCTTAAGGTTCAGACACCTGGAACAGAGCTAGGAATATGGTGGTCATCAATAAACCAAAGGAAAGATGAGAGCACGGTGATACAGGCCCATAATTCCAGAATTTATGAGGCTGAGGCAGGAGGCTGGTGGGTTCAAGGCCTGCCTGGGCTACATAGTGAATCCCTGTCTCAGAGGAATGAAAACAATCAGAGAAACAAAAATTGAAATGAAGCAAACCTTCCACTTTTCTACTTAGGAGGCAAATTCATTTATATGCCAATCATTTGGCTGGTGGTTGCTCTTTGCTAAACATACTGATTGTCTCATGTGCCAGCAACCATGCTGAGCTCTGGAAATACAGGCTCTTAGGAATTTACACCTACCCAACAGGTGCTTTCCATTCTTCCATTAAGTTTTTCGAGCATCACAAAATGGGGCCCTGGGTCTCACTCCTCCCTTCACACACCCTTAAGGCCTAAGTCCCCAATGTCTCCTCTTATCTTTCTTGGAAAAGTGTCTGTGGGCCCAGGTCTGTATGTATGCAGAGTGGATCTAGGTCCCCTAACTTCCCATAAACCTTTGTCCACGAGCCTGCACATTTGCAGTGTGGATTTAGGCTCATCACCCTCTGACCACCATGCATGTGTCTGCACAGGCGCAGACTGGATCTAGGTGGATGAGTCCAGTTGCTTGGAAACAAACTGGTGCATGGTGGCGCTAGTGCCTCCACAGAGCCTGTATCCTCCACCCTCCATCTCCTGCTTGTCTGGGGCACAAAGCTGGGGGAGGGCTGGGTGTCCTAACTGCATGTGTCCCTCTAGGGGCTGGAACCCCCAGCCATTTCTTTTCCCTTCCCTCAGTTCAACCGGAGCCCAGGCATCCCCACCTCGAGTTGGAGGTCGCGGCTCCTCATCACCGCCATGTTTTTCTCCTCACTGAGCTGGGCGTAGCGCATGGCTAAGTTGTAGTTGTCGTCCTTGACCTTGACCAGCTCATCATTGTAGCTGTCCCGCTCCTCCTTCATCTTGTAGTACCGCTCCTGGAACGTCAGCAGCTCCACCCGTATCAGGCTCAGCTGCTTCTTCTCATCCTCGAGTTGCCGGGACTTGGCCAGCAGCTCACAGCGCTGAAGGTCCTTGGCTTTCACTTGCTGCTGCAGTTTGATGACCTCGTTCATCAGGAAGTGCGTGAGGCCCTCATGGCCTTCCTCCACTGTGGAGAAGGGTACCCAGTCAGACCTGAGGTGCGGGGCAGTGGCGCTGGCATCTACTCACTCAGACACTCACTGAGATCTTGCCTAGTGGACAGGATCTAGGATCGCCCAGGAGGCAAACCTCTGGGCATGCCTGTGAGGAATTATCTCCATGAGGTTAATGATACACTCTAACTGTGGGCTGCACCGTTTCCTGGACTGAGTGAGAAGGACACAGAGAGCCGAGCACCGGCATTTGTCTCTCCCTCTCTGCTTCCTGACTGTGGATGTGCTGTGATTGGCTGCCTCACGCTCCTGCCGCCAGGCTCTCCCCTCCACCATGGCTTTGTACCCTCAAAACAAACAAAACCAAAAAAAAAAAAAAAAAACCCAGAATCTTTCTTCCTTAAATCACTTTTGTATTTTGTCACAGGAACAAGGACATCAACGAATATACCCATCAACTTTTTCTTTGTTTATTTATTGCAATGCAGTGGATTGAATTATACCACTCTAGTGTTCTGTAACATGTTGGAGATAAAGTTTCACTGAATTGTCCAGGCTGTTCTTTACCTTGAATTTGCCTACTCAGCCTCCCAATTATCTGGGATTATAAGCATGTACTGCAAGGTTGGGAGAGCAGCATTTACCGAGCTCTTTGTTCCCACTGGCCACTGGGATTTTAGGGTGAGCCAAACAGGCTTTCATTGCAGTAGATCTTATTGTGTAGCAAGATGGACAGATGCTTATAAAAATCAAATGATAACATTATAAGTAGACTGTGAGGATTCCACACAGTCTGGATGTGGGGTCATGAGAGTGTGTCACGGGGCAGGGGCAGGGGTTGAGGTTTGGAGGAACAGGGCAGCAATATTGGAAGGAAAGGGAGGGAAGGAAGGAGGGAGGGGAGAGGAATGTCAGAGAGGAACTGGAACATGTTGTATATAGGGACCTTGTGGTCAAATTGAGATTTGTGTCTTGGTTCTAAACTGGCAGAGTGACCCCTGGAGAACTGAGAGGCCACCACAGCAGGTCTTGATTGGATAAAGGGATCCTGGGGTCTGACATGAGGGAGAGCGTAAACTGATTCAGAACTCTCAGGAAGGAGGCTCTGAGGGTAGACTAAACCTTTGCCCTGGTTCCAGCCCTGTTTTGAGGGGTGATTAATGATCATCCAGTGCTCTTAGTCTATGCTTCAGTTTGTCCCCATCGCCTGTCTTGTGTCATCAGTTAAAGTAAGTGATGGGCAGTCCAAGAGTTCAGCATGTCACTATCCCTCAGAGACACACATATGCATACACACACATTCATACACTCGCATGCACACACACTCACACATGCGCAACACACTTGCGTGACACACTCACATACATGTACACACTCATATGCGCACACTCATGACACATACACATGTATACACACTCACATGCAGACATGCACACATGAACACACAAGTACACACATGTACACATACTCACATGTGCACACACTCACAGTACATAACACACCTGCACACACTCACACATGCACACACACTTACATGACATACATGTGCACACACCCACATACATATATGCACACATGAATACACACATGCACATATACACGGGCACATACTCAGATGTGTGCAACATACTTGCATGACACACATGCATACACCCACACTCACATACATGCACACATTCACATGTATGCACACACTCACATGACATACATGTATGCACACACACTTACATGCACACATGTGCACATAAACACACACACTCACTACTACATCCTCCTACTAGGGTTCCCTTGCCCCTGGTAGCAAAGCCACTTACCCACAATGGTGGAGAATCTCCGGGTGGGTTCCTTTCCAGTCACCAGTTTGTAAAGTTCTGGGTAGTAAAACTCCAGGCTCTCCAGGAAGACCACATAGCCCCGTTGTCCCTTAGTGTGAAGAATGTCCAACAGTCGGCCTGGGGAGAAGTTCCATCCAGATGGTGACAATGTGTTTGACTGGATGACAGGCTCTGGGTCTCCTCTTTAACTTATAATCCTTACAAGCTCCAAGAAGACAGTCTTACCATTTTCTTGTGTGTGTGTGTGTGTGTGTGTGTGTGTATGCAGATATGTTTGCAGGAGCAAGTACATGTGTGTGGAGGACAGAACACAATCTTAGGTGTTGAGTCTTAGGTATTGTCTTAGTTAAGGTTTCTATTGCTGAGATAAAAACCGTATTCAAAAAAAGAAATCTTATTTTCTGAGGTTGTGTATCTGTGTAGTGTGTGTGTGTGTTCATTTGAGCACTTATGTGCCATGGTGTATGTATGTAGGTCAGAAGAGAACTCTAAGAATTAGTCCTTGCCTTTCACCTTACTTGCTTACTTGAGACAGATTCTCTCATTTGACACTGAAAATTCCGGGCTAGGTGGTCTGTTAGCTGCCAGGATTCTCCTGTATCCACCTCCCATCTCTTTGGAGAAAACTAACTCTCTCTCTCCCAGAAAACACCGACTGCCAATGGCCAGCTAGGGTTGAGATTTCATGAAGAATTCATGAGACCCTCTCTTAGCTCGGCTGAATTTTGGTTAGCTTTTTCTTGAGCAGATCTTGTGCATGACAAGTGTGAATTCTGTGTTCAAATGGCCCTTTCATATCTGACAAATATGTTTTCCTTCCCCAGACATCCATAACCCCTGGCTCTTACCTTCTTTCTGCTCCTTCTTTCTTTATGATCCCCGAGCCTTGTGTGTGTGTGTGTGTGTGTGTGTGTGTGTGTGTGTGTGATATAAATGTCTCATTTAGAGGGGTTTAAATGGTGTTGCCTTTACTATAATGGGGGAGGGTCAATGACTCTTTTAGACACCTTTCTCCCTGATTCAAAACCTTTTGCTGACCTGCAATGTGACCAGTGAGCCTTAACCCCTCTCTACCTCCCTAGCAACATGATTAAAATGTGAGCCACCACACCCAAAGTCTCACCCTATTCTCTCATTCCTGAGTTTATAGCATGGAGTCTGGACAATGTGAATAAGAGAGGCAGGCCCTTGGCGGAGTTCCATGAGTGTTTAATGTGTTAATAAATGCATAAAACATGGATAGATGGCATTGTTGCCAGAGGGAGTCACCAACCAACACTTTCAAAGATTTTTCCCAGTCTACCAGTGCTAAAACAAACCACAAGGGGGCTGGGCTGTAGCTCAGTGGCAGAGCAATTTTGCCTTGCATGAGCAAGGCCCTGGGTTTGATTCCCAAGTACCATAAAAAGACAAAAACCAAACCCCATGAAGCCAGAAAATACCACCACCATCACCACCATCACCACCACCATCACCACCACCACCACCATCACCACCACCATCACCACCACCACCACCACCACCACCACCACCACCACCA